>NC_064809.1:130514501-130574490 GCF_023721935.1 Panthera uncia | reverse complement strand
CCATCAACTGATGAATGGATGAAGAAGATATATATATATATATATATGGAATATATATATGGAATATTATATATTCCATATAATGGAATATTACTCAGCCATTAAAAAGAATGAAATTTTGCCATTTGCAGTGACGTGGATGGAACTAGAGTGTATTATGGTAAGCAAAATAATCCAGTCAGAGAAAGGAAAATACCGTATGATTTTACTCATATGTGGAATTTAAGAAACAAAACACAGGAACATAGGGGAAGGGAAGGAAAAATAAAATAAGATAAAAATAGAGAGGGAGGCAAACCATAAGAGACTCTTAACTATAGAGAACAAACTGAGGGTTGCTGGAGGGGAAGCGGGTAGGGGGATGATCTCAATGTGTGATGGGCATTAAGGACGGCACTTGTTATGATGAACACCTGGTGTTATACGTGAGTCATGAATCACTAACTTCTACTCCTGAAACCAATACTATACTATATGTTAACTAACTTGAATCTAAATGAAATTTTGGAAGAGGAAAAAAAAGAAAGTGTGCCCAACTGCACAAAGTGGCTTGTGATCTAGTAAATATAATGCCTTAAAAAAATAAAAATTTTTAAAATTCTAAAAAAATGAATACTTGTAGTAAGTAACTCAGGATAGAAACCCAGGAGTCATTATAGCAAGTGCTGTCTCACCCTCCACATTTGTTTGGTCATCAGGAACCATCAGTCTCAACCAAGAGCACACTGTATACACTGCATATTAGCTAATTTGACAATAAATTATATATATGTAAAGGAACCATCAGTGTCAGGGATGCCTGGCTGACTCAGTCAGTAGATCATGTGACTCTTGGTCTTGGGGTCGTGAGTTCAAGCCCCATGTTGGACATAGAGATTACTTTAAAAAAAAAAAAAAAAAAAAAGAGCCATCATCATTCTGTCTCCTAAGTATCTCTAGAATCTGTTCCCTCTTTTCCATATACATAGCCATTTCCCAAAATCAAGCACCATCATCTCTCACCTGGACCATTGTTCTATTCTGTTCTTGCCTCTGAGGTCTTCCTCACTAACCTACTTTGCATAGTCTTGCCCAGCTAACCTTTCTGGAAGAATAGTTTTCTAACACTGTCATAACTCAAAGAACTCAAGTTTGAGATTTGTTCACTTGGAAAAAAAAAAGTCAGAATAGATCCTGAGGTGTCTTATACAGAAGGGATCTTCCTTTTTACACAATTGCAGCAGATGGCAATCTAGTATTATCCTTAATACTTGAGACCAAGTATTTGTAATGTCTTGATTTTTTTTTAATGTTTATTTATTTTGAGAGAGAGTGTGCATGAGCAGAGGAGGGGCAGAAAGAGAGGGAGAGAGAGAATCCCAAGCAGGCCTATGCTGTCAGCACAGAACCTGACACAGGGCTAGATCCCATGAACCGTGAGATCATGACCTGAGCTGATATCCAGAGTTGGATCCTTAACCTACTGAGCTGCACAGGTGCCCCTGTAATATCTTGATTTCAATACATTTTAGATTCTATGGTTTTATGTATTTACATTTAAAAGATTACGAGTCACAGTCAAGGACTAGCTCATATAACTTTCCATGAAACTGCTAATTCATGAGATATATGATGAAATCTTTTTTAATTTTTCAGAGATGTTTATTTGCTAATATCTCACATCCCATTCTCCACCAGGCACACAACACCCTTGTTATTTTCTCTCACTGTGCTCTGCTTGTCTCCTTTCTAACTGTTACACATCTACCATTACAGTAGATTCCCCTATACCTAACACTGCTAGACTGGTATAGTAGAGCACTTAGTTTTTAAAAGTCATTTGACCTAGGGAGTATCATAAATAGCATACTTTATATTTTATTTTAACTTAAGATGTATATATGTATATTTTAATCCTTATTTATTTTTGAGAGGGAGGGCAGAGAGAAGGAGACAGAGGATCCGATGTAGGCTCCATGCTGACAGCAGAGAGCCTGATGTGGGGTTTGAACTCAAGAACGCAAGATCATGACCTGAGCTGAAATCAGTTGCTTAACTGACTGAGCCACCCAGGCGCCCCTCATTTTTTTTAGTATATGGCCAAGGTATATCAGTTCACTATGGGAGTTTTGTGCCTTTTCTTGTACATACCCCATATTTGTAGAGTTTTGCCTGCATAACAGATACAATTGACATAAGCAGGTTGGAGAAAAGACATAGTATCAGTCTAATTCACTTACATTCTGTAGTGTCTTCTTGAGTATGTGAAAGAAAGGTGCAGTGGGTCTGTGTCAGTTGTGAGCATCATCTGTTACATATCTTCTCAGAGAGATGGTGGAGAACTGCTGTCCTGAAACCCAAATCTGATTATGTTATCCCCAGCTTCAAACCCTTCCATGTCTGCCACCTGCAAATAGGAAAAAGTCATGGCGCCTGTAGTGTAAAAGGATGAGAGCCCAACATACAAGATCTGTGTTGATACTGCTTACCTCTAGCTTGATCTCTACTGGCTCCCATCCTCTCTTGGAAAACCGATTCCTTGAATGTACTAATCCATTTAATAACTCCATTCCTCTACAACTATTGTTGTCTGTCCGATACTGACTGTTGTTCATCTGATATACAGCGTCCCCACTCCTGCCCCCAAACACAGGATTATCCAGCCCAGAATCAAAATGTCAGTTGTAGCACAGTTGAGAGACACTTGGTCAAATGGATTTTGTCTTCCTTTATAATTCTGAGATTCTCTGATTTTAGGTTGTCTTTTTCTGAAGATAGGGAATTCTTTGGAAATGCCTTTTTGAGTTTTAAAATTTTCCTTGTAAAATGTTTTCTCACATCTTAATACCTATGCATTCTTAGAATTAGAACCACTTTTTCTTTTCCTGCTGTGGGCCTTGTCATGTATTAAAATCACTGTAGAAATGAGTTTCTTTGTCTCCAAGGAGTACTGGAAACAGTATTATTGTTATTCAAGTTCTGCTCGAAATGTAGAAATTTATTACTTACTGTATTTTCATAGGAAAAAGACTCATATAGCTTGATACCTTGGGGAAGGATTTGGGAACAGAATCTTAAGGAAAACTTAAATGAAGAAGATAATTGCCACTTTTATGAAATCGGGATTTTCACCAATAACTGTTTTTGAATGCCAGTGGTGTTACTGTTAGGACAGTTCATATTCCTCTCCTGCCCTCCGGTCTTTAATCTGGTAAGGCGGGTTTGTTCCCCCTTGGGTGTCAAGTTGCATTCCTTCATAGGGAGCCCTATGGTTAGATTTATAGCCTTGATCCGCCTACCCTTTTCCTTTATCGGTAGTAATTGCACTTATTTCCCAGGGGCACACACATAATTAGCATACTTTCTGATGTTTTCTCTCCTTTAACAAAGAAGACTCACTGGTGATAAAACTATTTTGTTTTCAAGATTCCAGAAGTAAATAGCTGTATTCCAATTATTCCCTGAATCAGTGAATACGATTTTAGTATGTGTGTTCAGTTACTGTTCATCTCTTCTTACTTGTGCTTCTGTTTTCTTATAAATGATTTTTTACAAATAAAAATAGAATCATTCAAATTGAAAGAAAAACAATTTCTTGTATTTAAGTAGATAAAGTGTTAGTATTCCCATCTTCGAGCTGAAGCATCAGCCACAGCTTGGAACTGAAAGAAGAATTTTCTACCAGGTTTGTAAATAAGCAGAGAACTTTCTTTCCCCTTCAGCCATATCCCTCGTGCATTGGTGACAGTTGGAATCCCTCATCATGACCGTTTGTAGCTTGTTTTTCTCCCATGGAATGCTGTCCTTTGCTTGATTATATAGGTTGTAAGTTTTTACTAAAGTTTTGAATCCTCAAATATTTTGAGTGTCTTTTCTCAGAACTCGTAAAATTATAGTGGCCAAAAAATACCTCTCCATCTGTTTTGGCTTAGAGGATGAACAAAGTACTTGAACTTTTCAGATACAAAGCTTTGAAATACTAATGTTTTCACAAGGATTTTATGTACTCTTCTTTAGATGATGGAGTGCATTTTTGTACTTGAGATTGTTCTTAGAACCCTCTCCATTTTCAGCTCATGTTAATAACAGATATGAAAGCAGAATTTTTTTCTTTTTTTTTTTTTTCTTTTTTTTTTGGTGCAAAAAGATGATTTTATTAAAGCATGGGGACAGGACCCATGGGTGGAAAGAGCTATGAAAGCAGAATTTTCAATGATGGTTACATCTTAACTGAGGCTGCATTGCCTCCGAAGTGTTTTGTGTGTGCCTACCTCTTGAATAGAAGAACATGAAGGGAATTTTGATTTCTAAAGAATTTGTTTAACAGACAACCCATTTCATTTGTGTAGGAAGGTATGTATGCTATGTCTACAGTATCCACAGAAGCCTGTGATCTCTGTTCCTGAGCTTTCCTGTCTTCATGTTAAAAAAAAAAAAAAAAAAAAGTAGACTGCTCAGTAGTACCTTCTAGTCTGAATTTTCTGGCTGTTGATTTTTCAGTCAAGAGATGTGTACATTCACTAGGAAGACATTATAAAGTCTGGGCAAAAAGCCATTAAAAAGTCATGTACTGATACTCTTCTGTCGTGGTCTTCTGGGCACTGGCACTTTTTAAAAACAAGACGAGCAAAAATCTCTAGGTAAGGCTTTTTCAGATAATGATCAATGCCTTACGTGACAATGCATGAATACAGTGAGTCATAGCTTAAAGATGACTCAAGTTATGTGACTCTTCAAAAATATAATAAATACAGCTCATAAAATTTTTTGATGTCTTTCATTTTGAGAAATGTGTTCTCATGATGCTCTTAAGAAAGGGGTAACAAAATGTCTCTCTTTAGCAACTGTATACAGCAAATGAAAAAATTGGACTTGAATCTCTTGGCTGTTTCCTCAAGCTTGTCTTTAGTTAGACTGTGTTTTCTGAATAGTGTGTTTTGAGATTCCTTAAATCAAAACATTCTTTCTCCTGTTGTATTTAAATGACTTTAGTAAAAGAAGATTTCTCTTCCTTAGGATTTTGCCTCTTGGTTCCTCAGAGCGTGGCTAGAGCCAGACAGCTTTATGTGTGGTTGTTTGCTGAATTTGTTCATTGGTTCATTTGTTCAACATTTATTTAACAAATATTTATAAAGTATCTACTATGTGTCAGGCACTTTGTTACAACTCTATCTGGTATTTTTTTTAAATCATTCCAGGACTGATGAGGAATATTTTAAAATTTCAAGATGGTGTTAACTTGGGATCATGTGTTTTCAAAAAAGAAGCACCTGGCTCATTGTATTGTTCCACTCTGAGGCAACTTTGGGGGGCCAAGACCCCCATCCTTAAGCTTGTAAGGATCGTGATGCTTGCGGAGCTGTTTCAGGTGTTTTGTGGTGGTTCATAACTACTGCTTGCTGCCTGCCTATCCTAATTCCCTAAGCGATGAGGAACTCTTCTGGGAGCCTCTATCGAGTCCCTGGTGAAGCTCTTTCAATTGTCACCACTTTCTCCCACCTGTCACCCATTGTACCAAAATCCATACTCACTTAAAACCATGTAAGCTACTTACGTGAGAGTTGTAAGTTGTGTGTTTTATCAGATATTGTCATGGACTTAGCATGTGGTCAATAAGCCTTCTGTTATTTTCAAAATGTACATAAGGCTACATCAAAATTGCTGCTTTGGATGCTCTACAAATTGACAAATAGATCACATCCTGTTATACAAGTGAGGAAACTTGCTCTTTTCACGTGGAAAGTGTTGCTGCCAGCCAGTTTGCTATCTGCAAGGCTTCTGACTTGCTTCTAACAGTAGTGGCTTGTGTTGTACCCTGTCACAGACACACGCCTTACCTCAGGTCTCCTAGTAGGTCAGTGGCAGAAGTAGAAATGAAACATTGGTACATAGATGTAAGGTAAGACAGCAAAGCTTGAAAGGTTACGTTTTGCTTTCCCTTTGTCTCCTCTTTCTTTTGGAAGGTGTGGTGAATGTGTTGCTAACAACTCCACTCTGGGTGGTAAACACCAGACTGAAGCTGCAAGGGGCAAAATTTAGGAATGAAGACATTGTACCAACCAACTACAAAGGTATTATTGGTAAGTGTTTCTTGGGTAAGTTCCTATTTAAGGAGTTTCTTTTCTCTATCTGGAATTTATTGCCTCCATAATGCTGCCTATCCGAGAGCCTCAAATCTTGACATCTAACAGTGAGCATTTGTTTAGCTCATGTGTCTGTGGATTGACAAGAATTTGACTCGTTGAGGCTGGGGCCAGCCTGCACATATTCTTCTCTTGGTGATGGCAGAAGCACAGGAGGACACGTCCAGTCGTACAAGGATATTTCCAGCCCCTGTTCACATCTTGTTTGCTAACGTCCTTTTGGCCAAAGCACATCTCATGGCCAAACCCAAAGTCAGGGGCTAGAGAAGTATACTGTTGTTACATGGACTGTTGGTGGAAAGGGGTAAATATTTCTAAAAAATAATCTACACTGTTGTGGTTTTTGTTGTTGTTGTTGTTGTTTAGTGTTGTCTTTGGATAAAACTATCTTATTAACATCTGATGACTTTGAGCTTAATAGTACTACATAACCTGGTTCTCCTTTCCCATGTTTCCATCTTTGTAATGAGAACAGTAGTTTCCTTATTAGTCAGATCCTATATAATGGACCCAGGGAGCTATCTCTTGTTGTCCTGGACTTTGCTATGAAACACATAGGGTATCAGTTCACAATTCTCTGTAATATAGAGTTCCCGGTGGTGGTGGTGGTGGTGGAGGTGGTTATTACTTAGGAAAACCTGACTTTCTTTCTTTCTTTTTTTTTTTTTTAATTTATGCATTTATTTTAATTTTATTTTTTACTATTTTTAAATTTACATCCAAATTAGTTAGCATATAGTGCAACAATGATTTCAGGAGTAGATTCCTTAGTGCCCCTTGCCCATTTAGCCCATCCCCCCTCCCATAACACCTCCCGTAACCCTCGGTTTGTTCTCCATAGTTATGAGTCTCTTCTGTTTTGTCCCCCTCCCTGTTTTTATATTATTTTTGCTTCCCTTCCCTTATGTTCATCTGTTCTGTGTCTTAAAGTCCTCATATGAGTGAAATCATATGATGTTTGTCTTTCTCTGACTGACTAATTTCGTTCAGCATAATACCCTCTAGTTCCATCCACATAGTTGCAAATGGCAAGATGTCATTCTTTTTGATTGCCCGGTAATACTCCATTGTATATATATATATACCACATCTTCTTTATCCATTCATCCATCGATGGACATGTGGGCTCTTTCCATACTTTGGCTATTGTTGATTGTGCTGCCATAAACATGGTGCATGTGTCCCTTCGAAACAGCACACCTATATCCTGTAGATAAAGGACTAATAGTGCAATTGCTGGGTCGTAGGGTAGTTCTATTTTTAGTTTTTTGAGGAACCTCCATACTGTTTTCCAGAGTGGCTGCACCAGCTTACGTTCCCAGAAAACTTGACTTTGTAATGCCAGATTGTCAGGAAGAGTTACCTATGATTTAAGTTGGTGTCTCAATAATCTGGTGACCGTCAGTGTCCAATGATTATCAAAAAGTAGTTAACTGATGAGGCTGCCCCCAGAATATCATTGCAAGAAGGAAATTTTAATAGAACCAGTATGATTTGTGTTCTGGGTACATTTGAACAAAATTCACATTGTGTTGTCCAGTTAGGGGATTGTCCTCAAAAGTCCTTGATTTCTTGCCTAGATGCTTTTCACCAGATCATTCGAGACGAAGGAATCTTGGCTTTATGGAATGGCACATTTCCTTCCTTGCTGTTGGTCTTCAATCCTGCCATCCAGTTCATGTTCTATGAAGGTTTAAAACGGCAACTTCTAAAGAAACGAATGAAGGTAATCCCTGATTGTGAAAGCAACAAATAATCTCAGACATTGTCTTATTTGCATTGATGTGGTTTGTTCTTTTTTTGCTTTCCAGCTTTCTTCTTTGGATGTGTTCATCATTGGTGCAATATCCAAAGCGATTGCTACCACAGTCACTTATCCCATGCAGACGGTACAGTCAATTCTGAGGGTGAGTGCTGGGGTTCTCCCTGCATCTAATCAAACAACGTTCTAAAATATGTGGTGTCTCAGGGCGCCTGGGTGCCTCAGTTAAGCATCCGACTTTCGCCCAGGTCACAATCTTGCGGTTTGTGGTTCGAGCCCTGCGTTGGGCTCTGTGCTGACAGCTCGGAGCCTGGAGCCTGCTTCGGATTCTGTGTCTCCCTCTCTCTCTGCCCCTTCCCCACTCATGCTCTGTCTGTCTGTCTGTCTCTCTGTCTCTCAAGAATAAATAAACATTAAAAAAATTTTTTAAATAAATAAAATATAGGGGTGCCTGGGTGGCTCAGTCGGTTGGGCGGCCGACTTCGGCTCAGGTCATGATCTCGTGGTCCGTGAGTTCGAGCCCCGCATCGGGCTCTGTGCTGACAGCTTGGAGCCTGGAGCCTGTTTCAGATTCTGTGTCTCCCTCTCTCTGACCCTCCCCCGTTCATGCTCTGTCTCTCTCTGTCTCAAAAATAAATAAACGTTAAAAAAAATAATAAATTAAAAAATAAAATAAAATAAAATATATGATTTCTCTGTTTAAAACAGTGTTAACAAAGCAATAAAGTAGTCAGTTGGTAGGCTGGAGCATTCCTTATGCATTTTTTCATTTGTTTGATATATTGCCTGCTAGGCTGGCTGTCACTTGGTTTTCTGTTTGGTTTGGAACAAAGATTATATTTGTAATTTCCAGTTAACATAGTGTCTCAGAAAACCCAAATGTGGGACGAATTTCTTTAACAACCTTGGGAAAGTATAAGTTTGTTTCCTTCTCATGAAAGGTGATTTGGTTAGGTTAATCTTTACAAAATCAGATGTTGATTCCTTTAGTTCATTCAGGAGGAATTAATGATTTAGTTTTTCTGAAGAGCTTTCAAATTTCTGTTTTTTTCATTCAATTATTTAATGCCCACTCTGTGTGAGGAGCTGGCTACACATGGTGAATAAAAATCCTAATCCCTGCCCTCCTGGAGGTAATAGAGGAAAGAATGAACCAATAAATAAGCAGAATAAATAGGTTGTTATAAATTGAGAAAAGAACTATCTAGGAAGTGAACTGCATTCTGAGATTTAGTGGAGGGGGGCATGGTGCAGATGTTCTTAGATGGGATGATTGAAGATGACTGGGCTCCTCTGAGGAGGCATGTATAAAAATCAAGACTTAAAAGAACCTAAGGATCCAGGCATCAAAGAGCATTCTAGGTAGAGGGAACATGTTGTGCTAAGAGCTTGGTGAATATTGGGAAATGAAAACAGGCCACTGTGGCTGGAGAGTGGGCTCCGGATGAGATTAGGAAAGTAGCAGGGAAGCCTATAAGTGAGGATTCTAGATTTTATTCTCACCTGAGTGGGAAGCTTTTGAAGGCCTTTTAGCTAGGGAGTGGTGTGATCTGATTTACAATTCGAGAAGATTCCTCTGGTTCTTCTGTGGTGAATTGGTCATAGGGCTAAGAGATGAGGGTGGGAGGGCAATCAGGAGGCCATTTCCATAGTACAGGTAAGAGGTGATGGTGGCCTACACTGAGGTGGTAGCAGAGGAGAGGAGAGAGGACATGGACAGATTCACAATCAGTTTTAGAGAAAAAAATTCAAAGTATTTATGGTAGATAAAATGGGGGTGATAGTGAAAGTATTTTAGTTCAAAAATTTATTACCTTCTGTTAAAAGTATTTCTACTGATGTGCTATTTTTAAATTGATACTTAATACAAGGAATTCAGCAGCATCTAAATAAATGTATTTTGATACTTTTACAGTGTAAACATGTAATGTGAAGAGCTTAGACTGAAGAGGTTCTGATTTGTGGTTATCAGAACTTTTAAAGGACTGGAGGGCAAACCATACCATCAGTATCTAAATCTTCCTTGTGGGCATGTTTGTTTTCTTTTGAGGTAGAATTTTCCCATAATTCTCTGTAAAGTGAAAATTCTCATGCTTGATTCATTGAAAAATATTTCTTATTTTCACTTATTTTATTGAAAAAGAGAAGATTCATGAAATCTACATAGTAATTGGATATTTTTATTACTGTATACTATAAGACCTTACTCAAACATAATTTCCTCTGCAAGTAGAAATTGATCTTTTTTTCTTCTTCCCCAGTTTGGACGCCACAGACTAAACCCAGAAAACAGAACATTGGGAAGTCTTCGGAATGTTCTCTATCTTCTTCACCAACGAGTAAAGTGAGCTTTGTAAATGCTTCACATTCTGTCCTGTCTTTCAACAGCCATCTCTGCCAGGGAGTAGCTAATTCTGCTTAACTTGCACTACTGCCTTGGCAGTGGTAGCCTAGAAACCTCTTCTTGCATGTTGTGCTCAGACATTTCTCATTTTAGGGGCTTAGTGCAGTATGATAGCGTTTGGGGAAGTTACAGAAAAAGTTCAGGTCTTTATTCTTTGTTACTTAGAAATATACAGGACTCCTCTAGAGAGGGAAGCCTCCTATAATCTAATATAGAGACTGTTCTGCCCTAGTAGTGCTGTCATCAGTGGTATATCCTGTGACTTCTCTTGTAGATACAAATAAACAGATATTATAGAGCAGTAGTCATAGTGAGAGAGGGAGGGGGTAGTAGGAAGAGTAAGAGTAATTATCGTAATGATGACGACAGTGATGACGATGATAAGAGTAGCTAACATTTTGAGTGTTTGCTTTGCAGCAGACCCTGAGCTCCGTGCGTCACGTGGGTAATCTCACTTAATCCTAACAGTAGCCCTGTGAGGCAGGTGCCTTCATCATTTCCCTGAATTCATTTCATTTAAAGAAGCTGACCCTTAGGGATGTCAGATAAGTCAGGGGCCTCCTTTGAAGCAAAAGCTGCCATAACTTTCTGTTCCTAGATGTAAGATATTTCGAAAATAAATTTATTGTAAAAACAGAATATGCTTGGGACACGTGGGTGGTCAGTCAGTTAAGCATCTGGCTTGGATTCAGGTCATGATCTTGCAGTTCATGGGTTCAAGCCCCACAATCAGGCTCTGTGCTGACAGCTCAGAGCCTGGAGCCTGCTTCGGATTCTGTGTCTCCCTCTCTGTCTGTTCCTCCCATGCTCACACTCTGTCTCTTGGGGGGGAAAAATTGTCTAAAAAAATCCAGAATATGCTCGGGATGAAAAAAATCAAAGATAAAGAATTGGTATAAAGTAAAAACTATAAATAATCACCATACCAAGTGTTGGCAAGAATGTGGAGCATCGAGAACTTTCCTTGTGCTGCTGGTGGGAAAATGAAATGGTACGATGACCACTTTGGAAAGCAGTTTGCCATTTTCTTCAAAAGTTAAACATAGAACTACCATAGGACCTAGCCATTCCAGTCAATTTATATACCCAAAAGAAGTGAAATATGTCTGCACAAAAACTTATATACAGATATTAATAGTTTCATTTGTAAGAATCAAAAACTGAAAAGAACGCAGATGTCCCATCATCGAGTGAATAGATACACAAGTTATTATATATCTACATAGTGAAATACTGCTCATAAAAAAGAAGGACTCTCTAATGTTGTATACATGCAACAATATGGATCTCAAAATAATTGTGCTGAGTGAAAGAAATCAGACAAAAAATTCATACTGTATGATTCCACTTATATAAAATTTGGGAAATGCAAATACAATATCCACACCCCCCCCCCCTTATCTACAGTTTCCCTTCCCATGGTTTCAGGTGTCCACAGTCAGCCATGGTATGGAAACAGACGATCTTCCTTCTGACTTATCATCAGAAAGTCGATAGGACCTAGCGCCCAGTCCCAATGCCTGTGTCATCCGCCTCACTTCCCCTCAGAACATAGATGTTATGAGAGAGAGAGAGACCACATTCCCCTAACTGTTATTTCAGTATGTTGTTGTTCTATTTTATTATTAGTTTTTGTTGTTAATCTCTTACTGTGCCTAATTCACAAGTTAAACTTTATGATAGGTGTGTATGTATAGGAAAAAAATAGAGGGTTCAGTACTACCCACGGTTTCAGGCGTCCACTGAGGGTCTTGGAATGGATCCCCCCGGGGCTAAGCGGTGGCGTGCCCCTTTGATGCAAGAGTTGACTTTTGTGAAGAAAACCTTAACTATTTTTTTCACACCTCTTTCCTCTCAGGCGGTTTGGAATAATGGGACTCTACAAAGGCCTTGAAGCCAAACTGCTGCAGACAGTCCTCACCGCTGCTCTCATGTTCCTTGTTTACGAGAAACTGACGGCCGCTACCTTCACAGTTATGGGGCTGAAGAACGTACGCAAGCGCTGAGACACCTCGCCCCGCAAAGTGCAGAAGGCTACTCAAGATGCGGGCTTCCTTCCGTGCGAAGGGAAGTGATTCTCTTTTTACTCTTGGCTGCCTGCTCCATGAATTTTACCCTCATAGGCTGGAAAAGCATCTAAGGGTAAACATGGAATAGAGCCAGCTGGACCTGTCGACCACTTCATTTTTATGATGGTTGGCTGAATTTTCTTGGGGAGGTTGGTCTGATGGTCATATGAAAAGAAAACATTATTGAAAACGTAAAAATGAAAGATTGTGGGTGTTTGTTGTTTTTCTTAAGGGGAATGGACTGTTGCTCTCGTGTGTTATCTTTTCCAGTTAAAATCTTTCTTAAATTTACCAGCTGTTCTTTTTCCCTGAACCCCCAGGTTCTAGGAATGTATTCAATACCATGTAATTCTCCTCTTAGGCTTTTGTATGTCTTAATCTTGGTATTTTCCTCACTAAACATACTATGATTGTGCCACAGGCATGACTTTATTTTTGTTGAGCTTTATTCCTCCTCCTTAAGGAAAGGTGTCGTCTTTAGTACATGAGCTGTTTATTTTGTGGGAGAAATGAAAACAATTCATCCCAAATGATTCTCTTATGAAGTATTTGTAAACATCACTTATTCATTAGTACTTGACATAATTAAAAAATATTTATTTTGAATCAGGCTTTTCATTACAAAAGGCTTGAAGTTCTATGTTTTTCCATACAAGCCCCATCAAGTCAAGCCCCAATAAACTGTCAGCACAAAAGACATTTTAAAAAGTTGCCCCTTATTCAAGTATCACATTGGGTTTACAACCAGATGGTAAAAATCATAGAAAAGAGAGAGAGAGCAGACACCTTGTTTAGGCTCTGGAGTATTCTCTTCCTTTACAAAATCCTGGTGAAGGCTGTATATTTTGAGAATAAATGTCTGATTGAGGTGATTTCTATTTGGGAGCATCCCTTATAGCCCTCCCACTTGGAGTACCTGCATCGAGCAGCGTCACTGACGTCACTCGGGAGCTTGTTGGGCACGTGGACCCAGACCTTCTGAATCATAGTCTGCGGTTTAACAAGATCCCTGGGTGGTTCATACATTAAAGTTTGAGAGACCTTAGAGCCCCTGACTTAACAGAAGCTATGACTGGTTTTAAGGATAGAAACCAAGACAAAGATTTTTCTTAAAGGAAAGTTGGGCTAATGCATTGAAACCACCCCTGACAAAACTGAGTGTCCCATACATCACATCCTTTCCTTTCACCTCCTAGCCCGTGTTAAGGCGGTAAGACTTGAATTATGCAGCTAGGAGTGGATTTAGACCTCTCAAGCCACCCAAGGAGGAAACTCTGGTCATTAGGTGAACAGCTCTTTGGGCTCCTTTGACTTAGTTTTTGTCCCTATAACCAAACACCACGTTTTTCATGCATGAGTCTGATTCAGCCAGAGTCCAAGAGGAATAATGACATATCTGTGGGCTCTAGTATTTTAGTTCAGTTTTGAAAGTGGAAATTTCTTTCTCTTATTTCCTGTCTGGTTCCTGTGGTAATTTCAAAACATGTGATGATCGAACTCCTAATAACTGAAAGATGGTTGTGTATTCTAGAAAGCAAGAATTAGGAGGTGCTAATAATCTGGGAACTAGACTGAACACTCAACCCCTATTTAAGCCAAAGAATTGAAGACAGAATTGGCCCCTTTACTACTTTTCTTTTTTCTTTTTTCCTTTTTTTTGAGAGAGCATGCATGCGTGTGCAGGAGCAGGTGAGGGGCAGAAGGAGAGGGAGAGTCTTAAGCGGACTCCGTGCCCAGCATCCCAGCACAGAGCCCAAAGCAGGGCTCCATTTCACTGCCCATGAGATCACGACCTGAGCCAAAATCAAGAGTCAGATGCTTAACTGACTGAGCCACCCAGGCGCCCCCTCCCCCTGCATTACTACTTTTTATTTTACTTTAAGGTTCCTATGTGTCTGGCAGGGCTTGGGTGGGAAGCACAAGACTTATTTTTATACAGGAGAAGAATGATCATAAAGGTGCCATGTGTACTTTTGTTGTCTTAATTATGCAAGTTGCTTTGGAATTTGAATTTTGAGCTCAGGTTGGTATGTTAGAATACTTTCCAAGTCAAATTATGTAGTTAAATGAGATTTTATGATGTGAAAATCTATTTGATGCTTCTTTTTTCTGATTTTATGAGTGAACAATTTAATATTGAGGTTTTATGCTCCCTGTGGAAGCTTGCGGACTCACCCAGTTTTGTAACCTTTGGTTAACAATAAGCTATTTGAGAAAACTAAGGAGCTGAAGTCTGTACTGTAGAAATGGAAAATTTTTATTTTTGATTCTTTATGCAGTTTCTCTAGAATGTGAGGATAAGAGCCTTTGGGATTATATTAGTGTCACCACAGTGGAAAACTTAATTTCTGTAAGTATTTAATCTGTGTTTTGAAGTGGACACTAATATTTCTACCCTCATCTTAATTTTACTATTAAATTTGAAATGCAGAAATAGGCTTGACCATAAGATCATAAGCAGTGGGAGTTAGAATCTTGGGTTTTATTCCCAGCTCTACCACCGACCAACTAGCAAATTACATCATCTCCTTGAGCTTCAGCTTTTTGATGAGTGGAGGTAATAATACTACCCACTTCAGAGGATCTTTGAGAACTAATGATGTCAGCTAAATCCCTTTATGATCTCGACAGAGGGAAAATCTGAATGAACCATGTGACTGTTCCTGGATTTATGTAGCAGTTTGTCTTCTTCAACCTCAATACTTTCTCATCTTATAATCCCAATGTCTCTGTGAGGTACAAGGAACAGTGTCCCCATTTAATTAACAAGGAAATTGACACAGAACTATCAAATGACTTGCGTGGTTGGAGCCAAAACTAGAGTTGATTTTCCTGCAGTCAAAGATAATGATGTAAAGATTGGGTTCTGGAATTAGACCTAGGTTCAACTCTGGCTCCACTTCTCACCAGCTGTGAGAACAAAGCAATTAGGGAATTTGTATAAAACTTCGTTTCTTTGACTATGAAATGGAGGTCTTGATAAAGCCACCTCAGAGGGTGATTGTGATGATTAAAGAGATCATATATTCAAATTGCTTAGCACAGTGCTTGCCACATGAGAAGAGCTAGATAAATGTTAGCAATGACTCATCATAATACGATTATTACTGTTGAGGGGTATGGCTGCTTGATAGATACCACTGCTCACTGTAGTGAAGTGAGTGGTAAGCACTCTGGGTTTTGAGCCAGACCTGGGTTCAGATTTTCATCTCTTACTTAATAGTATGGTGGCCACAGACAGGTCACTTGCTCACCTTTCTGAATCTGTGTCTTCATCTGTCTGATGGAAATGATTACCTCACAAGGCTATAACACATCTTTATTTAGATATAGACCTATCTTCTTTAATCTCAGAACAGCTCACAAGACTGAAATATGTATCTGTCTATAGATGGATATACAGAGATAGATGTATCTATCTATAGATAGATAACTTCTTTAATCCTTAATCCTCAGAAGAGCCCTGCAAAGTAATACTTTCTCTTGGACAGATGGAGAGATATATGTATGTACATTTGGCACAGTACATGACATAGATATGTGCTTCATAAATGCTGTTTTTTATATTGAGATGTACATAACATTAGTTCCGGGTATACAACATAATGATTCAATATATGTATGTATTGCAAAATGATCACCACAGTAAGTCTAGTTAACGTCTGTCACCAAAACATTCATCAGATAAGTGATGTTTGAACCAAGAAAATCAACTAGGTTTTACTTTGGGGCAGCATTTCCTCTTTCCATTTGTTTGAATTGTGAGCATGTCTTTTCTGGGAGTCTTTCAGTGTACCTCCCCAAAAGAGAAGCCAAATCCAGTAATTTCATGTGTCATTCAGTATTCAGATTAAGTCCCCCAAATATGTATCAGTTAATCAGTAAAATACATACCGGTTCAGTAGCAAAAAGTCACTGGCTAAGTTAGTGTCTCATCTTGGCTCTCTAGAAAAGCTAAAGAATAGTGACTTCATGGGGCCAGATGCCACACATCTAAGGAAAGCCCTCCCTCTGAGCAGCTGAATTACTTACCTGGCGATGTTAAATGTCAGCAGAATACCAAATATATACAAAGGCTCATTTGTAGGATATTTACATACGCAGTAAATATAACTGTGACTTGCAGGGTTTTTACCACCATAAGAATGAAAGGGCCTTGGGTTAGTGCTGCTGTTTGGGGGGCAAACTGGTAGCCCCTGAAAAGTAGGTTCAGTGGGACATAGTGGACAAGAGAAAAAGTTTTCCATGGGCTGGTCAAGAGAAGGAAAGAAAAAAAAAATTACTATTTAAAGACAGAAAGTGAAAATGGGAGTCAGCAGAGGGGGGAGACAAGGCACCAATGCCTAGCAGAGCCCTCAGAGAAGGCGCACTAAAAAATGGGTGACAGGCACATAGACTTGGCAGTAAACTGTGGAACCTAGTAAATGAGGTCCAGTCTGTGATGAAGTGAAAAGGGAAAGAAACCCTGGTTTGAAAATGGGCTATGGAACCTCCATGCATTCAGTGCCTACAAAATGCCAGGCACAATTGATTTGCATACATCTTGATATCCTTGTAATAACTCTAAATATATGAGGATCATTCCTGTTCACAGATGAGTTAGTTAAATCCTAAAGAGTAACTTACCAATGTCAACATACCTAGTGAATGGGGGTCGGGATTTAAAATTTAGGCTGACTCCAGAACTTTCTACACTGCCACACCACATTCCTCAGATGTCCTTAAGAGTAAGGCTTCTAAATGAGTGTGTGGTTCTCTTTTACAACTTAGAGGAGCATGTAAGTGAAGATGTATTTGTTTCTGTAATGAACTGTCTTCACCCCAATATGACACCACAAGGCTCAAAGGAAGCCTATGGCCTCTGTGTCCAAGAATGGTTCATTGAATCCATTGAGGATAGTTCTTGCCTCTGTGTCCAAGAATGGTTCATTGAATCTATTGGGGCTATTTCTTGCCTCACTGTCTTTGTTTATGCTTTCCAGTGTGTTGAGAATCCTCTTCCTACTATTTCTGGTGAATTCCTGCCCAGATCCGTCATCACTTCTTCCCAGAAGCCTTTCTGGAAGTTTGTGCCCTCCCACTCACTCCTCCAGCCCCAAAGACTTTTGTACAAAAATGTCTGTCATCACACCTACTACATTGTATTTTGAATTGCAGTAGTCCATCTGTATCTCTGCCTTCCTCTAGATACAAGTTCTTTTCAGGACAGGAAATGAGTCCTTTTTAAAAAAATGTTTATTTTTTTAGAGGGAGAGATAGAGTGAGCACACATGCATAGGGAAGGGGCAGAGAGAGAGAGAGAGAGAGAGAGAGAATCCCAAGCAGTCCCCACTCTTTCAGCACAGAACCTGACACTGGGCTCAAACTCACAAACCAAGAGATCATAACCTGAGCAGAAACCAAGAGTCAGATGTTTAACCAACTGAGCCACCCAGGGGCCCCTGGACAGGAAATGAGTCTCACATGAGTGTTTCAAGTAGCACAGTGTCTTACTCATGGTAGGCACTCAGTTGTTGCAGGAGTGCTTTTGGTTTAACACAGGGTTAGGGCACCTGGGTGGCTCAGTCAGTTAAGCATCTGACTTCGGCTCAGGTCATGATCTCACGGTTTGAGCCCTGCATCAGTCTCTGTGTTGACAGCTCAGAGTCTGGAGCTTGCTTTGAATTCTGTGTCTCCCTCTCTGCCCTTCCCCCACTAGCTCTATCTCTGTCTCTCTCTCTTTCTCTCAAAAATAAAAACATTAAAAGAAATTTTTTTTTAAATTTTTTTTTTCAACGTTTTTTATTTACTTTTGGGACAGAGAGAGACAGAGCATGAACGGGGGAGGGGCAGAGAGAGGGAGACACAGAATCGGAAACAGGCTCCAGGCTCCGAGCCATCAGCCCAGAGCCTGACGCGGGGCTCGAACTCACGGACCGCGAGATCGTGACCTGGCTGAAGTCGGACGCTTAACCGACTGCGCCACCCAGGCGCCCCAAAAGAAATTTTTTTTTAAAAGACAGAGTTGACATTTCTCTAATCAAATTGACCTGTTAATTAACAGTTTACATGTTTTTAGGGGTGCCTGGCTGGCTCAGTCAGTAGAGCATGCAACTCTTGATCTCAGGGTCATGAATTCAAGCCCTACCTTGGGTGTAGAGTTTACTTTAAAAAATAAATAAATAAAAGAGTTTACATGTTTTCAGAATTCTTGCACTCTGGTGTTTTCTTGGTTGTTGATTTTCAGTTTTTCAGATTTCTTTGCCTTAATTAGCTCACACTTAAAGATTCATTATTTCTTTGCTTTGGTTGGAGTCACCAAAATTATCTACCTTGCGGTATCACTTACCCAAATTCTTTGATGTACTTCATCCTTTTTTGTTTTTAACGTTTATTTATTATTGAGAGACAGAGCATGAGCATGGGAGGGCAGAGAGAGGGGGAGACACAGAATCCGAAGCAGGCTCCAGGCTCTGAGCTGTCAGCACTGAGCCCAAAGCGGGGCTCGAACTCACAAACTGCAAGATCATGGCCTGAGCCGAAGTCAGATGCTTAACCAACTGAGCCACCCAGGCGCCCCACTTCATCCTTGTTTTGCTTTAGTTTCTACAGAACACACTGGCAGAGCAGATGGTTGGCCAAGTGATTCCCTATGTAAGGAGGACCTTATTAAATTGCAGATTCCTATTCTAGGAATAACATTTTATCCATTTATTCAGAAAGTATTACCTTCCATATCCAAGCACTATACCAATTGCTGGGATTATCCAGATGAATAATGCCCAGTGTCTGCCTTCATGTACCTCATTGTTCGGCATGGGAGACAGACAAAAAACAACTTGGAATTTTACTGATGATGAATTCTGATGAGAGTTCAGTTCAGTAGTTGTTTCAGGAGCATGGAGAAGCTGGGGCTAACTCTGTCTTTGTCTATGTGACCAGAAGGCAACATTTGAATTAGGAACATACCAAGAAGTGGGTAAAGGACCTTTTTTTTTTTTTTTTTTTATAATTTTTTTTTTTTTTGAGAGAGCCTTCATGAGCAGGTTAGGGGCCGTGAGACAGGGAGAGAGAGAATCCTAAGCCAGCTCTGGACGCTGGGCTCGAACTCACAAACTGAGACCATGACCTGAGCTGAAACCAAGAGTTGGATGCTTAACCAACAGAGCCACCCAGGTGCCCCAGGCCCTTCTTGACAGAAGAAATAAATAGCATTTACAAAGTAGAAACGGGATGATGGTTTGTTATTTGTACATTGGTTGAATTAGATCCAGATGCTTCCCAACCTAGATCTCAGAGTTGAACACTTGTTGGAATGGGGGAAGGTTAGAGCATCATCAGGTCACTGACCGCCTGCAACAAGGGAAAAGAGGTGATCATGACCCCCATCTTTCCTGACAGTTTTGTCTGCAGTTATACTTGGATCTAAAGAAAGAAGATACATTCCCTCTACTCTCTGAATTTAAAATCTAATTTTGCCCATACTTTAAAAATTAGACATAACACGAATCATTAGTTTCACCTCTATGAAGATAGGCCAGCAAAGCAGTTTAGGCTTAACTTTATCTTGATCAATATGGAAATGTTTACTTGGAAAACAGCTTCCTAGTTGAGGCTAAGACCCTGAGTACTTTCTCATGCATTTGTTAGTGTGTTAAAAATTACTAAAGCAAAGGCGCCTGGCTGGCTCAGTCAGAAGAGCATGTGACTCTTGATCTCTGGGTCCTGAATTCAAATGCCGCCTTGTGGGTAGAGATTACTAAAAAAATAAATAAATAAGATTTAAAAACATATATATATATGTAGTGAAGTCTTAAGGGAAGGGGAATTTAAAAATTGAGGAAGTCCTTTATTTCTTTTTTAATTTGCAACTAGGTGTGACATTTATAGATTTTTTTCTAATGTGTTCACATTTTATTCTCTATTGTGAGATTTATTTAAAGAATTTCTGTACTGTATAGATGGGGAAATTGAGACACAGATCTGGCTTAGGTCACGTAGTAAAGGATTAGAGAGTCAGAAACAGGAATTCATACCTCCTTGATATTCTATCCAGTAATCTTTCACTGGCTTGTACTGCTTGAAGATAACGGTATTTTCTATTTTGGTTTAAAATTTTCTTTTAGCTTTTTTTGTTTTTAAGTTTATTTATTTTGGGAGCACAAGCAAGGGAGGAGTAAAGAGAGGAGGAGAGAGAGAGAACCCCTAGCAGGCTCCACACTATCAGTGTAGAGCCTGATACAGGGCTTGAACTCACAAACCAGGAGATCATGACTGGAGCCAAAGTCAAGAACTGGTTACTTAACCAACTGTGCCACCCAAGCGCCCTGATTTTGTTTCTTCTTATAAAAATAATACATTCTTTATAAAAATTTCAGAAAATATAGAAGAGAATAAAGCTATATTCCTATATATGTAGATATACCTATACTCGCAATATCTAGAAATCCCTCTAATATTTTAGTATATCTATTTTCAGACTTGTTTAAATATATACATATATAGGGATTTACTTAATATACACACACATTTATTTATAGAGTTTTTAAATAAATTTTGTAAAATTTCATCTCAAATATATATTTACTGTCAAAATGTCATAATTTTAGTTGCTTCATAGAATTGTACTGTGTGAATGTATCATTAGTTAGACTCTTATTGTGAATGTATCATTATTTAGTTAGACTCTTATTGATGGACTTCTGGGTTGTTTCCAATTTTTTCTATTATAAATGTGATAACATCCTTAATCTATGCGTCTTTTGCCATCATTTTGTTAAGAAAATTTCTAGGAATCCAGTTACTGGTCAAAAGTTATGCCTACTGTGACATTCTGTTATGAAACTAAAACTTCATCCTATCTGTTCCTTTATGTTCATTGTCACTTTGGACCTATGTAAACACTGTTTCTCTGCTCACCTCTACTTGGGCAAGCTGCAGGAGAAATTCCATTCAGAGTGTGACAGGCAAGAGGCGCTGTATGCCACAGGCTGGGCTTTGCATGCTTTTTCTGGTAATTCTCACAACAATCCTATGAAATATACAATTAAATGAGGTATTATCAAAAGTGCTACAGGAGTTTAGAGCTGAAAATATGATTTCGTCCAACCAGTGACTGAGATCATTTAAATACCTCATACTAAAGCATAATAATAGCTACCATTTACTGAGCACCTACTATGCACTGGTTGTCATCCTAGGTGCTTTACATACATTATTTAATCCTCCTACAAAGATTCCAAAGCCCGTGCACTTTCCGTACTTCTCCACTTCGACCTTTGCTTCTATGTCTGCATCCTAGTCCCTGTGCCTTTGTTAGATGGCAGATTCCAGAGTGCAGGGACTTGCTATTAATCATTTTGTGAATCACCATAAACATGGGGTTACATTGGGCAGGGGTCTCTGTAGAAATGCTTTATGATTATAAAGCTTTTGAAATCAAGGACAACTTTTACAATTTATCTTTGTTGACTTTTATGTGTCTGGTTTTTATTTAAATTCTAGTTGGTTAACATATAGTGTAATATTAGTTTCAGAAGTAGAATTTAGTGATTCATTACTTATATATGACACCCAGGTCTCATCCCAACAAATGCCCTCCTTTTTTTTAAATTAATTTCTTTATTAAAAAAATTTTTTTAAATGTTTTTATTTATTTTTGAGACAGAGAGAGACAGAGCATGAGCAGGGGAGGGGCAGAGAGAGGGGGAGACATAGAATCTGAAGCAGGCTCCAGGCTCTCAGCTGTCAGCACACAGCCCGACGCGGGGCTTGAACTCACAGACTGTGAGATCATGACCTGAGCTGAAGTCAGACGCTTAACCGACTGAGCCACCCAGATGCCCCCTATTTTTTTTTTTAATGTTTATTTATTTCTGAGAGAGAGGCAGAATGTGAGCGGGGGAGGGGCAGAGAGAGAGGGAGACACAGAATCTGAAGCAGATTCCAGGCTCTGAGCTGTCAGCACAGAGCCCAATGAAGGGTTTGAACCTATGAACTGTGAGCTCATGACCTGAGCCCAAGTCGGCCACTTAACTGACTGAGCCACCCAGGTTCCCCACAAGTGCCCCTCTGAATACCCATCACCCATTTAGCATCCTCCCACCCACCTCCCCTTCAGCAACCCTTAGTGTGTTCTCTATAGTTAAGAGTCTGTTTTATGATTTGCCTCCCTCTCTTTTTTGTTCCCCTGTGTTCATCTGTTTTGTTTCTTAAATTCCATGTATGCATGAAATCATAGGGTATTTGTCTTATTTTGACTTATTTCACTTAGCATAACACACTCTAGCTCCATCCACTTTGTTGACTTTTTAATATATAAATAAGCTCCTATTTGATAGAAAATGGCTGGGTTGTTTTGTTTTATTTTGTTTCATTTTGCAATCGCAGATACGGAAAAACCTTCAGGCCACCAGAGGGCCTTGCAGTCAGCCTCCTGTATTATCTTCATTGTAAATCACTGCTGTCAGAGATGTTTAGTGCAATTTGTTCTCGATGAAACCAAAAACAGAAGCATTCTTAGACCCGCTTAGCAATCTGAATAGGATCTGTGACTTGAACTTGGTGGAGCACTATCTTGGAGCATCTTTTTTATCTATAAAAGCAAAGAAGGGAGTAGGAAGTATTTTGCTAAAAATATATTCTTTTACTTTTTCCTTTCCCCAAGCATATGCCCGCAGTTTTAATTTGTCATCCATAATTTATAATCTTCTCTTGGCCAGATAATAAAGCCAGTAGCTCTCAATATCAATAGAAATTGAAGTCCAGGAGATAGAGGACAGGTTTTGGCCGGTAGCTTCCACTGCTTTACTGGTCTTTATTGACACTAATAAAAACTTGCAAAATTGACTGATCCATAGTTGACTCCCTTGTTTCTGTTCACCATCTGGTGGAATTGCCACCTGGCAGGAAAATGATTAAAAGGCAGCAGGAGGGAGAAGAGGTAAAAGGCATTTTGATAACCCACAACTTTAAAAATCAATTCAAACCCTTACTAGCCGAGCGGTTTTGATGTAAACAGGTAAATCTTTCCACATTGTTTGAAGTAATGTAACTATTGAGGCTTCTAAGTTGTAGCCCACTAGAGCCCTCATTGATCTGTACTCCAGGAGCGTTCAAGATGTTAATTTATTTCACAAACATTCAGTATATTCGTACAGGCACCTGGTGAGCACTGGCATACGGATGTGATGTGTGTCCTTATATATTGCTTTGTAGTTTGTAAAACAATGTGACATCTACTAATCTTACTTGGTATTCAGTTCATACCTCTGAGATGAATTAGGCAGATGATCTCCATTTTGTAAGTGTGGAGACAGGTTCAGAATGGTTAAATGGCTCTTTTATAGATGCACACCAGTGACAGAGCAGGATGCAAGCAGAGAGAGGTCTTCTGATTCCAAATGCTATCTTTTCCCACAACGTCATGCTGTGTTCCTGGAAGAAGTAAGCCTGTTACTCTCAAGGGAGGACTTGAGGGGTATAATGTGCCCAAGGACCCAAGGTTAAAAATGGATATATTATAGCTACTTGATGGGTTTGATTGTTGAGTTTAGTGAGCTACTTCAGAAATAAGTTCAAAAGCTTTCCACGGGCACCCGGGTGGCTCAGTCGGTTAAGTGTCCTACTTCAGCTAAGGTCATGATCTCGCAGTTCGTGGGTTCAAGCCCTGCATCAGGCTCTGCACTGGTGGTGCAAAGTCTGCTTGGGATTCTCTCTCTCTTCCTCTCTCTCTCTGCCCCTTCCCCATTTGCACTCCCTCTCTCTCTCTCAAAATAAATAAACCTTAAAAAAAAAAAAAAAAAAAAACCCTTTCCGTACTATTTCTCTTTTTGTCCAAAAACAGAAGATAGATTCAGTATGCGGGCAGTGGGGAAAAAAAGGGGGGGGGGGGGGTCTTTTTTACTACTTGGTTGACATATTTACTGGGATTTTAATTCTTTCAGGTCTCTGAGTACCCACATCTTTCCCTGAGGTATGGTTTATGCATAATGGTTTTTGCAGTAATGCCCACGTTAAAAAGAACAGGCCCATCATTTGGGTATCAAGCTTGGGTAGGGTTGTCCCTTACACAAAATGCTTTTTATTTCTTTGATAGTTTTTGGAACATAACACCCTGGCTGGAGCTTTATCCAGTACCTCCTGCACTAAGTTGTATTTCTCTGTTAACTTACGTACCTCTCTCAATAGATTGAGCTCTGAACCCTTGTCATCATTACTATGTCCCAGGAGTTATTATAAGTACTCTATAAATATCTGTCCAATGAGTTTATATATTGAGGGAGATGGGATACATTGTTGAATTTGGGTTTTTCTAAACCAGAGTACCTAGAGTTACAATGCCTGTGATAATATTTTGACAAAAAGTAAGACATGGCTTCCCAGAGTTAGGTGCCTTAGTAATGTCACCATATTAAATATAATATGATACATGTACACTTATCTTTGTTTATACTGAATAAAGTATGGGATATGTCCAGGCAGAAGGGAGCTGAGAAGTAAATTCATAAGCTTAAAGCCTTATAATCAGGCGTGCCTGGGTGGCTCAGTCAGTTAAGCGTCTGACTTCGGTTCAGGTCACAATCTCACGGTTGGTGAGTTCAAGCCCTGCATCGGGCTCTGTGCTGACAGCTCAGAGCCTGAAGCCTGCTTCAGATTCTGTATCTCCCTCTCTCTCTGCCCCTCCCCTGCTTGTGCTCTGTCTCTCTCAAAGGTAAATAAACATTAAAAAAAATTAGAAAAAAGATGGTGAGAGCAGACATCCTATTCCTGATCTTGGACAGAAAGCATTCAGTCTTTTGCTGCTGAGAATGATGTTAGCTGTGGGTTTCGGTAGATTCCCTCCATTGTTTCTTTGCTTGTAGTCAGTCCGTTAACTGGGACTGGGTGCTCAGCACTCTTAGCCGTTCTCAGGAACATGTGATAGGATGCAAACAGTTTTTCTAGCATCATTTGCAGTGCTACCTCTTTATCCACTAAAATGTTCATTTGTTGCTTTGTTTTGTCTTAACCATTTGTATATAAATCTTTCTAAAATGCTAAATATTCCTGACTAAGCATAATTAGAATACATACAATTCAACTGTTTCTTTACAACTTGGACATAATTGTGCTAGCTAATAATGTGGTGATGTCTTTGGGAGATTATAGGATAGTTTGGCTTTTCAACAAATCCTTCCAAACTGCTGTGCATTTTGGATATCTGTGTCTGCTTTTTACAAATACAGATTGTCCTGTCCCTAGTTGTTAATTGGCACTTTTTCTGACCTTAATATGCCTGCCTCTGAGAACATTCTCTTCTAGTAGGCAATTTCTTTTTTTTTTTTTTTTTTTAATTTTTTAATGTTTATTCATTCTTGAGAGATAGAGACAGAGCCTGAGCGGAGGAGGGGCCGGAACAGAGACACAGAATCTGAACCAGGCTCCAGGCTCTGAGCTGTCAACATGGAACCCAACGCAGGGTTCAAACCCACAAACCGCGAGATCATGACCTGAGCCAAAGTCGGACACCTAACCAACTGATCTACCCAGGCTCCCCTAGTAGGCAATTTCTAATCTCCTGAGGTCCAGGATGCCAAAGAACCAAAACATTTAGAAGATTTCATAAACTAAGAGTAAATAAACAGGAATAAATACCTTGTTTGGTTAAATGCCTTTTGTTTCCTAGATGCTCAGTTCTGTTCTGAACGGATCACTGTCAGGTGTGAGGTATTACTACTATATCATAAATAAAATTATTTTTTAGAGGCTTGTACAGGTACCCTCCACTTCATCCGCTTTCCTAGTCAATTTTCATGAGTTGAACTCCCCCTATTTCTCTTCCTCCTCCAGTACATGAATGTTCATAGCAGCCTTATTCATAATAGCCATAAAATCAAAACAACCTAAAGTTGAATAAGCAACAATTGTCATATTAATTAGTGCAATAGAATGTTACATAGCAATGAAAGTGAACAAATTATAGCTATATTCAGCAACATGGATGAATCACACAATGTTGAATAAAAGAGGCCAGACGTAAAACTTTAATGTGTGATTACACTTATATAAATCTCAAAAACAGTGTTAGAAATCAAGACAGCTGGTACTTTTAAGGAGAAAGAGACAGGGAGAAGGACACTGCTAAAATAAGGTGGAAAGGTAGAAAGTAAAGAGGTGAAAATAGTTACACCAAACAAATACTAAACCAATGGAAAGCTGGTTGATGTTAAAGGAAAAAGCATTTTGCAGGATAGGAAAGGTCATGAGATAATGGTAAAATGGACAAATCACCAGGAATAGGTAAAAGTCCTAAACCTAGATGTACCTACTAACATAGACTAAAACGCATAAGATAGTCAGAATTATGAAAAGAAATTGATATACACTATAAGCACATGGAGATCTTAACATACCCCTTTCTGAAGATTAAGTAGGCTAAAGACTGTTTGAGCAATATCTCATAATTATTCACCCCCAGATTGGAAAATACATTTTCAAGCACACTTAGAACATTTAGAACAGTTCACTATCACATATTGAGCTGAAATCTGTCTCACTGAGGTTTTTATCTTCTGGTCCTAGTTCTGTCCATTGGAACCATAAAGACATGCTACTCTTCCAGTGACAACCCTTCTAATTTTTAAAAACAGCTAAGTTTGTGACTCCAGTGAGTCACATATCTGGTTTGACCAAACAGGGGTGATTGAAGGATGACCACCACATCCGGGTGGATGGTGGTGACATTTATTGGAATAGAAAACATTGGTGATCCTGGTGGAACAGGCAACAGAGATCTCCCCTTGGATGTCTAGTGGTCTTCTAAAACTTAACATGTCTAAAATTGGTCTCTAGTCCTACATAAAAAATCTGCTTCTCTCCCAGTGTTTCTTACCTCCATGAGCGGCAGCACCACTCACTCAGTTTTTCAAGCCAGAAATCTTGGAATCATTCTTTGTCCTCCCCACCCCGCTATAACAAATCTTTCCAGAATATGTTGCGATCATATCGTTTCTCCCCTTTACCTCTACCACCTCCATTGCTCTTGTCCAGACAATAGCTTCTTAACTGATCCCCTTGCTTCTATGGTTCCCCCACACATTCTCTTCTCAATATTGGAACCAGAAAGAGCCTTTTATGTGTAAGTCAGATCCTGTCTTTCTCCTGTTCTCATCCCTACAGTGACTTCCAACAAACTTAGAGTAGAGTGCAGATTCCTTTGCATGGCCCCCCAAGGTCCCTCATGATCTCACCCCTGGCTACCTCTCTAACCCCATCCCATCTGTGCGTGCACACATACGCACATACACGCACGCAAAACTTTGGCCACATTGGCCACATTCCTAAGACTCAAGCAAGTTACTTACTTGGGTTCTTTGCACTACGCCCTTCCTTCTGTCACTTGCCTATGTGGTCATTTCACTCAGTACCACTCAGGTGTCCTCTTCAGAGGCTTTCCCTGGCCAGTCTATCTAAAATAGCACCAGCTACTTCTTATTCCCTTAGCCTGCTTTATTTTTCTGCATAGCACTTCTCACTGCTTGATATTATATATTTATCTGTTCATGGTCTCTTTCCTCTAGTTTTAGCTTCTCCAGGGCAAGGCTTGGTTTAGTTCACCACTCTATCCCTCGTGCCTAGAACAGTTCCTGGCTCATAGAAACCCTTTTATAGGTATTTGAGTGGGTATTAATTCACAGTTCAAAAATCTTCAATGGCTTTTCACTGCCTGGAGCAAGGTTTCTCAGCAGTGACACTGTTGGTGTGTTGGAGAGACTGCCCGGTGCAGGGTGTTTAACAGTACCCCTAGCTTCCACCCACTGCATGTGAGCAGTACCTACCCCGAGTGGCCATCAGAAATGTAGCCATGTGTTACCAAATGCCCCCTGAAGGGTACAGACCTTCCATTTGAGAACCACAGACCTGGAGCAAGCCAACCTAAACCAGATTTACCTGTAGAGCTTAGAGAAAAAGCAAATCCCAAGACTTATCAGAGGCCAGTAGATTCAGAAGCTCATCGGCTTAGGTCAAAAGTGGCTGGTTGACAGGTACAGGGGACTGGCTGGTCTTGGTTATCATCTAGTCCCTGCCTCTCTAAGCATTGCTTCTTTGTCATCCAACCCTCCAGCTACACCGTGCTCCTTATGACTCCATTTTTTCTGCACGTGTTTTCTTCCTTGAAGCAGAGATTACTCAATTGCTCACTACTAGCAATTTCCTCTTTCTTCATTAGCAACAGAACCCAGAATGGTACTGTTGAATCGTGACTGTGCACCCAGTTAAATAACGCATTTTCTGACCTTCCTCACCAATGACAGCAGCCTCTCCTCCTGCCCCTCCCCCCACCCTCCTTCTCCTTCCTACTTTATTGGCAGAAGTTCTCCATGAATACATTCTGGTTGTACAGGCTTCCAACAGTACAAATGTATGCCTTTCACCTGCCTTCCACACAGAAATAACTACCATCAAGAGTTTAGTATATGACCTAACAATTCCCTTCTAGGAATTTAAATCCATTTATTTTCTTCAGAGTCATCCAATGTTTTTGATTCCTTATTTCCTAAGTAATGTTCATCCAGCCTTTTTATTGAGGAATCTCAAGGCACATTTTTAAAAACGTCCCTTTCGGGGCACCTGGGTGGCTCAGTCAGTTAAGTGACTGACTTCGGCTCAGGTCATAATCTCATGATCCGTGATTTCGAGCCCCGCATCAGGCTCTGTGCTGACAGCTCAGAGCTGGAGCCTGCTCTCTCTGCCCCTCCATGCTCACACTTTCTCTCTCTCTCTCTCTCTCTCTCTCTCTCTCTCTCTCCCTCTCTCTCTCTCAGAAGTAAATAAACATTAAAAAAATATTTTTTTAAATCTCCCTTTCTAAGGAAATTAAATACTGAAAGTTTGAATTAGAAGATCCTTATGAAAGCCCTGCTATTTTAAATTTAATCAGGAGTCTCCTGGTTTTGAGTTCTTGTTTTCTAAGGAATGATGAAAATCTGCTTTACTCTCTTAGCCCCCAAGTAGCCAGGTTCCAGTTAGTTTATCTTGACCTTGTCGTCTCCAGAAAGGAAGCACCACACCTTCCTTAGGACAGGGGCACCTGCCAGCGAAGGAGGCAACAGGGCAGGGGCACCCGGGTGGCTCAGTCAGTTGAGCGTCCGACTCTTGATTTCGGCTCATGTCATGATCCCAGGATCGTGGGATCGAGCCCCTCATCGGGCTCCACACTGAGCGTGGAGCCTGCTTAAGATTCTCTCTCTATCCCTCTCCCTATTTGCATTCTCTCTCTCTCTCTCAAACTAAAACAAACAAAAAAGAGGAGGCAACCGGGCTATACATTTAGGACTGACATATAATTTCTAGTCCGAAACATTTACCAAACATTACCTTACTGTATTCAAGGCACTGTGGCGACGCTGCAGGGTGGGTGAAGAAACGAGACAACCCTAGCCCCCAAGAAGCTTACAGTTATTGTGGAAGGCAGTCAGCCACACAATGTTGTTTCCTTTTATGTACTTAAGAGTTAGTATCTACAAATCTTCCCGTGTTGCCCTGTCTTCATGCAGCTGAACTCTAAGGTTCACCAGAACAGAGACCGTATCCTATGTTTCATTGAATGTTCCAACACAGAAGCTCTCAGTTCGGATTAAGATGAAACTGAGTTACACAGATCATCATGTTCCTGAGTTTAAGGCTGTCTCTGCAATGAACAGTTGAGCTTCTTTGAAAAAGAAATAGCATCAGCTGCCAGAGATTTGACGTGAGGACATTTGTGCATTGTCTGGAGGTGTAATTTACTAACAGTGGGGACCAATTGCAGAGCATAGATATGTTCTTCCCCTTCCCTCCCCTCCAGCTGCAGCCAAACAGGCAGGAAGGTGACAAGGAACACTGAGATGCAGCCGTGAGAGTCAGAGATGCGCCCTCTCAGTTAACTGTGAAACCACAGTAGAACTGAGCAGCAGGAAAGAAGACTGGGTTCTCAGGCTCATATGGGGCTGTGGGCAATATGACACCCGGCCACATGCCCCACTGTGGTACCCGTGCCGTCCCCTGAATGACTATTAGGGTTGTGTGCGGCCCCTGTATCCCCTTATTATACTTTCTTCCCAGGCTAGCCCCCCATCTAATGCCAAGTTCAAGACCCGATCCTGTTCTGGCAACCTGAACTTTGAAATTTTTTCTACTCTACACTCCTTACTCTCAGGCAACTTTTACCTATGTTACTCCCAACTATGACATGATTTAAAATTTCATACCTTCATTATACAGATTTCCTCACTGAAAAAAACTTAGGCCAAGTAGATCAACGGATAAACAAAAAGAAATCACCCAGGGTTCTGTCCATGCCCCCCCCCCCAACAAAACAGCCATTGTTAATATTTAATGTATTTCTCGTTTGTCTTTGCATCCATGTGTGTGTATGTGTAAAGCTAAGATTGGGATGTACATAAGTATAGTTTTAAAACATAGTGCTAATGGGCAATTTTGCATCCTATGTTTGCTACTCTACATCAGGTTATACCTAGTTCCCATGTTATGGTTTGGTATGTATAATTTTTAATGGTCCACTGCATTGTTGTTGTTTTTTTAATGCTTATTTTTGAGAGAGAGAGAGAGAGAGAGAGAGAGAGTGGGGGAGGATCAGAGAGATAGGGAGACACAGAATCTGAAGCAGGCTCTAGGCTCTGAGTTGTCAGCACGGAGCCCGACACAGGGCTCGAACCCACAAACCGTGAGATCATGACCCGAGCCAAAGTCGGATGCTTAACCGACTAAGCCACCCAGGTGCCTCTCCTCGCATTGTTAATGTAGCCCAGTGAATGCTGAGGAACTCCACATCTCACAAATTAGGGACCAGTGACTGGGTGGAGAGAAAACCCAGGAGTTTTCTGTCCAAACTGCTTCCTTCTGGAGGAAAAGTCAGATACATCTCAGACTTGGTCTCGTGGTTAAGACCTGGACTGACCCCAGGACAGCTCAGTCTCCAATCTCAGCTTTACCACAGACTGGCTATATGACCTCAGGCAAGCTACTTGGCCTTAGTTTCCCCATCTGCAAAGTCAAGATGAATATAGTTCCTTTGTTCTAAAGTTTGGGGGAGGATTAAATGAGTTAATATATGTAAAGTGCATAGAACAGTGCTTGGTATATGCTAAGTGTCTTGTAAGTGTTAGCTCTTTTTCTTAGCTATGGCCCGAGGTCCTACAGGGAGGTTAGGGGATGGTGATATTTTTATTTTGTATGTCCCTGCTATGATTTAACAGTTTTTATGCCTTTAGATGGTCCTTTATTTTACTCAGGAACAGATGCATTGCTTCAGTATGAATATCAGAATTTAATTTAATTCAGGAGGAAAGGAAAAAGATTCAGGGGGAAAAATCCTCTCACAAACTTAGCATATCATTAATTTTTTTCCCTCAAAAATGCCAAAATCCTGATTCCTCTTGATAAATCTGCCACAGAGCTTTCTTAGGGCTCTGAGCTACTAGTTTGTAAAAGCCTCTCACGTGGCCCTCTCTGTGAGCTCTGTGATCACTTCCATGATATTTGCTTCTAGAAAATCATTTCATCTAAGTTGTTTCCCCAAGGATTTAGACAGGAAAATTAGTTGTTTTTTGAATCATACCTAGAACTCATTGGCATGCTCACCGGATGTAGGGCTGGGAGACGTGGGTTCAAATCCCAGCTGCCTCCTCTGTCCTTTCACTAATCATCTGGGTGGCTTTGGGCAAATCGCATGGCATCTTTGAAGCTCGGGTTTAAATGGACATCTGCTGAAAATAGGAGTGGGTGTTGTACTTAACAGCCTCAGAAGAATGGTAGAGGCTTAGATTAAATTCAACCGTGCAAGAAAATGTAGTCAAAATTAAAAGGCATTGTATAGATATGTCATTCTTGTTTATTAGATGGAGTAACAAACTCACTTTGATTCCCCATCTGAAAGGGGCTGGGGTTTTTTGATTTCCCCAACATGTCTCCTGCATGTGCCTTCTGGAAGCCTGCCATGTCCAATAGCTAAAGATGTTCCACAATGAACAAATAATTACAGGGTCCAGCTTTTGTTTCCTCTTGGCTCTCATTATGGACTAGCCTGTTTATTTCCATCTGACAGAAGCAGACCCATTATTTTTATTGTATCTTGTTCTGTCACGTTCACGCTATTGAGTGTCACTTCATTAATTATAAGTTACAAGAGGAAATATCTCTATTTAGGCAGCGATCTACAGCTCATATGACCAGCATGGCCTTTTTAGGGAGCCTACCGCATGGTGTGCTGTGCTCCCTGAAAGACAGGCTTGTAGCTATAGTAACTGAAACCTCGTCCAGGCCAGTGGTGTGGAAAAGGCAGGGGTAGTGCTGACTGTCTCTTCACGGTGGCTCCAAACCCCCTGGGGACATTGGTAGGCTTATTGAGAGCTGGTTCCCCTGACCCCCAGCAGTGTCTTTGTCCTTCTAAGACATTCGATGTAAAACTAAAGAAGATGACACATAGAGGATTACATATTTTAATAGCCTTGGACCAAAACGATCTATGGCACTAAGCATAGTACCTACACCTGTGGGAATCAGGATATGGTTATTCATTTGTTCAAAAGACACTTATTGAATGGATGGCTTTCAGACCAATGTGAACACATTAAAAAAAATTTTTTTTGAGCTTATTTAATTTTTTTAGTAATCTCTATGCCCAACATGGGGCTTGAACCCACAACCCTGAGATCAAGAGTCACACCCTCTTCAGGCTCTTCCACCTGAGCCAGCCAGTTGCCCCCTTTTTAAAAATTTATTGAGTGTGAACACATTTATAACATCCACATTTGCAAAAACTGTTTTCAGGTTCTGTTCCTTACTGGTATTACTTTTGCACCCACGGTAGAACATACACTCTGTTTTTCTCAGTGAAGAAGGAGTAGCATTGGTGGTCGGTTTCCCTCCCTGTCTCTCTAAGTCCTCTTTGTGCACAGCAAGGACTTGTCAAAAGGCTGGCAGGGTTGGGGCACCTGGGTGGCTCAGTCAGTTAAGTGTCTGACTTTGGCTTAGGTCATCATCTCCTGGTCCATGGGTTCGAGCCCCATATCAGGCTCTGTGCTGACAGCTCAGAGCCTGGAGCCTGCTTTGGATTCTGTGTGTCCCTCTCTCTCTGCCCTCCCCCACTCACGCTTTCTCTCTCTCTCTCTCTCTCTCTCTCTCAAAAGTGAATAAACATTAAAAAAATAAAAAAAGTAAAAAAGGCTGGCAGGGGTTAGAGGTGAACCCACACTGTGACCACATCTGAACTTGAACCCAGTGTCCTTTGACCAACATTGATTAAGTAAGTATGTGCCAGGTATATGCTAAGTTCTGGGAATAAATGTCACGTGCCTGTCTGTGCTCGAGATGCAGTGGGGGATACAGACTCGGAGCAAATGAGTCTGAGAGGGCTGGTCAGGGATATACTGGAGCGCTGTGGGAATATTCAGCCGTGGTCTAGCTGGCCCGACATGCGCTTCTCGCCCCTTCTTTCTCACGTGCTGGTTCCCTGGAGGAGAGGCTTTTCCAGACTCTTTCCACTAGGATAACTCCTCATCTGACCTTCCAAATTCAGTTCAAACGTCCTTTTCTAGAGAGCTTTTTTTTTTTTTTTTAATATTCTGCCCACCCCAAACCTGTTTCCTCAGAACCCTCTGTATTAAGTTATAGGTTTGCTCACCCAGTTCAAGATATTTTGACTATATACTATGTATTTAGCAATATGCTTAATACAAAATTAATTTGGCCCTTTTGAAGATTAGCTCATCTGATTGACACAAACCAAACTCACAAGAATCTAATATATTAACCAGAGAGATATGGTCCTCGTTTCCTGGGAGCAGGGGAGACTCGACGGGGAGAGCAGAGGAGAAGACTACACTTTTCCAAGGTCCCCCTTCTGGGCTCCTGCTGTCTGATGCACATCTCTGTGCAGTGGCAGGAGCTTGTGGGAGCCTTCTCCCAGCTGGGCTGGGAGATCCTGAAGGACAAGGACCGGGTGTTCATGAGGATGGAAAGAAGAGAACAAAGATTCCACCTGAAGGCTGTATCGGTAACATTATCGTCAACCTTGTGTCAACGTGGCTAAGCAAGAGTACCCAGTTGTTTGGTCAAACACCAGTGGAGGGGCGCATGGGTGGCTCAGTCGGTTAAGCGTCCGACTTCAGCTCAGGTCATGATCTCGTGGTTTGTGAGTTCGAGCCCCGAGTCGGGCTGTGTGCTGACAGCTCAGAGCCTGGAGCCTGCTTCAGACTCTGTGTCTCCCTCTCTCTGCCCCTCCCCTGCTCATGCTCTATCTTTCTGTCTCAAAAATAAATAAAAACATTTTTAAAAATTTAAAAAAAAAGAAGCAGGTTTATAGGGGCACCTGGGTGACTTAGTAGGTTAAGCTCATAGCTGAGTAGGTTAAGTAAGTAGGCTCAGCTCATGAGTTCACAGTTCATGGGTTCGAGCCCCGCATCCGGCTCTGTGCTGACAGCTTAGAGTCTGGAGCCTGCTTTGGATTCTGTGTCTCCCTCTCTCTCTGCCCCTCCCCACTCCCACTCCATCTCTCAAAAATGAATAAACACTAAAAAAAAAAAAAAAAAGAAGAAGCAGCAGGTTCATAAAATGACATCAATTGTAAACTCCATTTGTTACCTGCTGATACCTGCTTAAGGAAATACCCAAACTCCCATAGATGGTGAGTTTGTTTCCCCAACTAATTCTAAGAGAAGCGCCTTCCTGATTCTATCACTCAAACTGAAGACGATCCTGAGGCTCCTGATCCCAGTGACTCCTCTGCTAATTAACCCTTGCCTGCCAGCCAGGCTGTACACTTAGGCATGGTTGGTGACAGCCTGTGGAGTTTGAAGGACATGACGAAGACATCCCCTATCAGTTATTGTTGTTACTCTCTGAAATTCACTCACCGGAAGCTGAATCATCTGTGTTAAGTAAGTACTGTCCTGTCCCAGACACTCACTGAGCACCTACTGTGCACCTGGTCCTATGCTAGTTACTGGAAATAAAGAGATGAATAGATGAGTAAGACATGGTCCTGTACTTCAAGGAGCTCACAGTCTGAAGGGTTTAGGAAGACACAAGAACAAATAGTTACAGTGCCATGTAGTAAGTCCAAGTGTGGATGAGTTCCCAAGCCAACCGCCAGCTTGGGTAGAAGGGGAAGTTGAGAGAAGGAGACAAAGAATGTTCCCTGGAGGAGGTAATGCCCACACTGAGCCTGGAAGAGAGGCAGGAGAAGGCCTTAGCCAGGCGAGGTGAAAGGGGGTGGTGCTGGCAGGAGGTCTGGCAGATAGAGAAACTACAAGCAGTTGTCCATGTTGCCTGGGGGACAGGAACAGCAGGAGATGAGACTGATGGAGGATAAGAGCAGACCATGGGGAGCCTTGCAGGCAGCGGGGAGCCCCTGGAAGGTTTTAAGGAGGAGAATGAAATGGTCATTTTAGACAGATTGCTGTATAGTTGCTGTGGGAGGAGGGATTAAGGGGTTGAGATTAGACAGGGAACCCAGGGGCGCCTGGGAGGCTCAGTCAGGTAAGCATCTGACTCTGGCTCAGATCACGATCTTGTGGTTCATGAGTTTGAGCCCTGGGTGCCGACAGCTCAGAGCCCGGAGACTGCTTCAGATTTGTGTCTCCCTCTCTTTCTGCCCCTCTCCCACTCACACTCTGTGTGTGTGTCTCTCTCAAAAATAAATAAACATTTTTAAAAAAGTTTTAAAGGAGCAGGGAACCCAGTTGGAAGGGGCCTCAAGGAGAAATGAAAAGATGAATTTGAGAAATATTTAGAAGGATAAAATGTACAGGACTTGATGATTAACTGAATGTAGGCATCCCGCCCCAGGATATTTTGAAGCAAATCTCAGATCTTCACATCCTTTCATCTGCAAATAGTTCAGGATATCTATCTAAAGGATGAGGATCCTTAGAAAAATAACCACAATACTATTTTCACTCCCCTCAATGAACAATCATGCTTTAATAGTACCAAATATCTAGTCAGTGTTCAATTTCCATCATTGTTAGCTCCTTGATTTTTTAAAAAAATATTTGAATCAGAATCAATAAGACCCATACACTGTGATGGGTTGGCATGTCGGATTCTCTCTCTGTTATTTAGAAACTGGCTCATTAGTCCCATAGCATTTCCCATGGTACAGATTGTGCTGATCACATCCTGTGATGGTTCTTGAATGTGTTCTCCTGTCACTTTTATTTTCTGTAAAATGTTCCTTGGTTATAGAGACCTGATCACATTCAGGTTTGATTTTTTTTCCCTTTTGGTCAAGATTAGGTGGTACTGTTCTTCTCACAAGGCTTGATCGTCTCTCTTTTTGTGATGTTAGCAGCCACTGGTGACAATTGCCTAGATTTATGAATTTGTTAGGTTTTGCAAAATGACAACGCATCCTTTTAAGAGGCTGTGACACATTGTCTATCATTGCAGTGTGAATAAGTGTGCCACACCTTCTTCTCCAGGGGGACACATGACACCTGTGCTGGCCAGGGGGAGAAAGGGGAGAAAGGTGACAGAGGACACATCCTTTACCTCAGGCACACTCCCCCTACCCGCTCTGCCAGTTCCTCCTAGGGGTATTCCGTTCCTCCGGGGGTGGAGGTACCTCAGAACTGAAAGATTCCATTTCCCAGGGAGGATCTAAACTAGTAAAAGCCTTACCTGATGGGATGAGATTAGACCTGCTCCTTCAGGGAAGAAGTGTCTTCTAAATCAAAGCAGGACTTTGCTGGAATTAATCATGGCCATAGATGTGTCATCTTGGTCTGACTAAACAGAGTGTAAAAGCAAGCTGGGGTCTGATAAATGACACCGGTGAGCTGAGGAAGGACTATGTGCCCAGAAGGAACTTCTCTACTTTCATTTTAGGAAAAGGACAGCAAAAACAAAGAAATTAGCAGTGATTGCCCAGTGCTAGCGCCAAGGGAGGGAAAATGCTAAATCTATGGTCACTACAGCAGTACATTCTGCCTTGGGCAGGGATATTCATTTACTCATTCAGCAAACACATATTGAGTGCTTACTGTATACCAAGCATTGTGTATCACACCCTAGGGGTTGAATGTAAGCTCTGCTCTCACCTTTCCCATTCTGGTGGAAACACAGAACAATATACAGATAGAGTTCACAGGGCTAAGTGCCTAAAGGGGTAGGACAGAGCCCCCCAGAAGCATGAGATTCTGAGTTCACCAAGCCCCCTGGGGAACCTGACCATGGAAAAGGACCTGCCAACATGAGACCACCACTGCCTCGCCCGTCTCCCCATTTTTTAATTTTTTAAAGTTTTTTTTTTTAACGTTTATTTATTTATGGGAGACAGAGAGACAGAGTGGGGAGGGGCAGAGAGAGAGGCAGACACAGAATCCCAAGCAGGCTGCAGGTTCTGAGCTGTCAGCACAGAGCCTGATTTGAGGCTCGAACCCATGAACCGTGAGATGGTGAACTGAGCCGAAGTCAGATGCTTAACTGACTGAGCCACCCAGGCGCCCCCCCACCCCCATTTTTTGATTTTTAGGTAATTGTGACTTTTGCAATCCGCGATAACGTAACAAGATGGATACTTGTTTGGGTTCGAACACTCTTATCAGATCCTATGACACCCATTTTGCTGTGCCATAGGCAGGGAACAGGCAATGTTCTCGCCAAGGCTTGGCCCCATAAGAAAACTTACACACACACAAATATATCCCGTTGTTTTTAATTGTGGTAAAATTCACGTAACAATTTACCCTTTTCACCATTTTTAAGTGTACAGTTCAGTGGTATTTCATACATTCACGATGTTGTGGCCTGAAGTAAAGGGGATCCCTATATTAAGTAAAAGGATGAGCTGGAAAACCTTTAAAGCTCCTTCTAGATAATAGGTTTTATAGAAATCACAACTTTTCGGTGCTGGCAAACTCTACCCTCCCCGTGACCGGATCCGGCTGTCACTTCTCTTGCCAGTGATACCGGAACGGCTGGCTTGCCTCTGTCACAGCAAATGATGAGGTGGCCATGCTCCAGTGGTCCTGAAGAGAATTCATTTTCTCCCCGATACAATGGGGAAAGCAGAAAGTAATATATTGAATGTCACACTTTTTTAAAACCAGACATTTATTGTGCAACGAATCCTTGGAATCTTTTTTTAAAATGTTTATTTATTTATTCTTGACAGAGACAGAGAGAGAGAGAGAGTGAGAGAGCGCACGCACAAGTAGGGGAGGGCAGAGAGCGAGAGAGAAGGAGGCACGGAATCCCAGGCAGGCTCCAGTCTCTGAGCAGTCAGCACAGAGCACAGAGCCCCACGCAGGGCTCGAACTCACAAACTGTGAGCTCGTGACCTGAGCCAAAGTCAGCCGCTCAACCAACTGAGCCACCCAGGCGCCCCAGAAATCATTTTTTTAAGCTTCTTTTTGAGAGAGCGAGCAAGGGAGGGGTAGAGAGGGGCCAAGCAGGCTCTGCACTTGACAGCAGAGGGCCCGATGCAGGCCTCGAACTCACGACTGCGAGATCCTGACCCGAGCTGATACCGAGAGTCCCACGCTTACCCCACGGCGCCACCCGGCCGCCCCTAATCCTTGAAATCCTGAAGATGAACCGCATTCTGCAACAGCTGCCCTCTTGGGGGAGGGGTTCTTCCTTCACGGGATCCGGGCCCGAACGCGCGGTACACAGGTTTCAGGCGCCTCACGTTACCGGCTCCCAGGGACGCTTCATCTTGTAGCCTTGGAGCTCTGGTTGCACTTTCTCTTCCGCTTGCCCGGGCGGCCAACTTCTGAGGGTGGCGGAGTCACCGCGGCGCCACGGCACGTGCGTCTTCCCCTCTCGTTTCTGCGGCCCAGACGGAGGAGGCCGGAAGAGAAGACACTTCCGCTCTCTGAACACGGCTTTTCTCGGCTTTTCTCGACTAAGTTCGCCAGCGCGTTAGGGGACTGGCCCAGTTGGTGGCACGAAACTACCCATGGGCGTGAAACTAAGTATAAGGTGAGGTCGTATTTAATTTTTTGTGTTGCGGTCATCTTTCATCCCAGACCCTCCCGTCTGCCCTCTGGAGAGCTACGTGGTTGTTGTCATTTCCCTTCACGGTGTGAAAAAAAAAATTTTTTTTAACATTTATTTATTTTTGAGAGACTGAGACAGTACGAGTGGGGGAGGGGCAGAGAGAGAGGGAGACGGAATCCGAAGCAGGCTCCGTGGGGGCTTGAACCCACAAACCGTGAACCGACTGAGCCCCCCCGCCCCAGGCGCCCCCCCCCCCCCTCCACATTTTTTTTTTTATTTTCAGCTCACCCACATCTATCCATCATGGTGTCGCTCCAAGGAGACTACCGGGGGCTCGAAAGAGGGGGGGGGGGGCCGGGGCCCCCCCGGGGGGGGGGGGGGGGGGGTGGGGGGGGTGGCTGCTTGCTGGGGAGAGGCTCTGCTACCAAGCAGAGCTGAATTTCAATCCTGGTTCCGCCCCTTTTACTAGCGAGTGACTTGAACCAAGTTGGCCCATATTTCTGAACCTTCATTTCAGCATCTGTAAAATGAAAGAAGCCACACCCACCTGAGAAGGTTCAAGGAAGGACTAAAGATCCAGAGCGGACATGTACTGGTCATCTCCTATCAGTCCCTTGATTTTAAGCTGGGGACTCTCCCGCTCCCAGCCATGTATCCTGAGTGGGAGACATCATCTCTGCCTCTCCACACGGTTCCTGATTGGCTTAGGACAGCCAATATGCCTTCCCCGGTCACAGGGGTAGGGCTACTGATGGGCACGGACCTTAGAGCTGATGGGAGGCACAGGAACATAGGCTGGAGGCTTCTGGGAAGGAGAAACTGCTCTCATCCATGTGGACTTGAACAAGGAAAGATGTCACCCCAGGAGCTGCTCACAGCTCCTCCTTGTGAGGAGCCCCTCACAGAAGGTAGGGGAAGAGTCTGCCTGAGAATGGAGCCGGTCCTGCACGCCTCGCCTGAAGCTAGAGAGTTCCCCTGGACTGTTCAGCTAAATGGGCCAGTAGATCTACTTTGTTATTTCAGCCAGGTTGAGGTGAGTTTTCTGTTTCTTACAACATCGTCAAGATGTAGTGGGTTGTAATTGATTGTAGTGGGTTAAACGGTGGTCCAAAATGATACATTCACATCTTAGCCCCTAGAACTCGTGAACGTGACTTATTGGGAAAAAGGGTCTTTGCAGATATTGTGAAGTTAAAGATCTCGAGACGAGATCATCCTGGATTTTCCAGGTGCGCCCTAAACCAATGACAGGTGCCCTGATGAGAGACGCAGAGGTGGAGACAGAGACCAGAGTTGTGGCCCCAAAGGCCGAGGCACACCCAGAGCCCCCACAAGCTGGGAGAGACAAGGAGGTGTCCTCCTTTAGAGCCGTCAGGAAGAACATGGCCCGGCCGACACCTCGATCTTGGACTCCGGCCTCCAGAGCCCCATGAGAGAAGAAATGTCTATTATTTTAAACCACCTAGTCTATGGTTATTTGATACACTGATCAATGTGCATTTACAAATATTAGTGTCCTCATCTTTATGTACATTTAACTTCTTTCCGTGACTTTCCCATTCACCTTCCCTAAAAGGGCTGAGGCAGTCCAGCCTCAAGTTTAGCCTCAAGCCAGGCTGCCTTGGTTACATACCAGCTTGGCCACTTCCTAGCTGTGTGACTTTAAGCAAATTACTTACCCTCTCTGTGCCTCAGTTTCCTCCCCTGTAAAATGTTTTTAGTAGGACTCAATGAGTGAGTACATGTAAGTGCTTAGAGTAGTGCCTGGCGTGTAGCAAGCTGTGCACATACGCAGTGACTGTTATGTATTCTCCCCTGTTCTTGGGTGATTTCCTTTCCTTATCGGAATGCTGCTTCTTCATGGTAATGAGCCCGGTTTTGTTCCTGACTAGATTTTTAAAATTATTATTACTTGTGATTCAGTCACCTCATTATGCTTTGAGGCCATTAAACTGGGGGACATGTCACTCAAAAAAGTATGAACACACTGAGTCCGGTGGGATCTCCCTAGACAGCCAAAGTTAATGATTAGGAAAGTCAAAAGTCTACACCGAAAGACAAAGAGCCTGATTTAACTAATAAGCTGTTCAATACCATGGCTTCTAATTGACTTTCTCTAGGCTTCCTTTTGAAATGCTTATTTCAAAGGGTATAAATAATTTAATTGATTTTCAGAATAATTGACTTGTTTTTGGCAGGTATTTCTGCTTCTTTGCTTTGTGGTGGGAGGAGATCCTGGGAGAAGGAAGGATTACTAGATTTAAGGGCCCCTACGACTATCCTGTTTTCCAAATTTTAAAGACAACATTTGTTTTTCAAATAAACATTGTTTTCCTTTCTTCAAAGGAATTTGAAAGTAGGCTTTAGCTTAGAAATCGTGGCACAAGGGCTTTTATGACTGTTTCTAATCCAGACACTGTCAGTTTCCAGAAATGATAAACTTACTAGTACAGCTGGACCTCCAGAGCATGCCTTCCGTGTCTCACTAGTAGCTGCAAGTCCCTACCTCCCTACTCACCCACGGGGCCTGCTCATCTTAAAACTGGACTGTGGGGGCGCCTGGGTGGCTTGGTCGGTTAAGCGTCCGACTTCGGCTCAGGTCATGATCTCACGGTCCGTGGGTTCGAGCCCCGCGTCGGGCTCTGTGCTGACAGCTCAGAGCCTGGAGCCTGTTTCGGATTCTGTGTCTCCCTCTCTCTCTGCTCCTCCCCTGTTCATGCTCTGTCTCTCTCTGTCTCAAAAATAAATAAACGTTAAAAAAAATTTTTTTTTTTAAACTGGACTGTGTTCGGGGCACCTGGGTGGCTCGGTTGGTTAAGCATCTGACTCTTGGTTTCGGGTCAGGTAATGATCTCATGTTTCATGAGTTCGAGCCTCACATCAGGCTCCATGATGATAGTGCCGAATAGGCTTGGGATTCCCTCTCTCTCTCTCTCTCTTTCTGCCCCTCTCCTGCGCTCTCTCTGTCTCTCTCAACATGAAAAAATAAACTTAAAATTTTTTTGAAAAACTGGACTATGTTTTTTTCTTCTCACTGTCCTTCCTTCCTATAAATGGGGAAGGAGAGAGGGACAGATACGTCTGCTTCCCAAGCAGATTCCTTTGCCATATTTGCAAAATCAAAAGCCTTTTGTGGTACGCATGAGCATGGCTAGAGACCTTGATTTATGTGACGTCAGATTTCCTAAAAGAGGGAGACCTCTACGTGGCTCTCACCTTCATGAGCAAGACCTTCATGGGCAATTCTTAGAGCAAGTGACTTATTAAGAAAGCTCAGAGGGATGCCTGGGTGGCTCAGTCAGTTAAGTGTCTGATATCAGCTCAGGTCAATCTCATGGTTCGTGGGTTTCAGCCCCGCATTGGGTTCTGTGCTGACAGCTCATAGCCTAGAGCCTGCTTCAGATTCTGTCTCCCTCTCTCTCTGCCCCTCCACCACTTGCACTCTGTCTCTCTCAAAAATAAATAAACGTTGAAAAGAAAAAAGAATGAAAAAAAAAGCCTGAGAGAATAAAATTATTGCTACCATTGTATAGAACAACAATGACAACAACAACAACAAAAACAACAACAACAACAAGACTAGTACCATCTTATCAATGCCATGTTTGAAAAATGAAGACCTAATTCTTTGCACTGTGATTTTATGACATCTGGAGGCTCTTATTCAGTATGGTAGGCGAAGTACTCATTTTGAAAAAGGCATTGGCATGGCTCTGTGCCCTGGGTAAGCTCTGACTTCTCTCCTTGAGCTGGGTGGACACTGGTGGGTGAGTTTCAAGATACAACAGTGAGAGGCTTTGACATGATACCTGTCCCGATCTTACCAGAAGCCTCCGAGCCAGAGGCCAGCCGTATCTTCACCTGGGCTGAGCAGCGACCAGATGGTGGGTTTGGGGTTCAGGGGTGGAAGTGGGAAAGGCAGGGGGGAAAAAGGAGAATACAAATGAGGGGTGGGAGGAGGAAGAAAAAAAACCAAACAGATCAGACATTAGGAAGAAGGAAGCACAGGCCTTTGCCATATGTCAGTGTCGTGTCTCAGTCTGCACTTTGTGGTTTCGGTGCTGTTAGAGAAGCAGAAGGAGTCCAAGATGGCAAGAGAACATTTTCCTAAAAGAATACCATTCTAAAAAAAGGTTTATGGTGGTAGAGATAAAACTCCTGCTTAAATTGGTTTTCTCACTATTCTTGCTTTTTCTGCAGGCTGAGAATGGTGTCATGGAACAAAGAATAATCACCATTTCTTAAAAGGCCCCGGTCTAAAGTGAACACAGGTATGTACGGATCTGTTACTTTCTACCTCTCCCTGGTCTGTAGACTGTCTGGTGCTATAGGTAGATGGAAGGCAATAAGGATTGTGTTTAGGAGAAATCTGTTCATGGTGGCTTTACTGAAAGGGAGTTATTGTTCTTATACACCAAATCTGGAAGTAGTCAGTCCACGGATAGCATTTGGGCTTTCTGTCTTCCATTTGACCATCTTTAGTGTGAGCTTCCCTCCACATGGTCATAAGATGGCTACCAAGCCTCCGAGCGTTGCCTTCAAGTTCCAAGCAGGATGGTTAAGAGCAGAAGGTAAAAGACACACGTCAACTGAGTTTATTTCCTTCCCCAAAGCTTATTATCTCATCGTCCAGAACTGAGTCACATGGCCTCCCAAGGAACAAGGGGGCTGCTACTCCAAACGAAGTTGGGGTCATTAATAGGGAAAACAGGAAAAAGAATGTGAATAGGCAACTCTCAGTGTCTGTAACACAGGGGTCCTTTACCTAGCTAGGCTCCGTGGGCCTCCAGAGAGCTATGGTGAGTATTCATAGAAACATTTGCACAAATGTGTCTATGTGCATTTTTCTCCAAATTCTCAGCTTTATCTCTCCAAGTATTTCCTCTCCTCCATTCTCCTCTGTCTTTTCTTTTTGGACTCCAAGTAGGCGTATACTAAACTTTCTCACTTTGGGAGTTTACTCTCTTTGATATTTCTATCTCGTCGTCTCTGTGTTATACACTGTACAATAGCCTCAGGTCCAATTCACTAATTTGCTCTTCAAATTATCTATAACCTTCTGCTTCACATCCACAGTTGTTTTCATGTTCTAAAGTTCTCGATGGGGCTCCTGGCGCTCAGTTGGTAAAGCATGTGACTTGATTTCAGGGTCATGAGTTCAAACTTCACTGTTGGACATGGAGCCTACTTCACAAGAAAGTTCTAGTTAGTTCTTTTTTTTAAATTGCCTTCCTACTTTTCAACAATCTCTTTCTCATTTTCATTCTGTCTCTTTAAAAAAAATTGTTTTTAATGTTTATTTTAAGAGAGCAGAGCATGCACATGCATGTCAGGGAGGAGCAGAGAGAGAGGGAGAGAACGTCAAGCAGGCTCCGTGCTGTCAGTGCAGAGCCCAGTGCGGGGCTCGAACTCACTAATGTGAGAGCATGACCTGAGCCAAAAAGAGTCAGGCATTTAACTGACTGAGCCACTCAGGCGCCCAAGAGATACATTTTTTTTTTTTAATTTTTTTTTTAACTTTTTTTTTTTCTTTTGAGACAGAGAGAGACAGAGCATGAATGGCGGAGGGGCAGAGAGAGAGGGAGACACAGAATCCGAAGCAGGCTCCAGGCTCTGAGCCATCAGCCCAGAGCCCGACGCAGGGCTCGAACCCACGGACCGCAAGATCGTGACCCGAGCTGAAGTCGGACGCTCAACCGACTGAGCCACCCAGGCGCCCCCCAAGAGATACATTTTTAAATTTTTTTTTTCAACGTTTTTTATTTTTATTTTTGGGACAGAGAGAGACAGAGCATGAACGGAGGAGGGGCAGAGAGAGAGGGAGACACAGAATCGGAAACAGGCTCCGGGCTCCGAGCCATCAGCCCAGAGCCTGACGCGGGGCTCGAACTCACGGACCGCGAGATCGTGACCTGGCTGAAGTCGGACGCTTAACCGACTGCGCCACCCAGGCGCCCCAGAGATACATTTTTAAAACATATTTGAGGGGCGCCTGGGTGGCTCAGTCAGTTAAGTATCTGACTTCGGCTCAGGTCGTGTTCTCCCGTTTCATGAGTTCAAGCCCCACATCAGGCTCTGTGCTGACAGCTGAGAGCCTGGGGCCTGCTTCGGATTCTGTGTCTCCTTCTCTCTCTGCCCCACCCCCGCTTGCACTCTGTCTCTCTGTCTCTCTGTCTCTCTCAAAAAAAACATTAAAAAAATTTTTAAACATATATTTGAAACTTTAAAAACACCTCTCTCAATAACTCATGGGTCAAAGTTAATGGATATTTAATTAATGGACATTTAAATTATTTAGCATTGAATAATGAACATGCCTCATGTTAAAACTTGGGAGATGCCATGGAAGCCATACTTCAAGGGAAATTGATGGCCTTAAATGCTTCTATTAGAAGAGAAAAAAGGATAAAAGTCATGAGATAAACATCCAACCCAATAAACTTAAGGACAGGAGAAAGAAGGTGATGGTAGAGATAAAAGGAGTAACTAAACCATGGATCTGGGTAGAGGCCCAGGTCATCCACCAGAGGTCATTGCTTTTCACCATGTGATGGGGTCTTGGACACCCTGGTTGTAGGCTGCTACCCTTGGGGCTGGGGCCAGGCCATGCTGTCTCCTTGCCAAGAGGCCCAGTTGCTGTCACCCACCAGGTGACACCTTCCCGTGCTGCCCCCTGCTTCTTTTCCCACCTGCCTCCAACCCAAAGCCGCCGGCATAAACGCTCCTCATTGGAACCCTGCTTAGTGGTGAGCCATCCGGTTCCTCATTCTTCTCCCTGCACATCCTGTCCTCTCCTGGCTCTTCCCCAAGGTCACCATGCCTTGGCAGCCAGCCAGGAACTTACTTCTCATTTCCCCACACCTGTCACACCAGTGGTCTGGGGATGCACTTTGCATCCTCCTGCTCCGCCGCCCCCCACCTCCAGTCACATCTTCCTTCCCTTCCTCTCCTGCCTGCTACCTCTGCCCTACGTCAGACCTCATCATACTTGTCCTAATTTTTGCAAGAGCCTCCGCATGGTCTCTCTGCCTTCAGCCTGGCCCTCCCTTTTCATTCTCCCCACAGCAGGTCATTCCCAGAGTAACCTTTGTAGAAGCACAGATCACGTGGCCCCTCTTTACACTGGCTTACATTTCCTGGGAGGTCTCCATTAACTCCCCAGGCAGTTAGGGACTCTGTCCCTGCTATTCGTCTAACACCCAGAGCAAACCTTGGTCATATTACCTGTTATGTCCCTGGCACATGTATGGACCTTGTGGAGAGGGACCACGTAGGTGCCGCTGGTCAGAGTGTGGTCTGTGAACTAGCACCTTCCGTATCACATGGGGGCTCCTTAGAAGTACAGAATCTCAGGCCTCACCCAAATCTACAGAATCTTAATTTGCATTTAATAAGCTCCCAGGTGATTCATTTGTTCCTTAAGATTTGAGAAGCACTAATGACTGATGAGCAGTTTCTGCAAGGGTGGAGGGCAAAAGAATCTGAAGTTCAAGTTGGTCTTTTCATTTCCTTTGTTTTGGTGAGCTCCGGGTGGGGGTGGAAGGGTGGAGGCAGCCTATTGAAATGACCTACACGCATCCTAGACTGAATAAAATCAATGCACGCTTTGAGACTTAGATCAGAAAGAGAACTGATTATTCTGGAAACAGCTGACAATTTCAAGTTAATGCTGTGCTGCCCTGAATAAGGCAGACAGATGCCAGGATATGTCAGCAAAAGGACCTGTCATGGCATCAATTAGGAGAAATACTGAACACTCACCCCTTTGTTGGAGCCCAGCATGAAGGGGAGTACAGCGGGAGGGTGAGAAGAAGGGAGACAGCTCTGTCCTGGCAACAGGAAATTGCCTTAGGAAGATTGATTTGCGCATAGTGCAAAGTCATTGTTAGACAGAAAAGACTGTGTGCTGAGCCTTTCCTGCATGTTTCACTCACCCAGGCTGTCCTACCCAATATATTCTTAGCACTCCTCTTGCTCATCCAGCAGTCACAGGAGTGGCACTTAAATAATGGGCCCTGAAGCCTCACTTCCTGAAAGGCTCCAGTAATCTTTTGTTGATACAAAATAGATCTCCAGGGCATATCTAAGCTTTCCCACGTGGAGGCTGCTTGGTGGGGTCTGGGGGAGGGCAGGGCTGTAACAATAGCCTTCGGGTAGCCAAGAGAGCCCCTGCTGAGGAGAGCATCACTATTTGTTAAAGATTCGTCTTCAAAAAGGGCACATGGGTGGCCCTTTTTGATTCTTGATCTCAGCTCAGGTCATGATCTCACGGTCCCTGGGATCAAACCCCGAATTGGGCTCCTTGCTGACAGCGCGGAGCCTGCTTGGGATTCTTTCTCCCTCTCTCTCTCTCTTTGCCCCTCACATGCTTTGTGTGTCTCTCTCTCTCTTTCTTTCAAAAATAAATAAATAAACTTAAAAAAAAAAAAAAAAAAAGATCTACCTCCATATACCGAGCACCATGCTGGCAAATGGACATTCATGACCATACTCGTTCCTCTCTCTGGCCATGTCACCCTGGTATTCTCATTCCTACAGCTGAAGGAGCTGAGAGACATTGGCACGTGGGTGGCATCCCACAGCTAACAAATGGCAGAGGTGATATTATAAATGGCAGAGGGTTAAATTGTGACACCTCTCCCCCCACCAAAAAAAGATACGTTGAAGTTCTCACCCCTAATATTTCAGGATGTGAGCTCATTTGGAAATAGGTTCATCGCGGAGGTCATTGGTTAAGGTGATACTGTACTAGGGTGGGCCCTAAATCAAACATGACCGGCGTCCTTATGAGAAGAGACACAGGAGGGAGAAGGCGGGGGTGAGAATGAGGGAAGAGATGGGACTGATGCAGCTGCTGGGCAAGGAGCACAGGACTGCAGGAAAACATGAGAAGCTAGATGTGGCAAGGGAGGGTGCTCCCCTACAGATTTCAGGTGGAGTATGCCACTGTTGACACCTTGATTTTGGACTTCTAGCCTCCACAGCGATGAGGCAATAAAGTTCTCTCGTTTCAAGCCACTGCTGGCACTTTGTGGCAGCCCAGTGCACCTGGGAGCATGGTTTTCCCATTGCCATCACCCCACAGACAGGATCTCAAGGGAGGCATTCGGAGCGCTCAGATCGACAGCATCCACACTCACGTGCCCACTCCAGACCCTTCCTGTGCACGTGTGAGATGGTCATCATGGTGGAGAAGCTCAGCTCTGCTTGGAGGGCTCCTAAGGTGGGGCTGACAGATGAACAGCAGGGGAGCCAGGGGTGCCTGGGTGGCTCAGTCAGTTGGGCGTCCGGCTTTGGCTCCAGTCGTGATCTCGCAGTTAGTGAGTTCAAGCCCCGTGTCGGGCTCTGTGCTGACAGCTCAGAGCCTAGAGCCTGCTTCAGATTCTGTGTCTCCCTCTCTCTCTGCCCCTCCCCTTCTCATGCTCCCTCTCTCTCTCTCTCAAAAATAAATAAACATTAAAAGAAAAAAGCAGGAGAGCCAAAATCCTTCCTGGAGAGACCCTGGAAACCCCACCATTTTATAAAGAAAGAAAGCAGGAGAGAGTGTCAGAGTCAGACCCCAGGAGACTGGGATCCTTGCAAATCTTTGCAAGGGATTTTTTGAGGGAGGGCTCTCAGGAGAAACCTGCAAGAGGAAGATGCTGAGGAAAGATGTGGCTTCGGGAGATGACTGGCCTCCACCTGACCCTGTGGGAAGCTCAGAGCACAACTTGCCCCACAGAGGTGGTTTCCCCCCGCAAAAAGGCAAGGGATGTTGTAAAGGAATCCTGGCCTCCACCCACCACTGGCTAGGCTGAGGCTGTTTTGTTTTTGCACAGCGTATATTCACGTAATGATGGGAGGAGATGGAGTGGGGTGGAGGGAGGGGGGGAAAGAAGGAACTAACTAGAAGTTAATTAAGGTTCTTTCTTGGTGTGACTCTGGAGGAGTAGGGGGCACAGGAGGGAAAGATAGTGTTGACAGAATCCCTCATTGTTTAATGATCAATGTTCCAAGAGCAACACAGCCTTTGACTTCTTCCCCCTCTGAAACTCATTACTTAAATAGAAGTTTGACTAAAATTCAAAATACCTTAAAAAAAAAAAAAAGATTTGGATCAATTAATGAAGCAGGTTTTCTAAATAAGGAGGACCCGGGGGTGCTTGGAGCACATCCGCAGCTCTCTGAAATGATGATGCTCTCTTCCTTCCCCATCCTTATGCCTCAAGAATAAAACCAAACACAGCAAGGCCTTCCTTGGTCCTAGCATCAAGGTTAAAGCCCAGGGCCGACGACTTTCCTTTACTGGAAGGCAAGCACAACGATGTGCGGTGGGGGGAGAATGGAAGACAGAGAGGCTTCTGTCCCCAGTGCAGGACAGCCCCTGGGGGAGGCTGATCCTGGGGACTATGCAGAGACCCTACGGAGCTGCTTCAGGGCTGGCCTGGGGCTCTTTGTGCCGCTTCTTCATTTCTTCTCACCTACTTTATCTGCTGCCTCTGTGAGCTGGGGAGACAGCGTGTCTTTTCTCATCTCACCGGGAATGGGGAACGGAAGTAAGGACAGGGCTGGCCGTGGGCCAACTGGGAGACGCTGGGACAGTCCCCCACTGCTCCCTCTGCTCCCTGGTGGTGCTGGTGCGGGTGCCGCCTGCCCACACATGCCTCCATCTGGAGGCATCTGGAGCCTCCTCTGAGTTCTTCCTTCCTGCTCACCCTGAAGAGCTTCCTGTTCTCCCCACTCCCCCCACCCCATACCTTTGCCTCCAATTATCCAGTTACCTGGTTGGTAACCAGCCAGAACTAGAAGCCATGCTCCTCTCCATGCTCACCTGTCTCCCTCACACTTCCATTCATACTAAGGTGCACATGGCTGATAGGAGCCTCACTCTCCCTGGGATGGGGGGGAGAGGGTGTCATTCTTTTACATCCATCAGAGTACTGACCTGACACATGGAGCTCCCCGGGGAAGAACTGTAGACTTGGGAAGTGAGTGGCAGAGATGGGAGTCCCTGGAACCACATATTGATTACTAATTCATTTCACGGTATTTATTGAGCCAGGGCAGTGGGGGTGGGGGGAGATGTAGAAATAGAGATTTGGCAAAATTTTATGTACGAAATGGATCTCATAGGAGCTCTCCTGTTCTCGATCTACATCATAGACCACTCCTAGTGGGGTATGTCTGTGTGATGTGTGTGTGGTGTGTGTGCGTGAGGCATGTGATGTGGGGTGTGTGTGTGTGATTTGGTGGTGTATGTTGGGGGGTGTGTAGTGTTGTGTACAATATGTGGGACGTGTGGGATGTCTGTGATGTATGTATGTATGATGTATGTATGCTATGCTCAGTGTGTGTGGTGTGGAATGCATATTGTGCTTGTACGTGCGTGTGTAAAGGAGCACCTTCCATAGCACCCTGGTTGGCATAAAATACTCACCTTTTGTCTATACCCCAAATACTCAGTCTACCTCCATCTCTACCTTCTCAAGCACCATTTGGGGGCACTGGGACAAGTGAGGCCACTCAGTCTCTCAGCTGTTATTTATTGAATCTCTACCTCAAATCAAAGATGGCCATTTTGCATTCATTTCTGTGTATGGTGCTGTGTAGGTAGGGGTCCAGCTACATTCTTTTGCATGGGGACACCCAGTTTTCCCAGCACCATTTGTTAAAAAGACTGTTATTTCCCCATTGAATCACCTTGGCCCTCTTTATTGAAAACATTTGACATATATACAAAGGTTTATTTCTGGGTTCTCTATTCTATTCCATTGGTCTACATATCTCTTTATTACAGGACCACATTATCTTTAAATTTTTTTTAATGTTTTATTTATTTTGGGGACAGAGAGAGACACAGCATGAGCAGGGGAGGGGCAGAGAGAGAGGGAGACACAGAATCGGAAGCAGGCTCCAGGCTCTGAGCTGTGAGCACAGAGCCCGACGCGGGGCTCGAACTCACAAACTGTGGGATCATGACCTGATCCAAAGTCAGACCCTTAACCTACTGAGCCACCCAGGCGCCCCTCCAGGACCACATTATCTTGTAGTACGTTTTAAAATCAGGAAGCGTGAGTCCTCCAGCGTTGTTCTCTTTCAAGATTTTTTTGGTAATTCAGGATCCCTTAAGGTTCCATATGAATTTTAAAATGTATTTTTCAGGGTGCCTGGGTGGCTCAGTCGGTTAAGTGCTGACTTCGGCTCAGGTCATGATCTCGCGGTTCGTGGGTTCAAGCCCCCTGTCAACCTCTGTGCTGACAGCTCAGAGCCTGGAGCCTGCTTTCGATCCTATATTTCCCTCTCTGCCCCTCCCCCACTCATGCTCGCTCTCTCTTGCTCTCTCAAAACTAAAATAAACATTCAATTTTTTAAATGGATTTTTCTTTATTTCTTTATCTTTTTATTTATTTTTAAATATAATTTATTGTTACATTGGTTTTCATACAACACCCAGTGCTCATCCCGACAAGTGCCCTCCTCAATGCCCATCACCCACTTTCCCCTCTCCCCCACCCCCCATCAACCCTCAGTTTGTTCTCAGTATCCAAGAGTCTCTTATGGTTTGCCTCCCTCCCTCTCTGTAACTTTTTTTTCCCCTTTCCCCTCCTCCATGGTCTTCTGTTAAGTTTCTCAAGATCCACATATGAATGAAAACATATGGTGTCGGTCTTTCTCTGACTGACTTATTTCACTTAGCATAATACCCTCCAGTTCCATCCACGTTGCTGCAAATGGCCAGATTTCATTCTTTCTCATTGCCAAGTAGTATTCCATTGTATATATAAACCACATCTTCTTTATCCATTCATCAGTTGATGGACATTTAGGCTCTTTCCATAATTTGGCTATTGTTGAGAGTGCTGCTATAAACATTGGGGTACAAGTGCCCCTATGCATCAGTACTCCTGTATCCCTTGGGTAAATTCCTAGCAGTGCTATTGCTGGGTCACAGGGTAGTTCTATTTTTAATTTTTTGAGGAATCTCCACACTGTTTTTCAGAGCAGCTGCATTTAATGGATTTTTCAATTTCTACAAAATAACAGAGATTGCATCGAACCTGTTGATCAATTTGGGTAGCACTGACATCTTAACAATCCAGGAACAAGAAACAGCTTTCCAGTTATTGTCTTCTTTAACATTTGTCAGCAACATTTTGCAGTTCTCATTGTATAAGTTCTTCACCTTCTTGGTTAAATTTATTCCTCAGTATTTTATTCTTTATGATGCTATTGTAAATTGAATTGTTGTCTTAATTTCTTTTTAAGATTGTTCATTATAGAAACACGACCAATTTTTGTGTTGATTTTGTATCCTGCAACTTTGCTAACCATATTAGTTCTAACAGTTTGTTTTTGTGGAAAGGAAAGGTTTTTTAATTTTCCAGTTGATGAGGAAAGCGATGGATCTTAATCAGCAATATAAATCTTCTACCCACCAGAGTCTCGGCAGAAACACGTTGGGTAAATGACTTTCATGGAGAACTGAGCTGAGGGATGTGTGGGCTTTCCATTCTCCTGGGTAATCAATATGTTGTCCTTAAGCTTGACCATAAAGGAGGGTCTGTATAGAGGTCCTTGTGTGTAACCACTCTCTGATATTTTTGCTTGCATGTTTATAACACGTTATTTAATTATGTTGAATGTGTAATACACTCCCAGAGTACAAAATGCAGAAGGTACAAAAGACTGTATAATGAAAAGTCCACTTCTTACCTTTGTCACCCTCTGCCTGGTTCCCCTCCCCAGAAGTCAGCAGCTGCTTCAGGTCCCTTCCAGAAATGATCTCGGGTACGTGCAAGCATTTAAGTGTATACACTTTTTTTTTTCATTTATAGGCATCATTCTACCCCTTGTTTTTTTTTTTTTTTCCATTTCCCAATACATCTTGGTGATTGTTTCATATGAATACCTAAATTGTTCTTCTTTCTTTTTATTTTTATTTATTTATTTATTTATTTATTTATTTTAACATTTATTTATTTTTGAGACAGAGAGAGACAGAGCATGAACGGGGGAGGGGCAGAGAGAGAGGGAGACACAGAATCGGAAGCAGGCTCCAGGCTCTGAGCCATCAGCCCAGAGCCTGACGCGGGGCTCAAACTCACGGACCGCGAGATCGTGACCTGAGCCGAAGTCGGACACTCAACCGACTGAGCCACCCAGGCGCCCCTCTTCTTTCTTTTTAACAGCTGTGTAGTACTCCATTGGAAGTTTGTACTTCAGTGTGTTTGAGGGACATTGAGGCTGTCTCCACTTTCTGATCTTACAAACAGCCCAAAAAGATTATTAGGATTACTCTGGGATGACATTTTACTGCCACAGTTAACACTGAGGCACATTATGAGAAATGATTGTTATTGTATCTGTTGTCAGGGTACCATTGAGGGCATCCATTTGTCTCCTGCATCCCAGGGTCATCTTTAGGTGGACGATGGGGGAACTCCTGCCAGGTTTCTGCACCAGGGTTAAGGTGATACTTCTGAGTTCTGCGTTTTTTCCATTGACTGTCGGTCGCCCTTAGCTTTGGCCACTAAGGTTCTCAGAACCAAGTGTACGGGCCTTGTTAGCAACCGCACAGAACTATTTATTGCACACTTATGGATGCTAATCTTACTCCTAGTTTCATTATTTTCCCTCCCTTTATTTCCCTCTCACGGCAGCTCCCAAAGCTGTTTGTTTTCTTCCTTGACATTGTGCACATTTTTTGCAAACCATCTCAGGATCTTTATGTAATGAAGTGGGTATAAATAAACATATATAAATACATCCATCATACATAAATAAAATATGAGTTTGAGTCGTGTATCTAGAAGCAGACTTGACCTCCCTTCAACCATCTTATTTGCATGGGACACAGGTCTCCCCTCCCTGAGCCTCTGTAGGTAGGGACCCCAGCCGGCCTGCCCTGTGGCCCGGGAGCCCGCTTTCCACTGACTCCAGGAGATACGCTAGTCCATCAAGATGCTTCTAGGCCCTGCTGTCCCAGTCAAAGGCTGAGGAGAAAACCTGACTCTCACATTCTGTACACCTGGGAAGGAGGAGAGAATTCCTGGTGGCTGCACCCTGCCCGGCATCAGGGGCCCCTCTGGCTCGGGGGTCCTGCTGCCGCGGGGCTCCCTCTCCCTCCCTCTTCCCCCAGCAAGCTGCATCCCCTTGTCACTTCATCCCACCCACAAACATTCTTTTGCTTCAGTGTGAAAAAGCAATTTGCATCCAACCAGCAGGACTAAGTGAGATAGATGGAGGTAGGCTGCTTTCTCATCTCAGAAACCTCTTTCATCTTGCAGGGCCCTCTGTGCAGCCAGGGCGGTTTTGTTCTAATGTGGCCCCTGCAGGCTGAGTGTCAGATTTGTGGTTTATCTGCCTCAGGGAGGCTGGCTGAGTGAACAGCTGGGAATACTGCAGTCTAAGGACGCAACGCTCTGGGACCCTGCCCGAGTGGCCTCTGGGTCCTGCACAGGGCCGCTGTTTGAAGTCAGAGGGAGAGAGGACCAGGTGTGTTTGCAATGCCTGGGGTGGGCTCGGGGCACCTGAGCAGTGCTAGGGGAAATGGGATTCAGGACTCAGAGATGCATGTGGGGCGCTGCTCTGTCCCAGGGCTTCTCTGCTTGGGCCTTTTCCAGAGCTGAGTTTGATCTTTGCAATCCTCAGTGTCTTTACCTGCAAAATGGGCATTTAATAGTACTGGGCTCACAGAGTTTTGAGGATTAAGTAATAATGGCTAGTGCTTTAATAGCTCTTATTACATACTAATCATCATTGTTAAGTGCCTTACATACAAATAACTCCTTTGATGCTTACAACACTCTTTAGTTATTATTATCCCATTTTTCAGAGGAGGAAACTGAGGCTCGGAGAGTTTAAGTACTTTGTCCAAGTTCACACAACTAGTGAGTGACAGACCTGAGATTTGGACCCAAGTAATCTGGCCCCAGAGTCTGTGCCCTTAAGCACTCAGGCTCTAAGACTTGTCTCCAAAGGGCGGTGCCTGGCACCCGGAAGTCACTCATTCAAACATTGTTCTGGTGTCTGAGCCTCTGAGCCAGTTTCCTGCCTGACCTGGGAGGTGAGATCAACCCAGGTGATCTAGGTGATTCCTTGGCAGCTCTCCCCCCACCCCCCACCACATTCCTTCCCCGGGTTGGCCGCCCTTCTGGCCCTGGTGCGTATCTCCATCAGTGTACTTAGCACCTTGGGCTTGGGCTGAGATTCTCTGTTTATATCTGTCTTCCCTGCTCTTTTGCCAGCAACTCTTTCCTCCCATATCCCAGAACTTAACATAGTTCTTGATAGATAATAGGTGCTTAACGTTTATTTAAGATTGTTTCTTCCAGGGCACCTGGGTGGCTCAGTCGGTTAAGCATCCGACTCTTGGTTTCGGCTCGGGTCATGATCTCATGGTTCGTGTGTTCGAGTTTGGGATTCTCTCTCTTTCTCTCTGCCCCTCCCTCTCTCTCTCTCTTTCTGTCTTTCTCCCTCTCAAAATAAATAAGTAAACTTAAAAAAAAAGATTGTTTCTTCTTTGTCTTGCACTGGGGCTCTGAGATTTCCCTGGGAGAGCTTACTGCTAGGTGACCTCGCCATCCTGGAGGCCTGAGCCAGAGATGTCCCTTACCTAATCTGTCCTTTTGCTTTGTCTGCTCATATCTCAAGCAGGCTGTGTGGAGGCTTTAAAAATATCTTTTTAATTGTTATTATTTTCCAGCACAAAAGCAAGTTATGCCTTTAAAAAAGGAATGTGGGGCACCTGGGTGGCTCAGTTGGTTAAGCATCTGATTCTTTTTTTTTTAATGTTTATTAATTTAGAGAGTGTGAACAAGAGAGAGCAAGTGGGGGAGGGGCAGAGAGAGAGGAAGAGAGAGAATCCCAGGCTCCGTTCTGCCAGCGTGGAGCCCCATGCTGGGCTTGAACTCCCAAACCGTGAGATGGTGACTTGAGCTGAGATCAGTCAGTGCTCAACCAACTGAGCCACCTGGGTGCCCCAGGCATCTGGCTCTTGATTTCCTCTCAGTCATGATCTCACCGTTCATGAGATCCAGCCCCACATCAGGCTTTGCACTGACAGCACAGGCTCTGTTGGGATTCTTTCTTTCTCCCTCCCCCTCTGCCCCTCCCCCACTCACATGCACTTGCTTTCTCTCAAAATAAATAAATAAACATTTTTTAAAAATAAAAATAGGGGTGCCTGGGTAGCTTAGTTGGTTAAGCACCCAGCTCTCCATCTCAGCTCAGATCACAATCTCATAGTTCATGAGTTCAAGCCCCAAGCCAGGCTCCGCACTGTCAGTGCAGAGTTTGCTTGGGATTCTCTCTCTCTCCTCTCTCTCTGCCCCTTCCCCGCTCATACTTGCGTGCATGCTGTCTCTCTCTCTCAAAATAAATAAACTATAAATAAATAAATAAGGAATGTGAACATTACAGGAATTTTGAAAATGAAAGTCCTCCTTAGTCTGCTAGCGTGATTTCTGGCTCAGCATCACCTGGGAACTTGTCAGAAATGCAGAGTCTCAGGCCGCTCCTACCCTGACCTGCTGAGTCGGATTCTGCATTTAACAGGATCCCACTGACTCAGGCCACCTGAAAATGTGAAGAGCTGGCAGTAACCCTCCTTCTCCCCGACCCCAGCTGAGACAACAAGTGTCACCGGGTTTGTGTGCATGAAAGCCTTTTAAAAAGCACGCTCTTCTAACCTCCCAGTAATTACCTGCAATTTTCCAAGCTCATCTAAAACCAAAATGCTCGTCAAAGCTGTTCAGCAGGAAGCTAATAAAGACATCATTATCTGGTCTGTCTGCTTTCACTCTTGCCCCCTCTCCAACCCATTCCCTCCAGGGCAGCCATGGTGATCTTTTTAAAACATAAATTAGATCATGTCACTCTTCTGCTGAGAATCCTGCAGCCCTGGGAACCGGGAACACGCCTCGGCCTCCTCGCCTCTAGTCGCCTACCCTCTCCTTCCTGCTTTCAGTCCTGACACATTGACCTCTCTCCTCAGGCTCTGGGTCTTTGGAATCACTTCTCCTGGGCCCAGATCCCCTTCCTTCCTTCCCTGCCTGGCTCCTTCCAGCCTTCAGGTCTCAGCTTAAATGGCACCTCCTCAGAGGTGTGAGAGGACATGGGGAAAGCAGTTCTTGCCTTCCAGTATTCTCTGTGTCTGGCCCCAGCTGTGCTTAGACTGTCCACTGTAGGAGTGTAACCCCCAGGAGGGCAGGGACTCTCCCTCAAACTTAGCACAGTGCCTGTACACAGTAGGTTAACATCAATAAATAAATAAATTCATGCCTGCTTCCTGGTATCAGGTATGTTAATATCATCTCCCTTCATTTACCAGTTTGTTGAAATTACAAAAATAATAAATGCTAATTATATATGTCTTAAAACAATGTGGGAAGGAATAAAATGAGAAGCAATATCCTGTTTTTCCTCGATTCCTTCCCACTGCAAAAGGAGCCACTGGTTAACAGCTTATTTTGTCTCCTTCCCAAACTGCATTGCCATTAAACACGCACACGCATGCACATACTCATGCACACACAAATAAGATCGTGCTGTCAGTATTGATTCTATTCTGCAACTTGCTTTTCTGGAATGTTGTGGTGAAATACGCAAACCAAATTTACTGTCTTAACCATTTTTAAGTTTACAGTTCAGTAGTGCTAAGTATATGTACATTGCTGGGCAACTGATCTCAGAACTTTTTCATCTCACAATACTAAAACTGTACACCTATTTTGTTTTTTAAAGATTTTATCTTTAAGTTATCTCTACATCCCACGTGGGGCTCGAACCCACAACCCCGAGATCAAGAGGGCATTCCACCGACTGAGCCAGCCAGGAGCCCTTGAAGCTGTACGCCTATTAAACAGTTCCCCCCCCCCCCATTCCCCCCTCGCAGTGTTCTCTGCCACCATTCTACTTTCTACTTCTATGAGTCTGAACAACTTGCTCGAGCAACTTGCTTTTTGAACTTAATGCATCTTCCCATGGGGGCTCGTGGGATCTAGCTCATTATTCCTACAGTCACATAGTATTCCACAGTAGCCACGGCTGATATTTAACCAGTTCCCTCTCAGTGATAGGAAGATTTGCTGCTACAGAAATGCTGAGGTGCCAGGGTTAAATCCCAGAACTGCGAGGTCAGAGAGTATGTACTTCCATTTGACTAAATTGCCAAAGAAGTTGTTCCAACTACCTTCCCACCTACAGAGGAGGACAGGGTTTCTTTCCGGCTCTTCCCAATGTAAGCCAAGTAAATACTGTCCCATCCCAGGGACAGGAGGCACCGGCTTTGAAAGGAGGGTCAGTGGCTCCCTTCTGTGGTGGTTTCCCTGGGGGAGAAGCCTGGAGGGTGAGCTGGTGTCGAGATGGGAATCCAGCTGCTAGATGTATACACAGGAGGAAGTCTAATTCAAAAGCCATATAATAAGTGGACTTGGGAAGGAGCTCGTTGCCATGGCAACCTGACTCCCCTGCTGCCAAAAGCGGGTTTTCTTCTTTCTTCTGCACCTGGCAGAGGCTTCTCTCCTCTCAAGATTACTTGAGGAAGAAAGACTGAGTTTGGCATTCTTTTATTGAGGTCAGTGCACATTTTCAGACAGTGACCACCCTGTCACTGACAAAATGTGATTCTCAGATGTCCTCTGGAGGCGAGGAGCTGGCTGAGCCCCATTCACCCAGCGCACGGCTGCACCTGTGTCTCTTGCCTAAAACACTGAGACAATGGACCCCACCGACCTGCACTGTCTTTTCTGATGCTCTCCGGAGGCAGCAGGTGGGCCAAGCTCCCGAGGAGACTGTTCTGTTCCCTTCACAAGAAAAGGTTTTCTAGATCGTGTTTTTTAAGAACGCCAAAGGTCAAGGTCAGGGGAAGCTTGCTTGGTCAGGCTTCTTAAACCAGTCCCTGGTTTAAATCACTCTGCTCTGGGGTGCCAGGGTGGCTCAGTCTGTTAAGCATCCAACTTCACCTCAGGTTATGATCTTTCAGTCTGTGAGTTCGAGCCCCACGCCGGGCTCTGTGCTGACAGCTCAGAGCCTGGAGCCGGCTTCAGATTCTGTGTCTCCCTCTCTGCCCCCTCCTCTCAAAAATAAATACAAACATTAAAAAAAAAAAATTAAATCACTCTGCTCTGCTTTCTTCAGAGCATTTAGCCTTGAAAATGATGACTGGAACAGAGCAGAATGAAATTATTTTGACCTGTTCCCTGTATCAGGCTCTGAGCTAGGCACACTGTGGACATGCCCTCGTCTAACCCTTCAGCCCTCACTCCATAAGGGGAATTATTGCCCCCATTGTTCTTTTTTGTTGTTGTTAATGCTTTGGTATCTCCTTTTATTTTATTATTATTATTTTTTAATGTTTATTTTATTTTTGAGAGACAGAGCGTGAGTGGGGAGGCGCAGAGAGAGAAGGAGACACAAAATCCGAAGTAGGCTCCAGGCTCTGAGCTGTCAGCACAGAGCCCGACATGGGACTCAAACTCACGAACTGAACTGTGAGGTCATGACCTGAGCCCCCCAGGCGTCCCCATCCCCATTGTTCTAAGAATGAAATCAGAGGCCCCAAAGCTTAAGTTATTTGCCCAAGATCTCACTGCAGATACATGAACCTGGCCCTGCCTGGGTCCCAAGGTCATGTTCCCCACCCCCAACCAGTAGATAATTTGGAGATGACAAAGAGGTCTATGGGGAC
>NC_064809.1:130383527-130514491 GCF_023721935.1 Panthera uncia | reverse complement strand
TTCTGGAGGGTAAATGCACAGTCCTTTAAAGTTCCTTTCCTTTCTACTGCCGCTATCCATGGTGGTGGTGGCCAGGGCCACCGAGGGCTTTCTGGAGTGTCTTGCTGACAGCCACTGCTGGAATCATGCCCTACAAAGGGTGGTTTCCGAGACCCTCTGGGCCCTCCAGCACCCCAGTTCCCTTAGTGGATCCCAGAGGAATTTCGGGATCCCCTGCAGCCAGGGGGACCAGGGTCACTTAGCCAGTCATTTTCCCACCTCCGTGTTGCATTTTTGCCCCTCTGCTTGCTGGACACGCTGTCTAGCCCACTGTGGGTCTCCTAGGGATCCAAATAAGAAGGAGGGCCAAGAAGGCAGTGCTTTTCGCTACTCCTCAACCCTCTCACACGCCGTCCCCCTGCCCCTGGCTTTGGCCCAGAGGAGGAGATTGAAACCCTGTGTGTCCCTGGCCTCTGCCTTCCACTCCAGGCTCGTAACAAAACTCGGTGGCCTAGTCCACCAGGCCTGGCTCTTGATATGTTAATGTGGGTTTATATTATTTAGAAAATCTTGTCTCTCTTGGCAGAGACTGGCTTTCAAGGCTATTCACTTTTGCTTTACACGCTGGAATATTTTTGGGGATGTGCAAAGCCAAGCAGCGATTCCCTCTTTCTCTTTGCATTCCCAATCCTCTCCAGGGCAAACAAATCCTCTTTCCCAGATTCCCTTTCAACAGATCCTCTTCCCAGTCCACACACTTCTGACCAGGCATGTTTAAGGGTCCTTCCAGCCCTGAAAGTCTGTGAATCTGTGGATTCTGTCCTTCTAACACTGTTGGGCATAGGAACTCCTATGAGCAGTATTTTGTAAAAAACAAAAGCCAAACAAAACAAAAACCTTGCGGTGCCTGGGTGACTCAGTCAGTTAAGAGTCCAACTTCGGCTCAGGTCATGATCTCGCAGTTGGTAAGTTCAAGCCCCGCGTTGGGCTCTGTGCTGACAGCTCAGAGCCTGGAGCCTGCTTCCGATTCTGTCTCCCTCTCTCTCTGCCCCTCCCCAGCTCACACTCTGTCTCTCTCTTTCTCTCTCAAAAAATGAATTAATAAAATTAAAAAATAAAAGCCCTTTTCTTTAGATGACCTAGTTTTAGTTACTGCCCTCGTCTCCTCACCCCTCTAGTAAAGCTTCCTGGAAAAGGTGTTCCTACTACTTCAGAACCTACCATGGTCAACCAACAACCACTCTATTTCTTTTTTTTCTTTTTAATTTTTTAATGTTTATTTATTTTTGAGAGAGAGAGCACAAGCAGGGGAAGGGCAGAGAGAGAGGGAGACACAGAATCCAAAGCAGTCTCCAGGCTCCGAGCTGTCAGCACAGAGCCCGACATGGAGCTCGAACTCACAAACCGTGAGATCATGACCTGAGCCGAAGCCAGACTGAGGTCCGACTGAGCCACCCGGGCGCCCACAACCACTCTATTCATAAATGCAAGGCGTCCTCTATTAGTTCCCAGAGTTGCTGTAACAGGACCACAAACATGGTAGCTTGTGACAAAAGCAAACGTAAGAGAAATGTATTCTCTCACTGAGGCCAGAAAACCGAAATCCAGAGATCCGTGCCTCTCTCCTAATTTCTGGTGTTCATGGACACCTTCATCCAGTCTCTGCCTCAGTCTTTACATACCTTGCCCTCTGTGTCTCTGTGTCTCTGTGTCCCTGTGTCCCTCTCCTTTAATAAACACCAAGGACATCAGTCATTGGATTTACGACCCACCCTAAATCAAGGGCAATCTTTTTTTTTTAAATTTAATTATTTTTTTTAATTTACATCCAAGTTAGCATATAGAGCAATAATGATTTCAGGAGTAGATTCCAATGATTCATCCCCTGTGTATAACACCCAGTGCTCATCCCAACAAGTGCCCTCCTTAATGCCCCTTACCCATTTATCCTGTCCCCCCACTCACAACCCCTCCAGGAACCCTCAGTTTGTTCTCTGTATTTAAGAGTCTCTTATGTTTTGTCCCCTTCATTGTTTTTATATTTTTGCTCCCCTTCCCTTATGTGCATCTGTTTTGTACCTTAAATTCCTCATATGAATGAAGTCATATGATACTTGTCTTTCTCTGACTAATTTTGCTGAGCATAATACCCTCTAGGTCCATCCACGTGGTTGCAAATGGCAAGATTTCATTCTTTTTGATTGCCAAGTAATACTCCATTGTATATATATACCACATCTTCTTTATCCATTCATCTGTCGATGGACATTTGGGATCTTTCCATACTTGGCTATTGTCGATAGGGCTGCTATAAACATTGGGGTGCATGTGCCCCTTTGAAACCACACACCTGTATCCCTTGGATAAATACCTAGTAGTAGAATTGCTGGGTCACAGGGTAGTTCTATTTTTAATTTTTTGAGGAACCTCCATACTGTTTTCCAGAGTGAAGGGCAATCTTATCTTGAGATCCTTAACTTAATTACAGCTGCAAAGACCCAATTTCCAAATAAAGTCACATTCACAAGTGTGGGGGGTTAAGACTTGACACATCTTTTTGGAGGACAGTATTCAAACTCGTGACATGCCCTTTTCAGTTCTTTACTTGACCTTTCTGCAACATTTGACACTCGTGATCACTTTCTCTTGGAAACTAACTTTTTCTGGATGCCAGGCCTACCTCTCTACCTGGCCTTCTACAAGCTCCTCTACTGGTTCTCTTCCTTCCAGCCCTGAAAGGCTAATGTCCCCAACCTTCTGTCCTGTCCTTAGGTCTCTTCATCTTCCAGTCCCCCTCAGGCAATCACAATCATTCCCATGGTCCTCAACAAGACACAGTGGAGTCATCCTGGGATGTATGAGGCCATGCTATTGCACATTTTAGGACTAGAAAAGGTCTTCAGCTTTACCTGATGGCAATAGCAAAGGACGGTTATAGGGTCAGAAGAGTGGGAAAAGGAACACAATATTTTGAAATTTCTCTGGTCTTGGTGTTTGGATATATTGGATTGGAGAAGAAGATTAGAAAACTGGGGACCTTTGGGAAGTATGTGATGAGGAGGGTTTAGATTAGGATGCTACCAAGGGAGACAGCAAGGGCAGAAGAGAACTTGTTCGTGTTTTATGGGGCAACTAGTGGGTACTACTTTACATATGCTTCAAGTCCCACAGCAACCTTGCAAGGAATGTATTCTTACCTCCATTTTCCAGATTATAAAGCTCAGGGAGGTTGGGGCACCTGGGTGGCTCAGTCAGTTAAGTGTCTGACTCTTGGTTTTGGCTCAGGTCATGATCTCACAGTTCATGGGTTTGAGCCCCATGTCAGGCTCCACACTGACAGCACGGAGTCTGCTTGGTATTCTCTCTCCATCTCTCTCTGCCCCTCCCCTGCTCACTCTCTCTGTCTCTCTCTCAAAATAAATAAATAAACTTAAAAAAAAAAAAAAGCTCAGAGAGGTTAAGTGATTTACCCAGGGTCACACAGCAAGTTAATGGCCATGCTGGGGTATAAACCCATGTGTCTCTGAGTCTAGAAATTAAATAGAAGGAATGAATCTGTGAAATAATTTAATATAAGACATGCTGGGACTTCATGATGGAACAAATATACTCGATGAAAAAGAGCAAAAGACATGATGCCCTGAAGAAAAATGGGGGATTGGGAGAGTTAGTGTGAGGAGTAAGTAGCAGGAGGATAGTAAAAATATAGCTTCTGGGGCACCTGGGTGGTCAGTCGGTTGAGCCTCCAGCTTTGGCTCAGGTCAGGATCCCATGGTTCTTGAGTTGGAGCCCTACATCGGGCTTGCTGCTGTTAGCACAGAGCCCGCTTCGGATCCTCTGTCCCCTCTCTCAGCCCCTCCCCTATCTGAGCTCTCTCTCTTTCAAAAATAAGTACATTAAATAAATAAACAAATAAATAATAAACATATGGCTTCCACCATATTGAGTCTGGGATGGTAGACAGATGGGAACCTTGGACCAGGGGGCAGGAAGGGAGATAGGAATTTGAGAAACATCACTAAAAAGGGGGGAGTGGTCAACTGGTCAAGGAGATGGAGATGAGGGCAAAGGCTGTGACTGGTGACTTTCGGGTGCTGTACCTGCTTTATCTACAAGGTGCTCTGGCATTTAAAGTTCCCTTCCCCATTTCCTTCAGGAAGATAGTTGGCTTGATTTCTGATTTCTTCCTCTTAACTCCATTTCCCGAGGAAGGAAGGAGAACTGGGGAGGCCACCAGAAATAACGAAGGTCTCCAGAAAAGCTCTTGTTGGCAGGCAGCCAGGTTGAGCCTGGGTAGAAGCTGCCGGGGACCTGGCTGCAGGGCAGAGCACTGATGCTACTCTCAGATGCCCTGTAGCAGGGGTGCGGGCTTGGTAGCAGGGGTGGGGGAGCTGACCTAGGAGCACCAAGCAGTGGCTCTGCGGTAGGGTGGTTTGTGCTCAAGATCCATTTGTCTGATGAGTCAGAGCTTTATCAAGTATGGGTGGTAATTAAGCTGGCATTTGGGATTGCAGCCTTTTTATTTTTATTTTTTCTACTGAGATCCAGGAGAGACCAGGATGGAAAGACAGCAGAGCTTCTATGAACCAAACTCTCTTGTTTTTCCCTTTTGCAATGAATGGTTTGCCCCCAGACTGCTATTACAACCACAACCACAATTACAACCACATTTCTTTCTTTTTAAACATTTTTTAGTGTTTATTTATTATTTTGAGCAGGGTAGGGGCAGAGGGAGAGGGAGACACAGAATGCGAAGCAGACTCCAGGCTCTGAGCTGTCAGAACAGAGCCCAAAGCGGGACTCAAACCCATGACTGAGAGATCATGACCTGAACGAAAGTCGGATGCTCAACTGACTGAGCCACCCAGGGGCCCCCAGATTTCTTTCTTGTTTCTCACTATAAAGTAGACCCAGGAGGACATGAGAACACAGTAGGGCTCACCCTGGGTTCACCATATCAGGGCATCCATCAGCCTTTCCTTCACCTCCTTCCAAACACAAGGCTCTTGCACAGGTGACTCCCTTTAGCAGGAAGGCCCCTCCCCTCCGTATCCTTTCTTGCTTGGTGGGTGAAATGTCACTTCTTCAGCTCTATCTTTGTCCGGCACTTATTCTCTCTCATACCTCTCTGTTGTAGAATCCCAACTGTTTACATTGATGTGTGGGATTATCTGATGAACGTTTCTAGATTTCACCTCTAGGAATTGCTCATTCCTCAGGGTTCTTCTTCGGGCATCCAGGGAGGAGGTTAAAAACCCTCCACACTTATTTGCAGTATTTTTTTTTAAGTAGTCTCTATGCCCAATGTGGGGCTCCCAACTCACGACCTAGAGATCAAGAGTTGCATGCTCCACGACTGAACCATCCAGGCGCCCCTTACTTGCCGTATTTTAAGTGCACGTGGAAATGTTTATTTGAGATGGGGAGAATCCAGATTTTCGTCAGATTCAAGATTAAAGATTCCTTCCTGTGCAAAATCCTCAACAGCAAACAGCTCTCATTCTTGGGGTCACCTACATCCTTTGCCCATTTGACTTTCTATGCCCTCCTCTCTACTACTGAGACCCAGCCCGGCAGAATATCTGTTGATTTTGTCTTCCTATCACCTTTCTGTCTACTTGAGGTAATAGAAATGCTCTTTTTCTTTTTTCTCTTAAAAGAAATGGCGCACAAGCACACAATGGGGCTTCCAATGAAATGGCCCCACTAGGGTGAACGCGTGACTTGGACTAGCCGACAGGAGTGTCCCATTTTCCTAGTTCTCACACTTGGTTGAGTGGACGTGGGAAAGTCTGTAAACACAGAACCAAAATCAGAGGCCTCTTCCCATTTTGAAACAGATGTTGTGGGGCCAAGGTCTTATCAGGTGACAGGACGGAAATGCTGGCTAAACCCAGAGCTGTTGTCTGTGAGGACAATGCAAGTTCATACACCTGCTGGTGGCCATCTTTGCCACCACATGGGTGGACATCCCTTGAGCATGAAGTTGAGGAAGAGCGAAATTAAGGAAAGCCATGAAGAGAGGGAGGGGCATGAGGAAGAGAAAAAGGGAGAGTGTGTGCTAATCGCAGAGTTTGAGCCCTTGGATCCAGTCATGACTTAAAGCCTTAGCCAGCCCTGAACTTTTTACTTAATAGGCCAATACATTCCCCTTTTTTGCTCAAGTCAGTTGGAGTTGAAGTTCTGTCATTGACAATCAAAAAATTCTTGCAGATTGTCTCAGTCAGCTCAGGCTTCTGTAATAAAATACCATAGACTGACTGGCTCAAACAATGGACTTTGATTTCTTCCAATTCTGGAAGCTAGAAGTCTAAGATCAAAGTGCTGCATCCCTGAATGAACCACTGTAGCCAGGGAGATGGGATAGAGTGATTGGTTAAAGCCAGCTGGGGCCCATCCCTGGAGCTGGGAGGTGGGGTCAGTCCTTGGTAAACCACAAGGTTACAAGTTCAGGATGTTATCAGGAGAGTTAACAGAACCGTTATTAAACAAATAGAAGTTATTTTCTTGCACAACAAGAAGTCTGGAGGATGATGTTGGTTCAGCAAGTCAGTGATAGCTTCAGGGACCCATGCTCTTTCTGTCTTTCTGCCCCACCAACCTCAGTGCATTGATTAGCATTCTCATACTTGTCACCTCATGATGCCAGGAGAGTGGCTGCAGCTCCAGACAAAGTATCTGCATTCAAGGCAGGGAGAAAGGAGGAAGGGCCCAATGGTCTGAAGCTCATCTGTTTCCTTCAATCAGGAAGGAAAACTTCCCATCAGACATCTGCTTAGGTCCTCTTGGCCAAAACTGGATCACATGTGCACCCTTAGCTGCAAGGGAGGCTGGGAAAGCAGGAGACTGTTTTGTCCAATGGTCTTGGACTAATCGTGATCCGTCACATGGAGATTCTGTTGGTGAGGAAGAAGAGGGCATGACTATTGGGGGGGGGGGCACCGATAATGTTAGGCAGAGTCCTTTAAATACATTCAAACTGGGGTGCCTGGGTGGCTCAGTCAGTTAAGCATCCTGCTTCAGCTCAGGTCATGATTTCATGGTTCATGAGTTTGAGCCCCTCATCAGGTGAGCTCGATCCCCACTTTGGGCTCCACGCTGACAGTGTGGAGCCTGCATGGGGATCCTCTCTCTCCTTTTCTCTCTCCCCCTTGTTCATTCTCTCTTTCTCTTGCTCTCTCTCTCTTTCTCTCTGTCTCTCAAAAATAAATAAATAAACTTTATGGGGCGCCTGGGTGGCTCAGTCAGTTAAGCACCTGACTTCAGTTCAGTTCATGATCTCGAGGTTCACAAGTTCAAGCCTCACATCAGGCTCTGTGCTGACAGCATGGAACTTGCTTTTGATCCTCTGCCCTCCCACCCCCCATTCTGTCCCTCCCCTGCTTGTGCTCTCCCTCTCTCTCAGAAGTAAATAAACATTAATAAATAAACAGGGGCGCCTAGGTGGCTCAGTCGGTTAAGCGTCCAGCTTCAGCTCAGGTCACGATCTCGCGGAGCGTGAGTTCGAGCCCGGCGTCAGGCTTTGGGCTGATGGCTCAGAGCCTGGAGCCTGCTTCCGGTTCTGTGTCTCCCTCTCTCTCTGCCTCTCCCCCGTTCATGCTCTGTCTTTCTCTGTCCCAAAAAAATAAATAAACTTTAAAAAAATAAAAATAAAAAAATAAATAAACAAATAAACTTTTTTAAAAAGTTTAAAAGATAAATACACTCAAGCTTTCTCAACTCTACATATTTGTTCAAGTTTTTTCCACCTTTCTGAAACTTGTTCTTCTCCATCTTTGCTTATCACAGTCCTATCTGCTCTCCAAAATCTTTTTCAAATGCCCCAAACCCCCAGTGAGATGTGAAGACTTCTTCAGCCTCCTCCATCACCTTCTACTTTTATTCGGGGACTTAATTCTGTCTTGTGGATGGTCACGTGCATGAGGCAGTATTCCAATGTGGTGCAGCTTTATGGTTATGGCTTGGATCAGCCGCTGAACCTCTCCAGGGCTTTAATTTCCTCATCTATAAAATGGGAGTAATGATAGAACCTACCTCACAGAGTTGCTGTGAGGATTTAGTAGGATAATTTATTTATGGTAAATATTTAGCCTCGTGTGTATCCCATACCCAGCACTTGATAACTATCAGCCATTATTATTATTACTGTCCTGTTCTCCTCATCACCTCCCCTAGTCTCCACCTCCCTCAGCTTTGCATACTCTGACACTTTTCTTAAAATTGAGATATAATTCACATACCATAAGAGTTACCCTTTTACAGTGTACAATTCAGTGGTTTTTAGTAGATTCACAAGGTTGTGCAATTGCCACTGCTGTCTAATTCTAGAACATTTCTATCATCCTCTCCCCAAAGATGGCAACCACTATCTATTTTCCGTCTCTATGGATTTGCCAATTCTCAGACATTTCATATGAATGGAATCATACAACATGTGGTCTTTCGTGACTGGACTCTTTTGTGTAGCGGAGTGTTTCCAAGTTGATCCACGATGTAACATGTGTGGTTTCTTTTTCATTCTTTCTGTGGCCTAATATTATTCCACTGCATGGATTTGCCACATTTTGTTCATCCAGTAATCAGTTAATTGACATTTGGGTTGCTTTTACCTTTTGGCTATTACGAAGAATGTTGCTATGAACATTTGTGTACAGGTTTTTGTGTGGATGTATGTTTTTATTTCTTTTGAGTGTACATCCAGCAGCAGAATTGATGGGTCATGCGCTAACTCTGTGTTTAACCTTTTTTTTAAAAAAATTGTCTAATGTTTTTATTTATTTTGAGAAAGAGAGAGACAGAACGTGAACAGAGGAGGGGCAGAGAGAGAGGGAGACACAGAATGTGCAGCAGGTTCCGGGCTCTGAGCTGTCAGCACAGAGCCCGACACGGGGCTCAAACTCGTGAACCACGAGATCATGACCTGGGCTGAGGTCAGACGCTCAACCGACTGAGCCGCCCTGGTGCCACCCCCACCTTTTTTTAATGTTTATTTATTTTGGAGAGAGGGAGAGAGAGACAGAGTGCGAGCAGGGGAGGGGCAGAGAGAAAGGGAGACACAGAATCCGAAGCAGGCTCCAGGCTCAGAGCCGTCAGCCCAGAGCCCGACGCGGGGCTCGAACCGACCAACGGTGAGATCATAACCTGAGCTGAAGACGGAAGCTGAACCGACTGAGCCACCCAGGCGGCCCTGTGCTTAATTAACCTTTTGAAGAACCGCCACACTGCTTTCCACAGTGGCTGCACCTGTTACATCCCCGCGAGTAGTGTTTGAGGGTTCTGATTTCTCCACATCCTCGCCAGAACTTGTTAGTGCCCGTCTTACTCTGCCACCGTGACTGCACGCGGTAGGCGTTCAACTCGTTGAACTGAAGCTCTCTGGGGCTCTCGCTCCTCCACAGTTCTGTGAGGCTGGCACAGGAGCGTTAACCGCGACACCATGGATTTGGGGAGAACCGCTGTTTCTGCTTTCACTCTGCTGACTTTGTATCAGGCCCAGTGCTGGACCCTGGTCTCCATGTTGTCGTGGAGCCCAGAGTCTATGGAGGCACAGATAAGTCAACAGACTAGGGAATTGCAACGTAGTGAGTATAATCCTGGAGGGTCACCCAGGGCACGGTGGAGAGATGACAGCCGTTCTCCCATCTAGGAGGGAGGAGGCTATTCAAGGAGGGCTTCCTGAAAGAGGCACCACCTGACCTTTGTCAGGAGTTACTTGGGCAAAAAAGGGGGGAATAGTGTTCCCAGGCAAAGAGATTGGTACAACAAAAGGCGTGATGATAGGAAACACCTGGACTGTGCTGTGGAGGAGGCGGGAGGAGAATAAAGTGGAGTTTCAGTGGCGAGGGAAGAAATAGAGAGCTCAGAGTGTGAGAAGTCTAGCTTCCACACAGGAGACATGGGAAAGATGGGAGGTCTGCCTCAGTCTCCTCATCTGTAAAATGGGGAGAATGGTATTATCTACCTCGTAGGGATCTTGTATGGGTTTAATGAGCCTGAACAAAACGTTTGTACAGCATGTGAAACCGTCCCTGACACACATTCAATAAGTGTTGGCCGTGACTGCTGCTTTCTGCCAGGAACTTGGTGAGACATCTTTGTATGTTCCTGTCAGGGCCTCAGAGAGGAGTGAATGGGCAGGGAAGAGGGTTGAGGTGGCAGGTGTTCCCCAGTAAAGACATAATGCTTCTTTTGTCACCATGAGGGGGGAGGGGGGAGGCAGAGGGACAGTAGACATTTTCCAGAAAAGGAAGATGGATCTGTCAGACAAAACAATAGGTGTCCACTTCTAGGAAGGTGTGATTAAGTTATCAATCAGCCATTATGTTGGGACCTACTGTGTGCAAGACGATGTGTAAAAATTGCTGGGATGTATAGAAATATACCTCCCTGACCACAGTTTACAATTAAGTTGGAGAGACAAGGCAATAATTCAAGTAGATAACCATCCAAGTCACATGTCAGAGCAAGATTAATCACGTAAGTGGCATAGCTAGGAAGTTTTATGAGTCCAGAGAATGATTCACTCACTGGAGACTAGTGAGGGCTGGGAAGGCTGTACAGAGAAGCAGGAAACTGAGTTGGAACAGAAGGGTGGGTAGGATTCAAGTAGGCACAGGGGATGAAAGGTCAAATCAGATGGAGGAAACCCCATAGGGCAGGAGCAGAGGGTTTTTTGTTTTGTTTTTTAATGTTTATTTTTGAAAGAGAGAGAGAGAGAGTGAGAGACAGAGTGCAAGTTGGGGAGGGGCAGAGAGAGAGGGAGACACAGAATCTGAAGCAGGCTTCAGCCTCCGAGCTGTCAGCACAGAGCCCAACACAGGACTTGAACTCACAGACCATGAGATCTTGACCTGAGCTGAAGTCAGATGCTTAACCAGCTGAGCCACCCAGGCGCCCCTGGGGCAGAGCCTTTAAGTTATTTGCAATCAACCAGAGAAGAAAAGAGTCCGGAGCATCCCGTGGAGGTTTATGGAGAACAGGACAGGAAAAAGTGAGATAATTAACCGCTAACATTTATGAAGTGCTAGGCCTAATGTTAAGTGCTTTTTATGTTAGGAGAAAGAAAAATCACTGTTTTAAAATTATGCTGCAAAATAGGACTTGCTGCTGCAGGGCAAGGGTGAGATGTATAAATGCTTCCAGGAACCGGACAAAATAAATGTGACTCTGGACCAAGTGTTAGATGGGAAGGAGTGGTGGGGCTGTGACAAACTAGGGAGCATTTGCTTCTTCTGAAAGGAAGCCATCACTCCCCAGCCCCAGTGAGCTGTGGTCTTCAGTGACCACCATGATCTTAAATCCAATGGACCCTTTCATGCCTCATTGACCTGACCTCCTAGGCAGCTTTGCTCCAGCTGACTCCTCCTCCTTAAACTACTCCGTTCGTGCTTCGATGATGCCACACTTCCTCGGTGTTCCTACTACCCCTGTGACTCTTCCTTTACAGATGTGTTCACTGGCCTGTCTGTTCCTCCTCAGTTCAGCCTCTGCATGGGAATTTCCCAGGACTCAGGCCAAGCCTCTTCTTCTTTTTTTTTTTTTTTTAATGTTTATTTATTTTTGAGAGAGCGTGAGCAGGGGAGGGGCAGAGAGAGAGGGAGACACAGAATCTGAAGCAGGCTCCAGGCTCCGAGCTGTCAGCACAGAGCCTGATGTGGGGTTGGAAACCAAGAACTGTGAGATCATGACCTGAGCGAAAGTCTGACGCTCAACTGACTGAGCTACTCAGGCGCCCCGAGGCCTAAGCCTCTTCTTATCTGACTCTGCACTTACTCTCCCCTTAGGCCATCTCATCCATCTGTGGGCCAGTGGCCCTCGACTTTGTATTCCCAGCCTGGCTCTTCTGAAATCAATGGGATACTTGAGCGTCTCACATATGAACAAACCCCATACGGGACTTAGGATGTCCTCCCATAAATTTGCACCCCTTTCGGGTCCCCCGTTTCCATAAACGGAAGCCCTATCCCCCCCAGTTACACATTCCATCAACTCATTCTCCACCCTCCACATCCAGCTCATCCCAGGCCCCATGGCTTCTTCTTCACAAATGTGTCTCGCATGTGTCCACCTCTCTCCGTCTCCATGGCCACCACCCAATGCAGGCCACTCCTTGCCAGAGTTACTACTGTAGACTGGCCCTTTGCTTTTATTCTCTACCCGCTCCTAATCCACTCTCTACACAGAACGCAGGATGATGACTTTCAGATACAAACTTAAGCATATCATTCACATGCTTAAAGCCTTTTGATGGTTTCTCTTAGATTTGGTATAAAATCCAGAATCACTGGGCACCTGGCTGACTCAGTTGGTGGAGCAGGCGACTCTTCATCTTGGGGTTGCGAGTTCAAACCCCACCTTGGGCATGGAGCTATAAACAAACAAACAAAATAAATCAAAATAAAAATAAATTCATTGGTATGGTTCACAGTACCCTATATGAGCTGGGCCCAGGGCTAGGCTATGAAATCAAATGTCTAGAGGGTACAGGCAAGTGACTTAGATAAATGAAACTAGCAGAGTCAAGGAAACAATAAGGAAGAGTGGGGACTGTGGCAAACTGTAGCGTGCATGCCTGTGAAAGGGGATGGTCTCTCTCGAATCCAGCAGATTGTTGGCCTGGGAGAAGGCAGGCCCCATCGCCAGACCTTCCGATATTTTAAGAGAAGCTAGGTCATTCAGATTTTTAAGTAAATCTAGGAATTTAAAAGTTGGCAACTAACTCGCAAACTCTTTTATCTTAACAAAGCAAAACCCAAAAATTCACATCTATAGGTCAGATGCAGCATCTTAGGCAGCCAAACATAGACTTCTGCTCTAAGGATCATGGACGGAAAACTCTCCTTCGAAAAATTACTGGGGCACCTGGGCGGCTCAGTTGGTTGAGCATCCGACTTCGGCTCAGGTCCTGGTCTCACAGTTCTTGAGTTTGAGCCCCACGTTGGGCTCACTGCTGTCAGCCTGTCAGTGCAGAGCCCACTTTGGATCCTCTGCACCCCCCTCTCTGCTCCTCCCCTTTTTGCGAGTTCCCAAAATAAAATAAATATTTAAAAAAGGAAAAAAAAGAAAAGTTACTGACAGTTTACTGTGAGAAGCACTTTGTGCGGTTAGGAGGCGGGGTTTGCAAAGATCAAGTGTCTCTTCTTCCCCTGTCAGCAATGAGATAGGTTGAGATACAGAGACTTAAATACATTGTTTTGCATAATAGAGTAAAAGGGTATATCTTCTTTGGCAGGAACAATTTTGCATTTTACCTTGGATTGTGGGTTTTCTTTGAGCAGGCTAGGGAAGAAGAGATTGGAGGCCTTAAAGCAAGGAGGAAGAAGGAGACGGGGAAAGGGTCCAGGTCCAGTGTCCATGGCTCAGTAACAGGGCAACAGTCCCAGCCCGTGAAGAGGGGGCAGAAGTGACTCCCTGTGACCTGGTGTCACAGACAGACTGCAGGAATCCTGAGACCTGCTGGCCACCTCAGTCCTTGGATTCTGGGCCCTCCCCTCCTTCCCTGCTTTGACAGTCTCTGAGTCCCGCTGTCCCAGGCTTGGGCTAGCCCTGGCTGCCTCAGGGTGAAGCCACCTGCAGAGAGCCAGGCAGGGGAGGGTCTGAGCCAGCGGTGGCTGGTGATACACAACCACTGGCAGAAATGTTTGAGGAGGCACCGGCCTGCCTGCAACCCCCCCCCACCCCAGGACAGAGATGTTAAGTTCAGGTGAAGGTGAACCTGGGAATCCCTCAGGGTGCATATGTGACATTTCCTTTAATCACCCCAACAGCCCACCGCCCAGGTGTTGTTCTCCCCATTTTACAGATAAGGAAATGGGCCCAAGGGAGGAAGTCACTTGTCAAGGCCACCGCCTACTAAGTGCTAGCAAGTCGTGGGATTTACCTGCACGGCCCTTGTGGGGAGAAAGGGAGGCGCAGTATTTCTGAAGAGACAGAGCCTGAAAGGGGGCCATAGAAGTAGAAATGGCAGGGGGATGAAAACCTGGTTTGCTTTGGCCAATTTGTGAGTCAGTCTACAGCCTTTGGGCCTTCTCTGGAGCCTCCTGGACAAGTCTGTTTATGATGGGCTGGACTAGAAGACCAGTGCCGGCCTCCCAACCGCATGATTCCATGATGTTTCATGTGGATGATGTATGTGCTTGAGCTTTTGTGCTGGGGGTCCTGTGAGAGAGGCTGAGAAGCAAAAGTGAATAATCCCGGCCTGGGCAGCTCACTCACTGGAGGAGGCAAATGCATAAAGAGCCCTTCAGCAAGGTGGTAACTGAGGGGGAGTGGGGTGCTTATGCAGAGCTCTGGGAATCCAGAAGGGAAAGCAATTAAACCTCAGGAGGGGAGGCCCTTGTCCTTCCAGATGAGAACACATCAGAGATGAGACGTGGGGGGTACATTAGTTTCCTGATGCTGCTATACATAACAAAGTACCACAAAGTGGGTGGCTTAAAACAACAGAATTTGTGAAATGTGAAGTCAGGAGGTGGGCAGGACCAGAGAGGTGGTCTCTCTGAAGATGCTAGAGAAGGGTCTGTCACAGGACTGTCTCCCAGCTGCTAGTTGCCTCAGCCATTCCTTGGCTTCTAGATGGATCACTCTAATCTGCCATCTTCCATGGCATTCTCCCCATGTCTTCACATGATCTTCCCTGAGTGTGTGTCTGTTCATGTCCAAATTCCCTTTTTTCATAAGGACACCAATCATATTGGATTAGGACCCACGCTGATTGGATTAGGACCCTCATCTGGATTTGGGTAAATCCGTAAGACCCTATTTCCAAATAAGGTCACATTCTGAGGTATTGGGAGGTAACACTTCAGCGTGTCTCCTTTTGGGGGATGCAATTCATCTCAGAGGGCAAGCAAGAATTGCACCTGGGAGAGGAGAAGGGGTTCTTCAGCTCAGGGGTGTACAAGGCAGAGAGATGTGAGACCCAGGGTGGGTGGAGATGAGACTCGGGCCAATTTGAGGAAAAGCATATGATTTGAGAAGAGATAATACAGTATGTGGACTTCAGAATCAAGCATATTTGAATTTGAATCTTGGCACTGCCACTAACTCTGTGACCTTGGGCAAGTCATTTAGCCTAAGTCACAACTGACCCGTCTCTAAAATGGGCATAAAGTTCTCCCTCCCACAAAAGGCTTGTGGGGGGATTAAATGAGTTATTAAGTAAATATAGTATTTAGCATAGCACTTGGCAGAAGAATGACCTTAAAAAGAAACAGAAGCTACTCTTTTTATTTTTCTTTTAACAAAGGATGTCGCCTTTCTGTGTCACCTGAGACCACCACTACCCATCACTAATGGAGGAGATAGCTTAGCAGATAATTAAGTGAATGGCTTCTTTATTCTACCCCTGACCTTCTAGAAGGTTCTTCCCTTGGTTATCCTTTGAGGGTTAGACATGAGGCTGGGGTACTCACAGTAGGTTGCCCATCGCTGTTCAACAGGAATCCCGCCTCAAAGAGGAATTCCCTCCCCTTCCCCATCGCCATGACCACCACCCCCATTTCCACAATCTCAAAATTTAGGTATAATTAGTAAGTCATCGCTAATTGTAAAATTACGTTTAGCCTGGCCTCGCCAAACCTCTTCCAAGATGGGATGCTGCCTTGCTTTCTCTGACCTCTTCACCTGAAGCTACTGGATCAGTTTGACTCTTGCACGTCATAAGTCAGGAGGGAGGAGGAGGTTTTGGAGGCTTTGTGGTTTTCCATCCGAATGTTCAAGGCCGGGGAGGAGGGAGGCGGGTGGGCAGAGACAAGTAAACTCATTGAATAGCAAGGAGAAATAGCCTAGCTAAAATAATGTTTTTTTTTCTTAGTAATAAGGCATTAAGAACCTGCCTTATTGAGGTTGAGTATAATATTATTGCTAACGATAAAAAAGAACCCAATTTTAAAAATGGGCAAAGGGCTTGAACAGACATTTCTCCAAAAAAGATATACAAATAGTCAATAAGCACATGAAAAGATGTTCAACATCATTTATCAATAGGGAGGTGCAATTCAAAACCACAGTAAGACCACTTTATACTCATTAGGATAGCTATTAGTTAAGAGAGAGAAGAGGGAGAAAGAAAGAAAGAAAGAAAGAAAGAAAGAAAGAAAGAACTATTGTTGGCAAGGATGTAGAGAAATTGGAACCCTTGAGCATTGCCAGAAGGAAAGTAAAATGGCACAGCCACTGTGGAAAAAGTATGGCAGTTCCTCAAAAAGTTAAACATAGAATTGCCATATGATTCAGCAATTTCACTTTTGGCTATAAACACACAAAAAAATTGAAAGCAGGATCTCAAACAGATGTTTGTACACCCATGTTCATAGCAGCATTATTCACAATAGCCAAAAGGTACAAACAGGCTAAATGCCCATTGACAGATGAATGGATAAATGAAAGGTGGTAAATACATACAATGAAATGTTATTCAACTTTGAAAAGGAACTATTTTGATACATGCTATAAACTGGATGAACCTTCAAGGCATTATAGTAATTGAAATAAGCCAGACACAAAAGGACAAACATTGTATAATTCTACTTATATGAAGTACATAGAGTAGTCAAAATCATGGACAGAAAATAGAATGGTGGTTGCCAGGAGCTGTGGGGAAGGAGAATGGGGAGTTGGTGTTTGATGGGTATAGAGTTTCAGTATGGGAAGACCAAAAAATTTTGGAGATGAGTAGTGGTGGTAGTTGCACAATAATGTGAATTATTTAATGTCACTGAATTTTACACTTGAATGTGGTTAATATGTACAGAAAATATGTATGTATTATATATTTTTTGTGGTAAAATACACATAATTAAAACGTACCATCTTGACTTTTTTTTTTTTTTTTTGAGAGAGAGAGAGAGAGAGAGAGAGAGAGAGAGAGAGAATGAGCAGGGGATAGGGGCAGAGGGAGGTGGAGAGAGAATCTTAAGCAGGCTCCATGCCCGGTGCAGAGCTAAACGCGCGGCTCGATCTCATGACTGTGACATCATGACCTGAGCTGAAATCAAGAGTTGGACACTTAACAACTGAGCCATGCAGGCGCCCCTATTTTGTTTCTTATTGTGGTAAAATATACATAACAACTGAACTGTACATTCAAAAGCAGTCAAGATGAGGGGCACCTGGGTGACTAAGTCGGTTAAGCATCCGACTCTTGATTTCAGCTCAGGTCATGATCTCCAGGTGTTGGGATCAAGCCCCACATTGGGCTTCTGCACTGTCGGAAAGGAGACTCCTTGGGATCCTCCCCCTCCATCTCTCTCTGCCTCTGCCCTAATCACTTGCATGCGCTCTCTCTCTCTCTCTCAAAATAGATAAATAAACGTTAAAATAAATAAATGGGGCGCCTGGTGGCTCAGTTGGTTAAGTGTTTAGTTCTTGGTTTCCGCTCAGGTCACGATCTCACAGGGAGTTTGAGCCCCGCTTTGGGCTCTGTGCTGACAGTGCAGAGCTTGCTTGGGATTCTCTCCCTCCCTCTCTCTCTGCCCCTCTCCTGCTTGCTCACTCTCTCTCTAATTAATTAATTAATTAAAAAAACATTTTTAAAAAGGGGATGCCGGGGTGGCTCAGTCAATTGATCGTCCAACTCTCGGTTTCGGTTCAGGTCACGACCTCACAGTTTTGTGGGTTCTAGCCCCACGTCAGGCTCTGCGCCGGCAGCATGGAGCCTGCTTGGGATTCTCTCCTCCCCTCCCCTCTCCTCTCTGCCCCTCCCCCACTTTCACTGTCTCTGTCTCTCTCAAAATAAGTAAATAAACTTTAAAAAATTTTATTAAAAAAATTAAAAATAAAATAAAACTGATAATACAGGAAATAAAAATATCATTCCTAGTCCCTTTACTTGGTGTTCTTGTCGGTATTTCTTTAGTGAGTATGAATATGCAGAAGGGTTTCCCTGCAGTCACTTAGTCACTTGCAATTTTGGCTTGCATCATCTGTGAGATCCTAAGTCCCCCTGCTGCAGAATCCTTCCACCACAGGGGACTTTAGGGACTTAATCCTCACAGTTGGAGAGAAAATATCTTCTGGGGAGTAGAGGAGGGGGCAGCGTAGAGGGCACTCACCCGGTTTGGGGAGATGGTGTGACGGGGCCCAATGAGAGAGATGGTATTTGTTAGGTGTGGAAAGGGGAAAAAGAGCAAAGAGATCAGTTTTGTCTTCTTCACCCACTTCCGGTACTCTCTCTGTACCTCACTGTGGCCCCCCCAGTTCCCTGAAGTTTGGGCTGTTCATAGCCCCAGCTTGAATGAGGAGGAAAGGAAAATCCCACTCATTCCTCAGACCAGCCTCAAGCCCTACTCTCAGCCCACCATTCCCACTAACCATGTCACGAAGAGCGTCCTGCCAGTGCCACACCCCCTCTTCCTGCACACGCTTGTTCTTACCCGGTGTCACCTGCAGGTTTGGGCTGGGGAAGGATGTGTTGGCGAGGGTTCCCCCATTATAATCTCCCTGCCCCCCTCCTCTCTGTGTGCCCGTGTTCCTCCAACTCTTCTCCAACTCTCCCCCATCCTCTCCCTTCCCTTCTGTTTACATTTCCACCCACTCACTTTCTGTTTCAACCTACTTTGCTTCAATATCAGTTTTCAGTAGGGGTTGAGAGCTGAAGGAAGGGGTGTCCCCTCTCCAGGGCTTGCTGGGCCTTCCTCAGCCCGCCTACCTCAGTGAGCTGTAGACTGGGTCACTTGCATTTCCTGGGAGAGGCCACCTCACCTATTTCTCCTCCCAGATTCCTTTTTGGAGGGGGCGGGAGGGGTAGACCCCCAGGAAGCCTTTCACAGGCAACCAGATGCAGGAAAACCTCCTTTTCTGGAACTGGTGGGTGGGAGCTGCCTCAAGGCTCCCCTAAGAATCTTTTTTCTTTTGTTGGATGTGAATCTGAAATAGCTTGGGAGTTTACCTGTGGCAGCTAGAGCCCCCACTGTCAGCGAGTAAGGACAACTGTCAGCTTCTCAGCTCCCCCTGGTACCGAGGTGGAGTGGAACGCAAGCCCCAAGACACTGCGGCTAATGACGATGACAAAAAGAGCTGCCCGGGACCCGAAGTTTGCTAGGCAGCCTATACCTGCTGCAACCGTGCAGTGAAAAACACCCAGCAAGAAGAGGCTGTGCCGCGGCACCCGCTTTAAAGATGCATCTGGACAAGCTGGGAGCTCGCAATGTGTTGCCCCCATCTCATCCACATCTGCCAAGCAGTTTGCCCCGGACTCCTGGCTCCCAGCTCCTCCCGGAGAAGAAGCTGAGAAGCAGCAGGCTTGGCTGCCGCCCAGCGGCCCGTCTGTAATCTTCCTGCTCAACACCACATCTTGGCAGCAGCAGGAGGCAGGCTCGGGCTGCCCCAGAAGCCAGCCTTGAGACTGGTGACTCAGCGGGGGAGGTGGCGGGTGGGACTTGGGGCCCCGGGGGCTAGGACTGATGACAACTGAGCAGAAGACAGGAAGATGAGTCCTGAGCCCAAGCTGAGCAGCAATCTAATGAATTCACAGCAATTCCGTTTGTGTGGCTGAATCCTCCCTGTGGGTTTAGAGGATCCCTCCCTGTGGGTTTAGATCCCCTGCTTCCTGGTTTCTAAAATGCAGCCTGACCAAGGTCTAGATGCCGCAGCCAAGTGACCCCTCTTTTCCTTTGCTGCCACCCACCCCCACCCCCAAACCCAAGCAATTATACAGGAACATCCAAAGAGATGTGGGTTGAGATTTTCCTTTATTCGTTTTTTATTTTGGAGAGGAAGGGCTGGAGCAAAAAGATTATGCCAACACACCAGGCATCAGAATGACCCTTGCACATGCAGGACTCTGATGGACACTCACTCCAGATCAGGTGATTAACAAATGTGCCTCATGACAACAATGTCCCCACAGCTGCAAAAGCCCCCTTGCTCTTCCCCATTTTTCTTAATTTTAAAGACTTCTGCCCATACCCACCTAAGGTAGCCTTGTCATTCTCAATAAGTGGCTCTCCTACTCCTGTGGGCTCAGAGCCCCACCCCACCCCACCCTACCCCGCCCCAAAATAAACATGCATCCCCTAGAGATACAGGCAAATCGACACAGGATGCTGGAACGCAGAGAGATGGCATGCTTCGTTTCATCACCCGCCAGCTTGGGAGAAGGGCTGCCCTCCATCACACCAGGGAGAGATGGGAAGGAGCGTTGAGGCCACATCACTTTCCAACCTCCCCAGGGCCCCGCTGCTCACACCCTGGCCTTCCCAGGTTTTAAATAAATCAGCAATTGAGAAAAAGACACTGGGGAGCCAAGAGATACAGGGCTCAACTGAACATTTGAATGAAAATTTTCTTCTTGTTCAGTTTCTGTTCAACCCAAAGGTCTCTTCCTCCTCTCCTAAGGGGATGTCTGATGCTTGAAGCCCCCAAAATCTGGCTGCCAGCCTCCCCGGCAATTTGTGGACCCCGTGGAATGTTTTTAGTTGCAACAACCCCTCACCACCCAGCCTCCCCGCATTCTCCCAGAGGGGTCTTGGGTTCTTCTCAGCGTCTCTCCCCATCATGGTCCGCCGTGCTGTCCCGACTTGGAGGTGCCCAGGGTTGTAGGGGAAGCGTCAGGTGCCCTTGCTTTCTGTCCTCTCCTCATCAGCTGTCTGGACATTGCTGACGGCTCGAAGCCGCCCCTGGGCAGCAGGCTTCACCGACAGGACCAAGCGTTTGCGGAATGTCTCACAGAGCACGATGTACACAAAGGGATTGAGGCAGCTGTTGGCATAGCCCAAGCTGATGGCTGCGTTGTACAGGTACACAAAGGTGAGTGTCGGGCGGCTGATGTACAACTGGGTCAGCTGCAGCACATAGTAGGGGGCCCAGCACACAAAGAAGACCAGGCAGATGGCGATGGCTGTACGAGTCACCCTCTTTGTCCGCAGCCGGATGCTGCGCTGAGAGGCGGGAGCTACGGAGGACATCATGCGCTGCAGGATCCTCACATACGCAGCTGTGATGACCACAAAGGGCAGGGCGAAGGCCAGGAAGAACTGGTACAGGGTGAACCAGTACAGGTCAGTGTCTGGGTTGGGCAGGCGGATGCCACAGCCCACCGCGCCCCCTGGGAAGGGGATAAGCCTAGCGTAGAGCCACACGGGGGTGATGCTGATGAAGGAGAGGGCCCACAGGAGGCAGATCACCAGGGTGGCCACAGAAGGCTTCCGGAACTTGGTGGAGGAGATAGGGTGGACGGTGGCCAGGTAGCGGTCAATGGCCATGGCGGTCAGGATGTAGGTGCTGGTGAACTGACTGTTGGCGTCCATGGCCGTGATGAGTGTGCACATGGTCTCTCCAAAGTGCCAGACTCCATTGCCCATGAGCTGGTGGATCATGAAGGGCATGCCCAGGAGAAAGAGGAGGTCCACCACCGAGAGGTTGATGATGAAGATGTCGGGCACGTTGCTGCACCAGTGCAGCTTGGACTTCTTCACCACCGCGAAGATGACTGTGGAGTTCCCGATGATGCCCAGGAGGCAGATGGTGCCAAACACTGAAGGCATGATGATGTTGATGTAGGAGACACTCCCTCTGCGAGGAGGTGACCCTGGGGACAAAAGGAGCGAGCTGTGACCATTTATCATGGACTCCTCTCTAAGGGCTAATGTCCTACTGGGTGCTTAGCCTCCAGCAATCATGTGCTTGCTTACCTCTTTATCTTCTTTCCGGTTCCCTCAGGGCTCGCCATTCATCTGGAATCCTTTCCTACTGTTCTCCCTCCCCACATTCTCCCTCTCCACACCGTTGCTAATCCTGTCCCCTTGCCCTCCTCCACCGGTTCCCTGGCTAATCCTACCAGATTCTCCCGCACCACCTGTTAGTTGAAGGACCCGGTCCTTTGCTTCCTGCATTGTCTCAGAAGGCACAGATTCAAGAACCACAGCTGTCTGCAGAGAATTATTCTGTGGGCCCCTAGGCTTTACCAGGAAACCTCATCAAAATAGCCAGAAGGACATGAAAGTGTGTGTGTGTGTGTGTGTGTGTGCGCGCGCGCGCATGCGGGTGAGCAAGAGTATGCATGGGCGCATGCATGTGTTTTCCTATTTGCAGCCCTGATCATCTCATTTTAGAAATCACTGGTTGGAAGCTGTGCGCTGATTCCTAGGCATATCTGTGGGCCACTCTCCTGTGGAGAGAGGTTTTTGCACATCAGGCCCGCAGCCCTCTCTTCTCTTGGGTGCCTATCAGGGACTTCCTTGGTCTGTATCTTCTGAGCCTGGGCTTCCCAAGTGAGCAGAGACCAAAGCTGTGTGTTGCAGCCTAAGCCGCTTGAGATTTTTCTCCACCAAGCCTTTCCTCTTTTTTCCTTCCTCAGAGCTAGAATTTCAGGGCATCTCAGCTCTGGAAATGTCAGGAAGCTTCATTCACCAGCAAAGTTAATCCTCTCGTGGCTCTGTGAGTTATCCCTTCCCATGGCCTTTCCCAGGGGTCAGTAAGGATGTTTCAGATCCCACTACCACAGTTTCAGTAAAAAGACAGGGGGACCAGCAAATGAGTGAGCCTACCCGGCTGTCTCCTCACACACTGTCCTCTATCTTCTCTTGCTTGCTTTTCCAGCCTGGAATTTTTATCTGCAAAGCATTTGGAACTCACGGGTGAATCTCCTCCTGTCTCCCTCAGGGCTGGCCCCCATCCCCTGCCACTTCCCAATGTGCCTTTTCGCTCTTCTCATTCTCCTCCTCCCCGGCCCCCTTCTGCCGCTGCCTGCCCCGCCCCCTTCTCCCCTTCCCCTCCGGGCAAAGCAGACTGCAGGTCTGATCCTCTAGAACTGTAATAAAGTTTCCTGAGCAGTTCCTGAGCGCAGAGGTGAAACCTTCCCACTCCCCACCCCCAGCGCAGAGGAGGGAGGACTCCCCTCCAACACTACTCACCCGCCAAGGTGAGGTTATCGGGGCCGTCCGAGGTGTTGCTGGCATTAGGGCCGGTGGGCAGCAGCGAGGCTTCTAGGTCCATCCTGCCGCTGCCCGTCGCCTGCTCGCCCGTCCACCCACGCAGGCTGCGGCAGCGCCGCCCGCCCGTCCCAGAGCACGAGCCCTGCAGTCCGGAAGGGGGTCTTGCTGGCGGTCTGGCAGCTTCTGCCGCCTCCTAGCCCCGCTTCTCTCCCCACTCCCTCCTTCCCCGGCTCCCACTGACATCACCTAGACACATTAACATTCGGAGGCAGATGCACGTTAACCTCTTCAGTCCCGAGCAGCAGCTCCCGCATCCGACTGCCTGCGGAGCCCCCGGAGCCTGGGGGAGCTGGTGGGGGCGCGGGGGCGAGCTCAGGCAAAGCCATCGGGGAGGGGGCTTCCTTCCCACGTGCACTGGGGGCTGTGCTCCTGTGCCCCCAGGAGCTTGCCTCCTGGGGGGATCCAGGTGCCTGTAAAGACAAACGGGCTGCCTCCCTCCGGAAAAGTGAATGAGCCTGGCCTAGTCCCTAACCCCAGATATGGGTGGCTGGGCCATGTGGCAGGGGCTAGGGGTGACTTCACAGAGCTGGGAGATGGAAGGCTCAGACCACAGCATGCCTGTCCCCCAGGCCACCCTCAGCTGCTCTCCGGTACCCTAACCATCTCACCGGCTGGACCTCCAGCATCCGCCACAAGCAGATTCGTTGGCCGCTGAGCTGTTGACCAGCACTCAGAGGTGACTGGGGTCACTCTTTGATGCTGCTGATGGCCAGGGTCTTTAGGGACAAGAAGGGGACACTACCCTCTGCACAGAATTGAGGACCAAACGTACAGAGATTTTTCTTTTACTTTCTTTTTTTTTTAAGTTTATGTATTTATTTTGAGAGAGAGAGGTGGGGAAGGGCAGAGAGAGAGAGGGAAAGAGAGAATCCCAAGCAGGCTCCACGCTGTCAGCTCAGAGCCGGACGAAGGACTCCATCTCATGAACTGTGAGATCATGACCTGAGCTGAGATCAAGAGTCAGGTGGTTAACCGACTGAGCCACTCAGGGGCCCCGAGATTTGATTCTTGAGACAAATTTCAGAGCGTAGCACCCCCATCCCTGAAATTGTCAACTAGGAACCTTAGAGGGCAAAGCATTGAAGGAATTCTGGGCAGAGGTGTCCTGCTGCCAGCCTCCAGTGCCCCTCACGGCCAAGAGTTGCCAACACACCTACCACCAGACTCGGAAGCAGGGGCTTCAAGGTAACAACAGCCTGATCCCTACCTGTGTGTGTCTTCAGTCTTATTTATTCATTTCATCCAACAAATATTTATTGAGCACTTACTACTTGCCAAGCACTGTTCTAGGTTTTGTAATGAAACAACAACAACAACAACAACAACAACAACAACAACAACAATAAAGTCCCTGAATCCTTGTCCTCATGGGGATTACATTCAAGTTGAGGAGGGAAGGTTGGGGGGAATGGAAAGTATACAAAAAATAAAAAAGACAATTTACAAGGTTAGGGATTAGTGCTATGAAAACGAGGGGGCCAGGCAACACTAGGGGAAGTGGAGGTTGCTATTTTACATAGGAAGGCCTCTCTGGAAGTGTTTTCAGAAGAGTCCTGAAGGAAATGAAGAGGCATGGTTGGGAATATCTGCAAGAAGAGCCAGTGCAAAGGTCCTGAGGCAGGAGGGTGCTCACACCCGAGGTAAGAGGCAAGTGAATCTTGTGCTGGAACTAAGAGGACTCCAACAGTATGAAATCCAGGGCAAAAAGCAAACAGGTGCGAGGTGTGCACTCGAGGCAAGACACGATAAGCATAGGATCAGCTAAACTCACCTACAACTGTCCGCTGCAGCCAGAGCGGAAGTCAGAAGTGGCCGGGGGAAATGTGACATGGGTTACCAGAAACGTCCCATGTAAAAGGCTGCTGTGACAATCCAATTGAAAGAGGATGGCGTCCCAGATCAGGAAGGCGGAGGTGGGGAGAAATGGTGGGCTTGTATACACTGTATAGAGACCAGACCATTTGCTGGAGAGCTGGAAGTGTGTGAGAGGAAGAGGCATCGGGGTCACTCCCAAGTTTGGAGCCCAAACAACTAATGAATGCAGTTGTCATTTACTGAGATAAGGAAGTCTGTGGGAGGAGAAGATTTGGAGGAGAAATTAAGAGTTCCATTTTGGATCTGTTATATTCTAGATGCCTATTAACACCTGAGTGGAAATGTTGGGTGGTAGTCAGATGTGAGTCAGAAACTCGAGGCAGAAGTGGTGCCTGGAGATACAAAATTAAACTGACGACCCTGGATGAGCTCACCTAGGGAGTGCATGCGGGTGGATAGAGTTGTGTGGACTTGACCCTGGGGCATTCCAAAGCTTTCAGGGTGGGAAAATGAGCATTATGACCTCTTCTTCCACTTGCCATCGTCTTCCCGCCTCCATCTGTCCATCCATCTGTCCAGCAAATCATTGGGTTTTTAAAAAAATTTTTTTAATGTTTATTTATTTTTGAGAGAGGCAAAGAGCGAGTGGGGGAGGGGCGCAGAGAGAGAGAGACAGAGACAGAGACAGAGACAGAGACAGAGACAGAGTCCGAAGCAGGCTCCAGGTTCTGAGCTGTCAGCACAGAGCCCGACACGGGGCTTGAACTCAGGAACGGTGAGATTATGACCTAGGCCAAAGTCAGACCCTTAACCGACTGAGCTACCCAGGTGCCCCCAACAAATCATTCTTGAGCTTCTGCTGTGCACCAGGCACCATCCACACAGTAAAGAATACAAGTGCCTGCTATCAAGGAGCTTCAGCTTAAGTGGGGACATGTAGCTAATAACGAGCAAGTTGGCAAGTAAACAAGATACCCCTTTCCCTGCTGAGATCCAGCCAAGTCCAGGTGACTTCATCACGAAGGGATTTAGGTGTTCATAAAAAGGGCAAATGATGCCACCACTTCCACCATCGGCACTAGCAAAATGACTCTGCTTGAATTTAAACCGTGACTGAGCAGCAAGGGCAGGTTTGATCTTTCTAGCTTTTGCACGCTGGGGGGTGGGGGTGTGTGTGAACACTGAGTTAGTCAGCTCACAGTGGCAGCCACACGGGCTGATTACTCACTGTGGTAGCGTCACCAAGGGAATGACTGGGGTCCTTTAGAGAGGAGAGTTAAGGATGACTTCTTTGAGGAGGCATTCGGGTGGAACCCTCAGCATCCATTCATCACAAATGATTGATTTAAACCAGTCAATGGCAACCTCATGACCCTCACCAGCGGCCATTTTAGGAATGAGCATGTCTACTGGTTGCCCACGTGCACCCCTTCAAATCCTCTTGGCCACACAGGTTATATTCCATCCATTGCTGCAGTGACCCACTCTGCACAGTCCCTGACCAACTTCAGGTACAGGTGCAGGTGCAGGTATGACCTGTTGGCGCTGTGTCTTAGCCTTGCGCCGTGTGTCCTTTACCCTCTGCTCTGTGTTGCTGTCACAACTTAGAATATGGGAATCCATGAAAGTGCCCCATGCATGAGCAACTCAGAAGTACAGGGAGAGTTAACACCCCTTAGGGTGAACATTTAACCAGTGGATGGGGTGAACCATTTAACCAGCACTCCCATGGGGTAGAGCAACCAGTCACCTGTACTGATGGCCAACTCGACTTCCTTCCATAGTGCTCCCAGCTTCCCTCCTTTGCTGCTCAGTCCTCACTTCTGATTCCTAGAGCCACACTTTCCAGTCAAACACCCAAGCTGTCAAACACCCAGAGACTTTGTCTCTGGCTCTGTTTTCTAGGAACCCAAGACTGAGACGTGTGGCTCATTCCTACTGGCAATAAAGGGGAGGAGTGTTGAGGTGAGAGATGTTTGGCCAAGTTCTTCTTCTTGCAAAGAGGATGCAGGAAGAGACAGTCTAGTTTGCCTCTAGTTTGTTGGATGAATAAATGGCTAATAGAGGACTATATGGGGAAGCCCCGAGAGACATGGGCACAGGGGAGAAGAACACAAGCCCTATTGGCCATGCTCCCTTCTCCAAGGCTCCATTCAGCCCCAGTGCTTCGTGGCCAACCTGGCAGCAGTGGCCACAAGGCCCATGACCAGGCAGTGGGCATCTCTCAGCTGTGAGTTAACCCAGAGGCCACAGTCAGCTTCTTTCTGATGGTGAGAAAGACAAAAAAGATCACCTTCAGGGATAGCGATTCATCAGAAGGATTCATGGAAATCCCAAGCAAGCACGAGAAAGCAGCTGAGGTAAGAGTACTTACATGGGGGGAACCAGAGGGGGCTCAGCCTAAGTGTCCCACTTCGGCTCAAGTCATGATCTCACAGTTTGTGAGTTCAGCCTCGCATCAGACTCTCTGATGTCAGTGCAGAGCCCGCTTCAGATCCTCTCTCTCTGCCCCTCCTATGCTCTAGTTCTCTCACTCTCTCTCTCTCTCTCAAAAAAAAAAAATAATAATAATAAAATAAATAAATAAATAAACAAACAAACAAACAAACAAACATTAAAAGAAATCCTTAAAATGAAATTCTGACATCATGGATGAACCTTGAAGACATTCTACTAAGTAAAATAACTAGACACAAAAGGACAAATATTGTATGATCCCACTTATGTGAGGTACCTAGACTAGTCAAATTCTTAGAGACAGAAAGTAGAATGGAATTTGCCAGGGGCTGGGAGAATGGAGAATGGGGAGTTGCTGTTTAATGGGGACAGAGTTTCAGTTTGGGATAATGAAAAACTTCTGTAGATGGATGGTGGTGACGGTTGCACAAAGATGTAAATGTATTTAATGCCACCGAGCTGTACACTTAAAAACAAAGTAAATTTTATGTTGGGTGTATTTTATCACAATTTAAAAATATGTTAAACAGTTAAAAGAAAAAGGTATTGCATGCAGTAAATCAGTTCAAGAGCTTTCTATGGGATTCCAAAAGCCTACTATAAATCATTTACTTAGACATTGCAGCTCTGTTGCATGTTCAATTAAATATCTTTTTTTTTAAGTTTATTTTTTTGAGAGTGAGATAGATTGTGAGTGGGGTAGGAGAAGGGATTAAGGGAGACACAGAATCTGAAGCAGGATCCAGGCTCCAGGCTCCAAGCTGTCAGCACAGAGTCCAACGCGGGGCTCGAACCCACAAACCGTGAGATCATGACCTGAGCTGAAGTTGGACACTTAACTGACTGAGCCACCAGGTGCCCCAAATATCTTTTCTTAATAAAACATGGAAAAACTAAAAACACACCACTACTTTGGGCCCCAGAGATTCCAGACATCAGGCCACATGGAGATGTGGGGCAGCAATGTAACATCTTTGGAAGAACAGATCAGAGTAGGTCACCTGCCTTCTTGTAGGTACTCAGACCTTGTGCTATCCAAGAGAAAATCGGATTTTTTTTTTTTTTTTTTTTGCCTCTATCAAGTATTAAGACATCAAGTGACCTCAGAACATAGGCACTGATCTGAGATGCCTGTGCCCAGGGGCAAAAGCTGGTTTCACCTGCCAAAAGTCATAAGAGTTGCCCAAAGTGCATGTACAAAGAACTGTTCAAGGCCTACTTTCCTTAAAAAGGGGCCGTGTGATATTTTGACACGGGTGCCAAACAATTCAGTGAGGAAAAGGATAGATAGTTTTTCAACAAATGACACCGGGACAACTGGATATCCATGCACACAAAAAATGAAGTTGGACCCCTACCTCACACCATATACAAAAATTAACTCAAGGGGCGCCTGGGTGGCTCAGTCAGTTAGCCATCTGACTTTGGCTCAGGTCATGATCTTGCAGTTCATGAGTTTGAGCCCCGCATTGGGCTCTGTGCTGACAGCTCAGAGCCTGGAGCCTGTTTAGGATTCTGTCTCTTCCTCTCTCTCTCTGTCCCTCCTCCACTTGCAGTCTGCCTGTCTCTTTCTCTCAAAAATAAATAAACATTTAAAAAATTTAAAAAAACCACAATGACAGTCTCTTCAGCAAGTGGTGCTGGGAAAACTGGACAGCGACATGCAGAAGAATGAACCTGGACCACTCTCTTACACCATACACAAAAAGAAACCCAAAATGGATGAAAGACCTAAATGTAAGACAGGAAGCCATCAAAATCCTAGAGGAGAAAGCAGGAAAAAACCTTTTTGACCTCAGCCACAACAACTTCTTACTCAGCACATCTCCAGAGGCAAGGGAAACAAAAGCAAAAATGAACTATTGGGACCTCATCAAGATAAAAAGCTTCTACACAGCAAAGAAAACAATCAGCAAAACTAAAAGGCAACCGACAGAATGGGAGAAGATATTTGCAAATGACATATCAGATAAAGGGTTAGTATCCAAAATCTATAAAGAACTTATTAAACTCAACACCCAAAAAACAAATAATCCAGTGAAGAAATGGACAAAAGACATGAATAGACACTTCTCCAAAGAAGACATCCAGATGGCCAACCGATACATGAAAAAATGCTCCATATCACTCATCATCAGGGAAATACAAATCAAAACCACAATGAGGTACCACCTCACACCTGTCAGAATGGCTAACATTAACAACTCAGGCAACAACAGATGTTGGCAAGGATGCAGAGAAAGAGGATCTCTTTCGCACTGTTGGTGGGAATGCAAACTGGTGCAGCCACTCTGGAAAACAGTATGGAGGTTCCTCAAAAAACTAACAATAGAACTACCCTACAACCCAGCAATTGCACTACTAGGTATTTGTTCACAGGATACAGGTGTGCTGTTTCGAAGGGACACATGCACCCCCATGTTTATAGCAGCACTATCAACAATAGCCAAAGTATGGAAAGAGCCCAAATGCCCATCGATGGATGAATGGATAAAGAAGATGTGATATATATATATATATACACACACACACACACACACACACACACACACACAATGGAGTATTACTTGCCAACCAAAAAGAATAAAATCTTGTCATTTGCAACTATGTGGATGGAACTGGAGGGTATTCTGCTGAGGGAAATTAGTCAGAGAAAGACAAAAATCATATGACTTCACTCCTATGAGGACTCTAAGAGACAAAACAGATGAACATAAGGGAAGGGAAACAAAAATAATATAAAAACATGGAGGGGGACAAAACAGAAGAGACTCATAAATATGGAGAACAAACTGAGGGTTACAGGAGGGGTCGTGGGAGGGGGGATGGGCTAAATGGGGAAGGGGCACTAAGGAATCTACTCCTGAAATCATTGTTGCACTAGATGCTAACTAACTTGGATGTAAATTTTAAAAAATAAAATCAAAAAATTAAAATAAAAATAAATAAATAGATCTAATCAGAAAAAAAAATACAATAAGATACAATTTCACACCAACTAGGATAGTTATAACAGAAATAATAGATAATAATTCTTGGCGAGGATGTGGAGAAATTGAAATCCTCATACATTGTTGGTGGGAATGTACAATGGCACAGCCACTTTGGAAAACAGTTTAGCATTTGTTAAAAATGTTAAACCTAGAGTTACCACATGACCCAGCAGTTCCACTCCTGGGTCTATACCCAAGAGAAATGCCGTGTGAAGTTGGGCCACAGCCGGTTCTGCTGACGACACTGGAGTCGGTGACTTGGGTGGGCTTTCACTTTGGCTGTGCCGCAGACTTGCTGTGTCATCCGGTAAGTCCCCGACCTGCTCAGTGCCAGACAGTTAACTGGAGCAGAGTGAGCCTGCCTCGGGATTCTCCTTGCTGCGGGTTTCATTTATATCTTTTTTGAGGCAAAAGTATAGTAACTGACATTTGGACAGCCTTTGTTACACACGTGCCGTATCTTAGCTAACCCAGTGGAATGGATGTGATCCCCAGTGACAGATATGGAAATGAAGGCTCAGAGAGTTGGGTGCCTTTTCCAGAATGATCCAGCTGGCACGGTGATGCTGGACCCTAGGCCCTCTGCTTTTCCGACTCCAAATTCTGCACTCAATTCCTCTCCATAGGACTCCCTTGCAATGACACATTCTTCCTACTTCCAGAATGCCGACGTGGAGAAAACAACTTAACTTTCATTTGGTCTCAACCCCTTGGAGGTGGCCCCTCCCTGGCCATCCTCCCTGCTTCACTTCTGCAGCATCGGGGTCCCTATCTCACCCAACTGAACATGGGTGGGCTGACTTTGCCTGTGACAGCTCAGAAATGTTCACAGAAGAGACAGAGGTGGGGGTGGAATGAGAATCCATTTCTTTTTAAAAGGACTTTAATCCTTAATTTTGTATCATGGCACACAGGACCCTTCATGATCTGGCCTCTGTCCACCTGCCAGACCTCTTCCCCCACCACCTCCCATTTCCACTCTATGCCCAGTGTCTCACTTAAGTATCTTAGTCTTTCCAGAAAGCTCTGTGTGCTCCTACAACTTTTGTACACCTTGACCCCATGGATCTTTCTTTGGCCCCTCTCCCCCTGCCCCTCCGCCCTTTTGCTCCCTACCCTGTCCTCCACCCAACACCCAGCCCTGCACACATTGCACCAAATGATCTTGGTGCTCTCCCAGGCCTTTACAGGCCAGTGCACCCATCCCCCAGCTGCTGTGAGTGTCAGTTCCAAGGACTCACAGCTACCCCAGCTGTCCCCTTGGGTGGAGAATTGCTCTTGGCTGATAGGAATCTCCTTGCCATGGAGGTTACCACCCCCATAAGCCTGCAGCCAAAGCCCGAAAGGGAGCAAGAAAGGAAAGGGGACCCACTGCACTGGGCAGTATCCAGAGCCCACCCCCAGCCCTCTGGATCAGGCCAAGGCTAGAGTGACCTGAGACCTCCTGCTTGGCAGCTTATCCCTCACTCACCTGTTTCACTCCTCCCTCAAGGGTATTCTCCTTCCATAAACCCTCATGCTCAGATCCCTGCCATCACATTCTATTGCAATTAAGGATTTTCTTATTGTCTCCCAGACTAGACTCTGCACTTCCTGAAGGCAAGGATAACGTCCTATTTATTTCTGTGTCCACACTGCCTGGCTGGGAACCGGGCAGAGAGCAGGTGCTCCGTGTTGAATTCCATCCAGCTTCGGAGAGGCTGTAAATAGAACACCATGAGATTCTGCACCGTCCCTGCCCCCTTGCCTTCCTCCCTCTCTCTTCCACATCCTCACCCCTGGGATTCCCTCCTGTGTCTCCCCGTTCTATTCTTTCCCTACCTGCCAAGTGACAAAGAGATAGATTTCCCCCTGTCCTGCCACTTGCAACTTAGGTTTGAAAGAAAGAGACTGGCAGAGCTGGAGGGGAGCTGGAAAGACACGGCCGGGCTAGCCACAGGACAGACCCTGCTGGCAGAAGAGGTTGTAGTTAGGGGCAGTGGCAGCTGTGAGCTCACCTCCAGGGGCACTGGGCAGCCTGAAACCGATTACAGAAATCTGATCGCCGCTCTTGACTTTTCCCTCTTTCTCTCTGTACATCTTAACTCCATAAACGTTCTAGGAACCACGGTGTTCCCACTCTTTCTCATTCATTCCCACCCACTCGTGGCACCAACCCACGTCACCGGAGGAACGTCTTGCCTCAAAGGCTTATTAACTTTCCAGGCAGCATCCAGCTCACGTAGGAGCTGAGTCAGTGCATCTCAGCCGGCCCGGGGGAGGGAGTCTGCGCAGGGCTGACTCTGCCGCAGCCAGAGGGTCCTAGCAGAGGCCCTCTCCAGCCACACACAGTAGTCAGAGGGTAGGTCCCAACTGCTCTGGGGAGAGGCTCAACCCCGAGCCAAGCACTGGGCTAGTGCTCCCATGGCTAATCTCACCTAATTCCCCACAGCCCACCTGTAAATCACATCTATTGTTTCTGCTGCCCCATGTCTATTCTCCTTGTTCTCCTCCCCTCTGGAGACCCAGCAGCCCGGGAGCTCCCAAGAGGGCAACTCAGTGCAGGTGTGTCCTAACTGACCCAGTAACTATGCTGACTGGCCCAGGGCTGGGCACGTGACCTGTCAGAGCCAATGAGAGGCATCGAGACTCACGTTAAAAATTTGGGGACGGAGGGCCACCTGGCTGGTTCAGTCCCTAGAGCGCGTGGGACGCTTGATCTTGATGTCGTAAGTTGAAGCCTCATGTTGGGCGTAGTGCTTACTCTTTTATAAAATTGGGGGCGGGAGAGGAATTTTGGCTTGAAGACACTCATTCCTTTTTGCTGAACTCTAAGTCTGAGAGGATGTGGGGGTTAGAGTTGCCGGCTCCAGATCGATACCATGTGAAACGTGAGACTGAAACCATCCCTGTAGAAGAGAGAGAAAGGGTGAGAGAACAGAGTCCTGATTATCTCCTGGAGTCCTGAATCCAGCCATACCTGAAGCTGGAATAATGGACTTTTGAATGTCTGTGGATCAGTATATCCCTTTGCTCAAGTCTGTCTGGGTTGAGTTTTCTGCCAGTCACTACTAATCAATACTGATATCAATTACCACATTTAACTGATTCTAAGACATACTCCCCCCCCTCCCCCATTTTAACATCTCTAATGTTAGGAGTGTGTCTTATAATCAATAGTAACGTCCTGATGGAGCCATCATTGTTTGCAAATTTGAGATATTGAGCACAGCTGTTCATATTGTCTTCACCCCAACTGAGTTAAATGCACCTTTGGTACTGCATGGTCTAAATTTAGTGCTGTTTCAAATGTCTCCAGAAAAATCATGTTGTGATTTAGCATTCAGATGAAAGGGGATTATGTGAAGAGAAAGGCAGGAATATGGGAGCAACAGGGAGTGAAACTGATATTAGTGAAACAAAGTTTTTTTTTTTCTTTGGAGGACTCACTGCTCTTTTCTTACAAAGCAAGAGTGAGTGCTTTGCAGAACAAACCATGAGCAGAAGTTGTGATACATTTTGTTCCTAAGGTGAAAAGATTGGCTGTCATGCATCAGCAGTGCAACTGAAGGCAGGAGAAATGGTGAATCTCGCAGAAGCGATGAGAGGTATTTCGAAGCAACAGGTCGCTGTGACTGGTTTAGGGCTTTGTCTCCAGAGACTTAAGATGTTTTGTCATAACTGCAGTTGGTGTGTTTTCTTTCTTGGTGGTGCCTCTCATAACCGCTGGAATACATTATCACTCCCTAGTTGCAAAAGTGCTCTTACAGTCACTGGCTCAAGGTCATATGCTCATTACCATCAGATTTAGGCCACAGTGTTAAGTTCTTTATTGTGATTCTCTTTACTCTGTGTTTCTCTGTGGGGAAATAGAGACACAAGGTGAGGAAGGGAAATAAGAGATCCTGGCCTGGGGCCTCTGGGAAGGAGGCTTTGAGGGGGCGGGGCCTAAGAGTCCACCCACAGCAGAGTGCGGGGTGGCCCCCAACGGATCTGATCTGCGAGTGAGGGGACACGCGAAGACAATGAAGATTCAGGAGACACCTGAGAGAGAACTTCTACTCTCCCTTGAGGTGTCCCCCAGAGCTGAACCCCATAGCAGGGCTGGGGCAGAAGATCAGTTGTAATACGAATGTTATGCCTAATATGCACATGACAAGATCCAAACTCAGGGACACCCAGTAAATTATCTAAGATCACCTGGCTAGCAGGGCAGAGCCAGGCCTGGCCTTCCATTAAGTTCCCCTGCCTCTCTTTGCTGTTTCTTGAGAAGTGCCCATTTTATTGCTGCTGTCACAGGTACACGTTCACCTGCAGGGAGCTGGTTCATTGGTGTAATGGAGTCATTTAGCTTGACTCTAAATGAGTGTTTTTGCCGCCACTGGTTTTTACCACACTCTACTTTTCGAAGAGTCAAGGGACAGGGGGTCATTGAGGATCCTTGTCCATTCAGGCAAGAAAAAAAAAATCCGCTTAAGAATGAATTGGTAGGATGGCAACACAGACAGGTATGTGAAAAATTACTTGTTCTGGTGAAGTGGAACTTTGGTAGGAGAGAAACCAGTATAACCTGTTCCACCGACCCAGAGCACACACAGAACTCCAGCCAAGTGCCCGCATTGTGATTTGCCCCCAAGTGCTGAGGGCTTCAAGCATGACTCGGTACAGAGAAGTAAATGACGGCATGGAGACCCTGCCTCTCTCTCTCTTGTCTCCACCTTTTGGTGCTGCTTGTCATTCCTGGGCTTTACCCCCAAGTCTTCTCTTACCACCTGACAGCAAGCTGCAGCCCAGCCTACCTTGTCTTTATAGTTTATGAAGTTAGAGGAGAAGCGAGAAGCTTTTCCTACAGCAAAAGTCCCAGCGAGCACTCTGAATTGGCCTGGTTGGGTGACATCTCTATCCTTGGTGTACTGACTACCCTGGTCAGAATTTGTGTAGCCTCCTTGTGGTACAGAGGAGGGCTCAACCCCACGGAAATCACATGGAATGAGAAGGATGTCTGAGGAATAGGTGTGGATTATTTTCTTTTATTTTTTATTTAAAATAATTTTTTTTAACGTTTATTCATTTTTGAGACAGAGAGAGACAGAGCATGAATGGGGGAAGGTCAGAGAGAGAGGGAGACACAGAATCTGAAACAGGCTCCAGGCTCTGAGCTGTCAGCACAGAGCCCAACGCGGGGCTCGAACTCACGGACCGCGAGATCATGACCTGAGCCGAAGTCGGACGCCCAACCGACTGAGCCATCCAGGCGCCCCTAATTATTTTCCAGAGTGTAATGGGCTGAGAAGATATACCCACTTGACCTTATGTGTGGCACCACCTGGAAACATGGACACCGGAGATCGATCTGTTTCAGTTAGACTGCTTCTGGCTTCAAATAACAGCAAAAAATCTCAAATAAGCTTAAGCAGTGAGGAAATGTATTATGCCATCCAGCAGGGGATCAAGCTCTGGGAGTGGTGAGTCAGATGCTCAATAATGCTGTAGAGGTGCCAGGATTTTTCCGTCTCTCCCCTCGGCCTTTCTCCATGTCAGACCCATTGTCAGTCTACATTTCCTTCTGGCCACGAGATGGTTGTAGCAGTTCTGGATATCACACAAGAAAACCTTTCCCCAACCACCCTCCTCCTGCCCTCAATGGCCACCTCTCTCAGTGCTCTATTGTATCTCATGGGCCACGACTGGGGAACTACCCCATTCCTAAACCAGCAACTGCCAGGAGGCCTGGGACATGACTGTCATGGGCTTAGAACAAACATTTCAGGGAGGGAATGGAAGGCAGGGTGCCAACCATGAAGGGCACTTTACCCTCCTCCCTGGCGGGAGAACATGTAGATGAAGAGATTTAAGCATCAATAACCTAAAATGAAAAGAGAAGTAAGAGTATAAAATTTCTGTATGCTATCAAAGTTACACTGCCATCAGCTTCAAATAGGATGTTATAACTATAAAATATTTATGGAAGCCTCATGGTAATCACAAAAGAAAAACTTGTAGTCGATACATAAAAAATTATTACAAAAGAGTCAAAGCATACTGCCACCAAGAGTCATCAAATCATAAAGGAAGTTGGCACAAGAGGAAGCAAGAAACAGAGGCTCTATGGACCAGTCAGAAACAATTAACAAAATGGCACTGGGAAGTCCACACACTTATCAATAATTGCCAGTAATATTTAAATTGTTCTAATTATCAAAATTCTATAGTTTTGCTAATTCTATAATTATCAAAATCATATCGTTTTTAAATTTAAAAAATGTTTTAAATGTTTATTTATTTTTGAGGGAGAGAGTGTGCACGCACACAAGAGCAGGGTAGGGGCAGAGAGAGAGGGAGAGACAGAATCCGAAGCAGGCTCCGGGCTCCGAGCTGTTAGCACAGAGCCCAACGGGGGCTCGAACCCACAAACGGTGAGATGATGACCTGAGCCCAAGTTGGACATTTAACCGACTGAGCCACCCAGGCGCTTCTGAATCATATCATTTTTATTTTTTTTTAACATTTATTTATTTTTTTGAGACAGAGAGAGACAGAGCATGAACAGGGAAGGGTCAGAGGGAGGGAGACACAGAATCCGAAACAGGCTCCAGGCTCTGAGCTGTCAGCACAGAGCCCGACGCGGGGCTCAAACTCATGGACCGTGAGATCATGACCTGAGACGAAGTCGGACGTTCAACTGACTGAGCCACCCAGGCGCCCCCTATATCATTTTTAAATGTAAGTGGATTAAATTCTCCAGTCAAAAGACATAGAATGGCTGAATGGATGAAAAAACAAGATCCAACTGCGAAAATTAGTAACAAGAAACCTCAGGTGGAGTGGGGAGGTTTTGGTAGGGGGAGCTCTCATGCCCTACCACTTTGTAGTCAATTGCAGATGGAATTGACCTTGCACGAACTTGACCTTGCATGTGGCTACTACTTTACTATCTTGGCTGGAGAAAGAAACACTTTACTTATTGCTCCCCCACCCCTGCAAATGCTCAGCATATGAGAAGCCACTATACTTTGAACTCCCAGTTTATTCCAATGGACTTTTATTTATTTATTTTTTTTTTAATGTTTATTTATTTTTGAGACAGAGAGAGACAGAGCATGAACAGGGGAGGAGCAGAGAGAGAGGGAGACACAGAATCCAAAGCAGTCTCCAGGCTCTGAGCCGTCAGCCCAGAGCCCAACGCGGGGCTCGAACTCACGGACCATGAGATCATGACCTGAGCCGAAGTCAGACGCTTAACGGACTGAGCCACCCAGGTGCCCCTGTTTTTTTAATGTTTATTTATTTTTGAGAGAGAGATTAGACAGTGTGAGTGGGGGAGGGGGAGGGGCAGAGGGAGTGGGAGACACAGAATCTGAAGCAGGCTCCAGGCTCTGAGCTGTCAGCACAGACCCCGACACGGGGCTCGAACCCACAAACCATGAGATCATGGCCTAAGCTGAAGTCAGATGCTTAACCGACTGAGCCACCCAGGTACCCTGATAAAGTCCAAGTTTTTAAGGCTCCCAAGGCTCTGCCTAATCCAGTCTGCCCTGAGTGCAGAGGGGAAGAGAATGCTGAGAACAGGTATGCTGGGGGAGGGGGGGAGGGGGCAGGCTACAGGAAGTGAGATGGGGCCTGGGAAAGCCAAAGGAGAGGCCTGACATCTAGACGGCCAGCACTGGGCTGCAGAGCCCAGAGAACTAGAGGCATGAAGATTACAAACAGGGAGATGTTCCTCTCTGCCTCTTTGTGATGCAGCATCAGTGAGACAAATGGGGGCAACTCTTCCCAAGGTACAACCACCACTTTGTGACCCGAGGCATTCAGTGTGTCCTTCTTAGAATGGCTTGCTGGCTCTATATTTTCCCTGATCTTTATTTCTTATTTTTTGTCATCTGGTCATATCTTTCCATTATATTTTATGGAGTCTTTTTTTTTTTTAATTTTTTTTTAACGTTTTTAAATTTATTTTTGAGACAGAGAGAGAGCATGAACAGGGGAGGAGCAGAGAGAGAGGGAGACACAGAATCGGAAGCAGGCTCCAGGCTCTGAGCCATCAGCCCAGAGCCCGACGCGGAGCTCGAACTCACGGACCGTGAGATTGTGACCTGAGCTGAAGTCGGACGCTTAACCAACTGAGCCACCCAGGCGCCCCTTATGGAGTCTTTTTTTGTTTTTGTTTTGTTTTGTTTTAGAAACAGAAAGGGAGTGTTTGCAAGTGCACAAGTGTGAGCAGGGGAAGGGCAGAGAGAGGAGAGAGAGAATCTTAAGTAGACTCCTTGCTCACCACAGAGCCTGAGGAGGGGCTCGATTCTATGACCCTGAGAACATGACCTGGGTGGAAATCAAGAGTTGGATACTTAACCAACTGGGCTACCCAGGCGCACATGTATTCAGTCTTGTAAGAAGCTTACAGTCCTGTTGGTGCCTGTGTGGCTCAGTCAGTTAAGTGGCTGACTCTTGATTCAGCTCAGGTCATGATCTTGTGGTTCGTGAGATGGAGCCTGGCACCGGGCTCTGTGCTGACAGCGTGGAGACTGCTTGGGATTCTCTCTCTCCCTCGCTCTCTGCCCCTCCCCTGCTTGTGCACATGCTCACTCGCTCTCTCTCTCAAATTAAATAAATAAACATTAAAAATAATAATGGCATTGTTTTTCTCATTAAAAGTAACCCTGTATACTTATCATATGTGATTTCTTTAGTATATTACATACTTCAATGAAAACTTTTTTATTTTATTTTTTTTTTAACGTTTATTTATTTTTGAGACAGAGACAGAGCATGAACGGGGGAAGGTCAGAGAGAGGGAGACACAGAATCTGAAACAGGCTCCAGGCTCTGAGCTGTCAGCACAGAGCCTGACGCGGGGCTCGAACTCACAGACCGCGAGATCATGACCTGAGCCGAAGTCGGCCGCTTAACCGACTGAGCCACCCAGGTGCCCCATGAAAACTTTTTAACAAAAGCCTTAGAGTTTATTGTAGTAACTTCAGAAAATATAGAACATAAATGCAATTTAAAAATTATTCTTTTTCAAGAGAGTAAAGATTTTAGAATGTAGAATATCTTTATGACCTTGGGATAGGCAGATCTTTCACAACAGGAAACAAAAAGTGCTAATGAGAAATGAAAACAATTTATTAAAAGAATTATATTAAAATTAAGAATCTCTGTTTATCAAAAGATTCAATCAAGGAAGAAAAAAGAAAACCCACAAAATAGGGTAAGATACTCTCAACACATATTTGATAAAGGTCTCAAATTCAGAATTTAGAAGTAATTTGTATAAATCAATAAGGAAAAGGTAGACAACTCAACAGAAAAATGGGCAAGAGACTTGAACAGACACTTCACAAAAGAAGTTTCCCAAATGCCAAATAAACATGAAAAGATTTTTAACTTCATTACTCTTCAGGCAAATGCAAATAAACTACAACATGATACACTTCCAACTTGACCTGGTAAAATAAAAAGGATTGAAAATATCTAGTTTAGAGGAAGATGTTAAGCAATAAGAACTCTCACTGAATGTAAATGGTTACAATTACTTTAGAAAGCTAGCTGGCTAGAGACCATAAAGCTGAAACTATGCCTCTCCTCTGACCCAGTGAATGCACTCCCAACAGAAATGTGCGCATATATGTGAACCAAAAGACGTGCACAAGAATATTTATGCCAGCCCTGGGTGATGTAGCCCACAATGAAAACAACCACACCAGTAGAATGGATAAGTTTATTGTAATACATTCATACAATGCAATGAGAATAAGCAAACTACAATCACACACAAATACATGGCCTAATCTTAAGGTGTTCTGGGCAAAAATATGCAAACTTCAAATACTTTACATTGTATCATTCCATTTATAGAAAGAACAAAAATAGGCAAAACTAATCTATGCTGTCAGACATCCATGTGGAGGTAACTTGGGGTGCAAGTGAATGGAAGGGGGCACAAGAGGGACTTCTGTGGTCTTGCTAAGGTTGTCTTTTTTGATCTGGGTGCTGGTGAAACATGTGAGTTCTGTTTGTGAAAATTCTTCAGGTGGTATAGTTCTGACATATGCACTTTTCTGTACCCTTCTGAAGTATATACACTTCGATAAAAGGTAACATCAAAAAATGGATATATTAGGAAGTCAAGTTCAAAATATGGCTAAACTAGAGCCTTAAAGATGCAGGCCTTCTGGCTACTCTAGCAGGGGATGTTCTCCCTTCTATGAAGGTTCTTTGGTGAAAAAGTCTGAAAAGCACCACTTCCGGTTTCCCTTGGTGAGGTTTTGCGAGGCCACCTGCACCAGAGAGCTTTGCGAAGGGCCTAGGTTTCAGGCTTCCGTGCCCGTGATCACGTGATTAGGTTTGGGGCGAGGCGAGTGAGGCACGGTCAGGCAAGTGCGGGGGTCAGATCGTGTCTGTTCTGTATTTATGCTTCCCAAGCAGTAATAACCGGCAGAGGTTCTATCGATTACCAGCGTTGCGGGTTCTCTACTCCAGGGAGTAGAGCGGTTCCAACAGTCAACCACTAGAGGACGCCAAAGAACAGCTTATAAAGCTGAATTCTTTGGTAACGTCGTCCTTCTAGAAAGAAAGATTTTTTTCCCCCCAGCCTGGATTCCTTTTCTCTGACAAAAACCCATCCATTTTGTGATTCTCTGCCTCTCTACATCTCCAGTCCCAAGTAGGCCCCAAATACATGAGCCAAATTCAATAGAAGAATATGTTTGGATTCTATCTCCAAAGTACCCAAATAAGATTATTACATTGACTGCAATGATCAGAAAGCCAAAATAAAATCCTACAGTGGTTTGAGTTCAGCCTTGTGTTTAAACCCTGGCTTGTGTGATGTGGGGGCAAGGTGTCTTGGGAGGGTGACAAACCTTCTTGATTTGCCTGGGGCTGTCCTAGTTTAAGTACTAAAAGTCTCGCAGCTCAACTTCTCCACTCCTGCAAACTGGGATGGTTGGTCACCCTCAGTTTTTCTGATCTGTAAAATGGAATCAATGTCAGTACCTACAATGGGGAGAATTGAGTAAGATGATGATGTACATAATAGGTGCTGTTAGTTTTGTTATCAAGTAATACTGTAGATGGTTGTAGGCATGGACTGAGTTCCTATAAAACCATTTAAACAAAGCCTGAACATTTTTATCATCCTGCTCATGCATTCAATTCAATTCCAAACATTTTTACTGAGTGCTTCTTATGTATCAAGAGATAGCAGTTTAGTGGTTATGGGCACATTAAAAAAATTGTTTTTTAACGTTTATTTATTATTGAGAAAGAGAGTGACAGAGCATGAGCATGGGAGGGGCAGAGAGAGGGGAGACACAGAATCTGAAGCAGGCTCCAGGCTCTGAGCTCTGCACAGAGCCCGACGCAGGGCTCAAACTCACAAACCGTGAGATCATGACCTGAGCTGAAGTCGATGCTTAACTGTCTGAGCCACCCAGGCGCCCCTGTTATAGGCACATTTTAAAAAATGATTGACCCTTCCAAAGGATGGTATGATCTGTAGGGGACAAAGAGAGAACATGCTTACAGAACATAGGGGAAAAAGGTAATCCCAGCCCATTGTGTATATCCTCATAGGCCCTAATTTCCTCCAGGCTAGAAAACAGTAGTGGTCTTTTAACTTACCTCCCCAACTCCAGTTCAGTCTCTTTCCAATCTAATCAATTAACTACCAGGTAAATCTTAAAACACATTTTGGATCCTGTTTTTAGAGACCCAATACCTACCTTGCCTTGGCATTCTTTACTTTTTACAATAGAGCCTCAACCAAACTTTCAAGGCTTATCTCTTGAAGAAAACAGACAACTCCCTTGCTCAAACATGTCCCATGTTTTCCTTCCTCCATTCCATTACTCACAATGTTCCTTAAGTCGGAATGCCCCACCTCATTGCTTCCTGTCAAACATACACTCCTTCACGTGAACTTACTGGGTTTTCCACAAGACATAACTCTCCCTTACTTCATTTTTTCTGACTTTACAGCATTGTTCAGATTGGTGTCACTTCATTTATGAACCCTCTCCTTGATTGTGGGCAAGGATTGCCTGTTTCACTTTTGTATATTTCCTCCAGTTCCTTGTATGTAGCGAATAAATGTTTATTGTAGTACACCCAGAATTCTAATTTTGGTATCTATACCATGACTTTGCTAGTTTGTAGCCGTGTGTAATATGTGTGTGTGTGTGTGTGTGTGTGTGTGTGTGTGTATTTTTTAAGTAGTCTCTACACCCAATGTGGGGCTTGAACTCACGACCCAGAGACCAAGAGTCACATGCTCTACTGACTGAGCCAGCCAGATACCCCTGTGTGATATTTTCTTAACTGACCTCTTTACATACTCATTTACTTTATTTATTTACTTATAAAGTTAAAAAAATTTTTTTTAAATTTATTTATTGACAGAGCATGAGTGGGGAGGGGCAGAGAGAGAAGGAGACACAGAACCCAAAGCAGGCTCCAGGCTCTGAGCAAGCTGTCAACACAGAGCCCGGTGCAGGGCTTGAACCCACGAACTGTGAGATCATGACTTGAGCCGAAGTCGGACACTCAACCAACTGAGCCACCCAGGTGCCCCATAAAGTTTTTAATTTATTTTTAAAAATGCTTTTATTTATTTTGAGAGACAGACAGCAAGAGAGTGAGCAGGGGAGGGGCAGAAAGAGAGGGAGAGAGAGAATTCCAAGCAGGCTCCAAACAGCACAGAGCCTGACTTGGGGCTCAAACTCACAAACCGTGAGATCATGACCTGGACAGAAATCAACTGAGCCACCCAGGTGCCCTATTTTTAAGGTTTATTCATTTATTTTGAAAGAGACAGGGGGGCGGAGAAAGAGGGGCAGAGAGAGGGAGAAAGAGAATCCCAAGCAGGCTCCACGCTGTCCACTCAGAGCCTAATGTAGGGCTTGAACTCACAAACTGTGAGATCATGACCTGAGCTGAAATCAAGAGTCAGACACTTAACCAACTGAGCCACCATGGCACCCCTTAATTAACCTAAGACTCAGTTTCCTCACCAAAAAATGAGGATCATAACAACACCCACCTCAGGGGTATAGCAAGGATGAAATAAGACAAGGCACTTAGGATGCTTAGTTTTGTGCTTGGCACAGCAGAGCTATGTACTGTCAGAGAAGGAAAAGATCCATTTAGGCTGGAGGAATACTGGAGGGCTTCCTGGGGTGGGGAGAGTAGGATGTGAGCTGAGATTTGGCTAGATAAAAAGAAAAGAGAAGACATTTAGGCAGAGGGGCCACTATAACCCATTCTATAACCTGAATATAGACCAAAGAAACAGAACCAGAGGGCCCATTCTATAACCTGAATATAGACCAAAGAAACAGAAATGAGCAGGATGTGCTGAGGATGGGGCTGGTTGAATCCTGGGAAGTGCCTTTGGAGAGATTCTTCAGGAAGAGAGAGAAAAAGGACAAGTGAAGTACGTTTTGCAGAAGTACGGAATAGCCGGGGGGGGGGGGGGGGGGGGGGGGGGGGCAGGGAGGGAATCAGTCTCTAGCAGTTTCCTGGAGGTTCCTGTCATTTGGCTTGCCCCTGTCAGCAATAGCAACAAAATTACAAGGATAACTAGTTTGATGAGTGACAGAATTGAATCAGCAGGTGTTTACAGCAAGTTGCAGAGAAGGCTGGAAATGGACAAAATGACAACTAGCTGCTAATAATTAGCAGGGTTAAGCTTGAAATCCTGTGTGTGTGGCCAAGAATTAATTACAGGAGTACAAGAAAGGGTGAATTTTGCTTGGTATCAGTTTGTGGGGAAAAAGCTTTAAAGGAAAAGGGGTGGTAGCAAGAAATGATTATAAAGTCAACTTGAGCCAAAGGGTCAGGGTAATGGGTAAATTTGCTAAGGCAATAGTCTAGTATACTAATGGATGTAGAGAGTCAGATTAAGGAAGGTCAAAGTCTCACTGTACTCTGGTGATCATATCATACCTGAGTATTTTAGGGGGTCACATTTTGGTTGCAAGGAACAGAAACCCGACTGGGAAGCGAAGGTACTGGCCTTCAGGGTATGCTCAAATGGTGCCCCTCCTAGATCTCTTTAACAGGCCAGTGCACCTATCCCCCAGCTGCTGTGAGTGTTGGCAGCTAAGGGTTCTCAGATGCTCAAAATTCCAGGAATTGCCTTCAGCTGAAGGGAACAGCTTTGGAGACCTTAACTCCTTGATGGCTTACAGCCAGTGGCTGGCTGATACTTGGGTACACAAAGCTGCCCAGTGCCTCATGGGGGAATGACTCCTTGGTGTGGTTTCATGCCAGAGCTCTCTGTTGTGGATCAGGCCAAGGCAAAATCAAGCTGATTCTTGCTTGGCTGTTTCTTTTTTCCTGTCCTGCTCAACTTCCTCCCTTACAGGTTTTTCTTCCTTCAATAAGTCCCATTCAGCAGATCTCCCTTACAGGCTCTGTTTCTAAGGATCCTGATGAAAGACACTTACAAAAGCAAATAGCCAGAAAATAGCTGGATCCAGGTTCTCAGAGTCATAACCTGCTGCAGTTTTTATCTGTACCTCAGCTCTGATAGTTTGTTTTCGTATTGATTTTATGTATTCTTGAGCAAATTCTTTTGTGGTCCTCCTGGTCAACTCCAGGGGATGAGCCGGACAGTTCAGCAGCCTCAGTGTAAAGGAAACTTCTCCATATGGGTAGTTCCAACAAAGTTCCCAGGACTCCTTCTGTTTGGACTGCCTTGGGCCACATGCCTTTACCTAAATCAATCATTGCAAATGGGGGCTAGGGGTGGGGAGAAGGAAAGCAGTGCTTTGATTGGTCAGGACTGGCCTAGTGCTGCCCCTGGAAAGATGAATAGTAAGGTCAGCCCTATGGCAGCCATATGGACAGACAGTGGGGAGGACTGGTTCCCTAGAGGACATTAGGCTCCCCTTACCAGAAGAAAGAGACTGTTTGCTGGAAGGACAAAAATAACACATGTTCCCAATAGATCTTAACAAATTGAAAGATGCCACATGAAGTCATTAGGATAGTGGGGTGTACGGAAACCACAATTTGGCAAAAAAAAGGTGATTTTTTTTAATCCTTATTGTTTTGGGGATGGGCAGAAGGTACGGAAAGGGGGCATAATCTTTAAATATTTGGAATGTTGTCATGATGAAGAGGGATTAGGCATGTTCTGTGAAGCTTTAGGAGATGACATTAGAGCCCAGGCTCAGAGATTAGAGGGATGTAAATTATCCATAAGATATATTTGGATACTTTATATGCACACAGATACAAAATAATTACAATTTAAGTTGTCCAGAAAAAGAGCAGGCATATCTGAGAGGTGGTAAGCTTGCCATGCCTGGGCAGCTGGGAATAGGCATATCACTCTTACCATGACTAATAAAATACGCTTGTGCTTCCTTCTCACCTTTTCATAAAGGCTTTTTCATAAAGGCTTTTTCATAAAGGCTGTGTCTACATAGACATTATCTGGAATGCCCCACCCCCACCTTGTCTTAGGGAAATCTGCCGCACCCCAACAATCTCAAACCAGAGTACTTTCTCCTCTGAGGTTCACCTTTGTGTCCTCTTGTTAATCATGACACCTGCGATATGCTGCATTGTAATCTCATCATATGACTTAACTCCCTCCAGTTTGGTGAAAGTGCCCCCAGGCTGTAATTATTAATTTTACTGTGAGTATCAGTGTCTTATTCAAGAAATATTTGTTGAAAAAATAATTTTGCAGAAAGGTTTCTTGTCTTGGGGGAAGGTGTGTGACTAAGGGGCCACAAGGATCCTGCTCAACTTCAAGATTCTGTGATCAGCACATGGCACTAAACTTGAAGCTGACTTATAGATGAGTAATTGGGAATACCCAGGGCCACTTTGGCTTTTGCAGCTATTGGAGGAGAGAAGAGAGGGGATTCTCTTCTGCCCTTCCTCTGACAGTTACACCAATAGACAGTCATGGGAGACCTCTGGGGGAGATAAGGGAATCATAGTTCGAATTTACTCTGGAATGTAAAGTGAGTTGTCCCCTCTCAGTCTCTGTGCCTTGGCACTGCTCCTCCCCAAAGCTGGAAGAATGTCCTAGCTCCTTTCTGTCTCTGGCTACTGTTAACTTCTCTCTTCAGCCCTGCTGAGCCACACCATCCCCAGGAGGCTTTCGGGAAAGCACTTCCCCCTCTTTTCCATCCGCCAAGATGGGAGTTATTTCTCCTTTTCTGGACTCCCTCCCATTGCGGGGCGAGGGGGAGCAAATGGCCTGCCTGCACCAAGGTACTTCCCACAGCAGACCTCGCTTTACTTTTTTCCCCTTTAAGTCTTCTTTCTCCTTGTGGAAGTCATAGACCAGGTCCATGTGTGGTCTCTGCGCCTAATGCAGGAGATCCGCGCAGACACACACACACACACACACACACACACACACACACCCCTTTGCTATATGAGTGGATGCCAGAAAGAGTAGGATATCAGCATTTTAGAATTTTACAATTCCAAGAGCCTTTGGGAGTCACCTAATATCACCCTCCCTTCTACAGATGCTCTTCCTGGAGTCTCCTGAGGGAAGATTTTGGGTTCCTTCAGCCCCTTTTCTTCTCGAGGCCCAAAGCCCTTTTGCTGTTGATGATCTCAATATTCTAGGTACGTAGGGAAGGGTAGGTAGGTGTCAGTAGCCTCCCTTTTCCCCTAAGGGAAACTGACTCAGAGAAACGAGGGGACGGGCCTCGGTGGCGCGGGGGCTGTAACGGGAATTCAGGGCTCCGGGCCAGTGTGGAATTTATTGTGCCTCCTTTTGGGAAGCGTGAAAGTGAAGTAATCGATTTACGAGCCCCCGGCGGACCCTTTAGCCCCCTAGAAGGATCGAGACGGGTCAGGAGGATTAATGCAGTTAAGAGCTCACGGCATTGACCCCTTGGCAACTTGGCGAGGTCCAGCCGATCCGCCGCCCTTCTCTCGACAGAGTGGCCAATGGGCTTCGGCCTCTTTAAGGCCCCAGCGCCCCGCCTCCGGCTCGTCGCCGACCTCCTCCCACCTCCTCGCCGCAGCTCGGCCAGTTCCAGACTTCCCTTGGCGATGAGGTCATCTTCTCGTTTCCCATTGGCTACGCCTGGCCGTCAGTCACAGGAAGTCCCGCCGCCGTCCTCACCTCCTTCATACCCCTCCCTTCCCGCCCTCCCTTTAGTCCCCTGGTCCCAGCCTCCACGAGGCCTCTGATTGGCCAGCACAGCTGTCACTTTTCTAGCAGGCAGTGTGGGAGGCGGGAGACGGGTGTGGTGGGAGGGCCCGCAGCTTCCGTGGCTGAGAAGAGCCGGCGGCGGCCGTGTCTGTGGTGTCCGAGGCGGCTGCGAGAGCGACCGTTCCATCCTCCTCACCCCTTCGGCTCCGCTCGCCACAGCCCTCCGCTCGCGCAGACTTCTCCCCAGCTCCGTGCGCCCTGGCTAGACGCTGAGCCTCGGGAGGGGAAGAGCGCGGTGGGAGCCGGAGGGGGACCGCCGCCGAGCCCGGGCTGGGAGGAGCGCGAGGCGGTGAGTGAGAGTCCGGGCAGGGGACCCCTCCCCCACCAGCCCCGCCCCGAGCATCCTTTCTCCTGGCGACCCCGCCGCGCGCCCTCGGGGTTGGCCTGGGCGGGCCTCGCAGCCCGGCCCCCAACCCGCCGCTGGTTCCCTCGCCTCTCCCCTCCGGGCCAGGGTCGTCTAAGCCAAGGCGGGCGGGGCGGGGCCGTGCACCTGTGAACCGCCTGGCCGGGTAGCGCGGGTCGGGGGTCCGGGGGTCCGGCACCTGCTGCACCCCGGGTGTGTTTTGACTGCAGGGTCCCTCTGTCGCACGCTTTCCCCGGGATCTGTGCAGACCCTCGGGATCCATGTGCAGCCCCAGGATTCCCAGGCCAGGGAGGCTTACCTGGATTTGTTGATGCCTGTGTCAGCAACCTGAATGCCGCCAGGTGTAAGGGCCCTGGTGGATTTGAAACTTGACGGCCAAGAACTTTACCCTCTAAGAAAGTGTCTGGCAGGACGCTTTGATTACACCTCCCACCCTGGCCGGTGCCGGAAGAACGCATTGATACTCTGTCGTGGCTGGGGCTGGCGCTGGCGCTTTCAGGTCAGATTCTCAAACCTGCCGTTTCCTAGCTGTGTAATCTCGGGCTTCAGTTTCCTCATTAGGAAAAGGGGCGTAATACCTATTACCTGGGGTCGTTGTAAATTGAGAACGACTGGTGGATCAGTTTGTATTGAAGCACCAGCCCAGCTTGGCTTTGTCAGGATTTATCTTTTTTCTTGCTATTATAGAGCATAACGAAAAGGCAGTTTGGCAGACACTTGACTATTTACCAGCTGTATTTGGCATGAGGTATGTGTATACAATAACGTGAAAGATGTCACTTAAATGTAATAATGAAATTACACCCAGCTTCATGTGTTTTTACATACTTTAAAATCCATGAGAAGTCCGAAGTGTGCAGGTTGCCAGCTTTTGAGATCTTTTCAGGATCTTTTCTACCTGATGTCAGAGCCTGTAACGTAATCGTTATTTTCAATAAAAAGTTAAATTCACGTGTTTTAGGTTAGAGGACCCCCAAAACTCCAGATTTCACTTAAGCCGTTTTACTGTTGAAAAGCATCCGCCTCCCAGGAGTGAGGTGGTACAGCCAGCTGGCACAGAGCCCCATGACTACAGGGTGGGGAACCCTTGGCTGAAAGTGATTTAATGAAGTTTTGCCTAACGTCGTTTCCATTTTTCATAGTGAATCAAAGGGCTTTATGATAGTTTCTTAGTGAAACTAAACTAGAGGCAAACCATTATTGCTTTTTTCGAAAACACATGCAAAAAAACACTGACTATAGTCTGTTCTAGCACTGCTTCACGTCTTTGCCAGTAACGGTTAAGAAGAGACCCTGTTTAGAAAGGCTTCCAAAAGTCACATCTCTTTGGATAGGTTTTTTATTTAGAGTAAAATCATGAGATGGAAGAGTAATATGTATCCCATAATCCAAAAGTATTTACTGCAGACTTTCCACATCCTTAAGTACTCTGCTGAGTGCTATGAGGAAGGCATTTAAAAGAAGTATGAAACAGCATCCCAGCCCATAAAGGGCAAAACCAGAAAGTTTGGAATCACTCAGTACTAATTTTGGGTACTACTTAAGTAATGACTTCATTCATTCATTCATTTATTCATTCATTCATTTACTCATTCAGTAAACTTGTTCCTTGTCTGTAACGGGCCAGGTGTTTTTCTAAAAGCCAACATAATCGAGATAAGTGAGATATGGTCCCTGGTCATAGGAGCTCACAGTCTAGTGTGAGAGGCAGAAAGTGACAGTCGTAACACATTGAAATAAACTCCAGACTGTATAGGAGGGTCAAGAGAGCTTCTCTTTTGGACCTCAAAGAGAAGATGGCATTTGGGCTGAATCTCAACTCACCAGATGAAGGAGAGGAAGATCATTCCAAGTAGCTGAGCTTGGAAAGATTTCCTGATGAATCTTCTGACTGCTATAGCCTAGTATAAGCCATAGGGAAGGGGAAGGAAAGCGACATTTCTTTATGCTCACTATGTAATAGGCATTAATAATGCTAGGCTTTTAATGTTATCACTCACTTCTCACAGCAACCCTATGAAGTAGATTTTACCTCCACTTTAAGATAGGAAAACTGAGGCTCAGTTAGTTAAATAATTTGTCTGAGGTTACACGGTTAGTGACAGAGCCTGGACTTGAATTTCTTTCTTAAAAGTATGTATGCTCTTTCCCTTTTCACACTCTGTAGAGATAAATATAAGTGAGATGAGAAAGTTCCAGCTATATATGTTATTTGACTACATCAATTACAAGTTACTTTCTGCAAAATAAATGTTCTTACTTGATTTAAAGTTTCTAAAACTTGTTTAACAAAAGCTATCAAATGGTAGTTATTTTATGTTTATAAGTGTGATGGCATTTGCTAAAAAGTGTGGTTCATGGAAACATTCAGTGGAAGACATGACCTACAGATTCTGTATGGGGCACTTAACAAAGCTGTTAACCAGGTATGGACTTTTCTTGAGACTGTAGCTTACATATTTAAGTGTATAAAGAAAAGGATGTGCAGAGGAGTGGCCAATTAAATAGACAATGAAAGGTAAAATAGTTTTGAATAATTTTTATGAAAGGGGAAATTAGAAGTTTGAAGTCATATTAACATAGATTGTTATATTTAGAGAGACTACTATTGACTATAAGCTCCACAAAGGCAGTTTGTATCTTTTATTCTCAGCTTCAGGAGCAATTCTTGGGACATAGTAGATGCTCAGTTAATATTTGTTGAATAAAAGATGAATGTAGACAAATATATATTTATAGTGTGTTTATGTAAATGCTAGGGTTGATAGTTAAAATTGACATAGGAACATTTTCATCTGTTGAGAAAAAACTTTGGTCAGGAGGTTATATTTCAGAAGGTCTTTGAAAGAAGAGGGAGGACATTGATAGATTACAGATGAAGTGGTGTAGACATAGAGGTAGTTTATAAACGGTTGTACTTTGGAAGAAAAGGAACATTGAACAAAGGGAATGACCCACTGACACAATTCAAATATAGGCAGTGTTTATTTCTTTATTTCTTTATTTTTAGAGAGAGCGCACCGCTCTCTCTAGGGAGAGGTGTAGAGGGAGGGATAGAATGTTAAGCAGACTCCATGTTCAGCATGGAGCCGGACATGGGCTTGATCCCATGACCCTGGGATCATGACCTGAGCTGAAAATCAAGAGTCGGACACTAAACTGACTGGGCCACCCCAGCACCCCATAGGTACTGTTTATTTCTATGGCCTTAATGAGTTTTGAGAATCAGGGAAACAGTGTCTGCTCTTAAGGAAATTATAGTTTTAGAGACTAGGTATGTTAGGTATCTATTGTGTAATGTCTTACCCCCAAAGTTAGTGTTTAACAATAAACGTTCTTTCTCATAGTTTCTTTGAGTCAGGAATTTGGGAGCAGCTTGGGAAGTGGTTCAGGCTCAGGGTCTTTTCAGGAGATCGCATTAATAGGTCGTCTGGGGTTATAGTCCTCTGAAGGCTTGACTGAAGCTGGTGGGTCCTCTTCTAAGGTGGCTACTCAGATTGCTGACAAGTTGGTGTAGGCTGTTGGTGGGAGATCTCAGTTCTTCTCCCTGTGGGCCTCTCCACAGAGCTACTTGAATGCCCTCGTGGCATGGGATCTGGCTTCCCCCAGAGCAAGCAATCAGGACACCAAGCTGCACTCTTTTATTTATTTATTTTTTATTTATTTATTTTTTTAATTGCACTGTCTTTTATGACCTAGCTTTAGAAGTCACATCTCCCGTTTTCTTTTGGTCACACATTGTGGGAAGGGATTACACATGGGCATGAATACCAGGAGGTAAAGATCTTTAGGGGCCATCTTGGAGGCTGGCTACCTCACAGAACAGAAAAAGTGTTGGAAGAAGGTACAAAGTGCTGGGGGAGGGGAGGCAAGGATTCAGAGGAGGGAAAGATTTAATTCTTGTACCAGATTTTCAGAAATATTAATTGGGTGCTGCTCACTGTGTGCCTTCAACGTGGCAGGCCAGTAGGTGGAAGTGGGCACTGAATTAGGGCCATATGAAATGTAAGGAGTCTAGGCCGGCACTAAGGACAAACACTTGATCTCTGTGTGTAAGTTGAGGGTGGAGTAATTTTTCTGATATTGAGGAGAACAGTAACTTGTCAGATTGATAGACAAGCATAGACAGACAGCACAGTCTCGTGGCATAGATGCTGGGGCCAGACTTCCTGGGTTGCAATCCTGCCTCTACCACTTGCTGGTTGTGTGACCTTGGGTGTGTGACTGTAGTACTCTTACGAAGTCTTCTTAGTAACTCTCTAACTATAAAATGGGGATGATGATGGTGGCTGCTTTATATGGCTACTATAAAGATTAAACAAGTTAAACATGTGCCAAGTGCTTGGCACAGCTTTCCATGCACCACCATCATCATCATCGTTAATTTTAGGCAGTAGCCTAGAACTGACCATGGATGAATGAGGTTGGAGTCAGAGATGATGAGTGTAGAATGATGTGAATGTTCAGATAGAAGCATTGAAATGTCAGTCCTTGCTGCTCAGCGTCAGATTTTCCAGTTCAAGTACTTATGTTCACATAGTTTTTATTTCACAATTAGAGTTACACACAGTTACAACAGTACCTCTGGAGGTACCTCAGGAGGTGCACAGTTTGCCTGTTAGGGGTAACTTGTATTCTCGTTATCGGTCTTTGAATTACTGGGCCTTCTATCTGCAGAGTGGGTTTAGTCAGAAGCAGTACTTAGAGGTGCATACGCTTAAAAAGAGCTTAGAAGTGGAACCAGGACCCATAATAATAGCAGAGTGAGCACTTTTGTGACTGGGTCGCAGAAGAACCTGCAGAGATTCTTAATACTGTATCACTTCTTCGAAGAGGGGAGCTCATCGAACTCCGTGTCTCTGTAGGTGCTAAAGCAGGAATTGGGTGATCTGCCAGGGTGCCTTGGGTGGAGCTAATTGCCTAAGTGGCCTTTAGTTCTGCGGTTCAGAGACTCCAGTCCAACTCTCATTGTTTAGTTGAACAGAGGCACTGAGAAATTAAGTGGTTTGAGGTTCCACAAGAATCTCGTGGCTGAGCCTGGGCCAGTTCTTCACCCCGTGTTTAAGGCCGGCTCACATAGTCGTAACAGAAGATCTGCAGAATCTTTGCAAGACTGAGCATTGTGAAAATTTCCTTTCTTCAGATACCATATTTTTAGTTTTGTGGTGTATCTGGTTCATTTGCTTCCCTAGTCACTTTCATTCATATGCTTTTAGAAATCATTCCTTAAGTGAGTGTTAGTTACAAGTAATTTGGAAAGCTCAGTTTGAAATCTGGGATGTATCCTCTTATAGGTGGGCTACTTACAGGTCTTTGACCTCTAAAATTGTAACTGGGAATTATGAGGGATTTTGATTTTTTTGAAAACCTTTTGTTCTGGTATCAAAATTTAAAGTATCAGAGTATCAGAGAGTAAAATAACTAGTGAAGTAACGTGTCAAGTTTAAGGGCATGAACAGAGCTGGGTACTGACAATTATCAGCTTTGTAACCATAGGCTTACTACTTAACTTTCTTGTGACTAGTTTTTTCATCTGTAAAATGGGGTTCATGATTCTTACTCACAACATGAGGTTGTTAATAAGGATTACGGAGTCATAGTGGCATCATTGTTGTGCTACCTCATTAATTCTCACACCAGCTCTGTAAAGTAAGTAGTAGCACCATTTTGTAGATGAAGAAAGAGAAGCTTGGAGAGATTCACTAATTTAGGAAGAGAGCAATCAGGGTTTGAACCAAGATCTTTTTTTTTTTTTTTTTTTTTTTTAAAGTAGGCTCCACGCCCAGTGTGAGGCTTGAACTCTCGACCCTGAGATCAAGAGTCACATGCTGTACTGGCTGAGCCAGCCAGGCGTCCCCCCAGTTCTGTCTTTGAATTAAAAGTGCTAACTCCCTACGATAATGTGTATGAAGTGACTAACTTTGCCTGTAGTAAATGTCTGTTCCTGTTCACTTGCATAGTTTGTGAAAATGTTAGTATACTGAGAATTCTTTATGGTAGCAATCAAGGTGTTGTAGCATTCAAAGTATTCTTTGCAGTATTCCTTATATGTATCTTGTTGCCATTCCTGAAATAGAAAGCTATACTAGTGATTTCACATCCTAAATTGCTCAATAAATACTAAATAAGGGCATACTATAGTGTCCAAATTTTAAACATATTTTGTCAGTGTTTCAGTTATCTTTGTAACTGTAAATGGCATAAGTGATGCCAAAGTCCCTTAATCGTGGTTAATCTGTACATATTTCCACTACCACAAAATTTACAGGAACTTGGAAAGTTGTCCTCTCCTCATATTTTAGAACACACCATGTTGCATTTTGGTATGAGAGTGGTGTTATTGGTTTCATGGTGAAACTGGCTTTATTGTTGACTTTATATTTTGTTACATTATGGATGTATTTTGGGGGGTAAGATTATTTTTATTTATTTATTTTATTAAGTAAATTCTTTGCCCATTGTGGGGCTTGAACTCACAACCCCAAGATAAAGAGTTGCACGCTCTACCAACTGAGCCAGTCAGGTGCCTCTATGGGATGGATGTCTTTAAAGTAGTCTTTTTATTTTTATTTTGTTTTTTTTTTTTTTTTTTTAAGAGAAGAGGAGGAGGGAGAGGGAGTGGGAGAGAGAGAGAGAGAGAGAGAGAGAGAGAGAGAGAATCTTAAGCAGGCTCCACATGTAGTTCGAAGCTTGACGTGGGGCTTGATCTCACTATCGTGAGATGGGGGCTTGATCTCACGACCATGAGATCATGACCTGAGCTGAAATCAAGAGTTGGCTGCTCAACTGACCAACTGACCGAGCCACCCAGGTGCCTCTAAAGTAGTCTTTTAAAATTTGCCTTGTATATGTTATCTTGGCTTTCAAAACAATTTAGAAATGAAGGGTAAGGACAATGTTCTTTTATATCTCTGATACATGTGATAATCACTTTTTATGGAAAATCAGTTGAACTAAAGCTTTCATTCAGAAGCCTTTCACTCTTTAATTCTAATATTCCAGGTTAATGCCCTAAGGGGGCATGGGAGGCAAAGATGTGGTGCTATTTTAAATTCTATATTTTGTAGATTCAGTGGATCATTTCACATTCTTGTTGATATTTCTTTTCTGTTTAGATTTTTTTGTTTTTTTGCAAGGGAGGATCTGGGAGTCCTGGAATGATGGGAATAGGGAGCCACCAAGAATACAGTGAGATCATAGGTTAGTGATTTAATTTGAAATTAAATAAATTTGAAGCTTTCCTTTACGCAGTAGAACATCATGGGGTGGTTATTGCTCATTTTTGTAATATCTGTCATGAATCTTTGTATACATTGAGTGAAACAGCTATTTAGTCCTTTCCTAAAGCAGTCACTCTGTAGCATGATCGTGTTTTATTTTATTTTATTTCATTTTATTTCATTTTATTTCATTTTATTTCATTTTATTTCATTTCATTTCATTTCATTTCATTTCATTTCATTTCATTTTTATTTTTTTCCCCCTTTCACTTTTACCTGAAAGCTGATTCTGAAGGTGAGCCTGCAGAAACAATTTGTATAAAACTGGGCATGACCTGTACAATTTGGATAAGGTATTCATGACATTTTATTTTCAACATGTTTAATAACCTGTTGGGTGCCTAAATAAAACTGAGTTAATTATAGTGTAACCTTTTGTTCTATTTGGAGAGTGTTAAGGGATTTTTGAATACCTTCCAAAATTCACCTTCATCACATGAACTTAGAAAGCTCTTTCTAGAGCAAGGATCCTCAAAACTTAACCTGCATGAGTCTCTACTTCTTCTAGTCACTTCTTTGTTTTGTTTTGAAAAAGTGTAGTAGGTTTTCCTACTGTTTGGAGATAGTAGTGATGAGTCTGGAGTTGAATGCACCTGTTTTCAATTCTGGCTCTACTGTTCACTGGCTGTGCGATCTTGGGCAAGGGAATTAATCTTTCCAAATCTCTATTTCCTCATAGGATGGCTGTGAGAGGTAAATAAGTTACATGTAAAGCATTTAGCACATAGTAGGCATTCTATGCGTGTTAATTTTCCTAACACCCAGAAGTTTTCTTTTGTAGCAGTAGCTACAATTGCAGCAAAATAATTGTGTAATTGTTTATGTTTTTCTCCTCATAAGCTTTGTGAGGACAGGGGCCATGTGTGTCTCTTCATTGCTATTTTCCCAGCATTCAGTGTAGTGCTTGGCGTGGTATATAATAGATGCTCAATAAATACTTGTTGAATGAATGAAAGTGACTCACCCCTTCTCCTTACCCTGTCCTTCCTTGTCTTAAATGACAGTGTCCTGAACTTACACTTGAGAATTACTCAGCTTTTTACTTGATTCTTGGTCCATTAATGACTGGAGCTAGGTAAAGGGGAAGGCAATGAACAGATGAATAACGGCCAGAAAGAGAGCATAACAATATTCAAAGTAAGTTATAATATTTTAAAATCATAGTACTCTGGGATTTCTAACCTTTTCTAATCTGATGTCCAGCCCCAGATTCTACCAAAACAGTTTTTGGCGAGGCCACCCCTGGCTTGTATGTTGATGAACCAGTGGGTTGTCCTCAGCTTAGTAAAACGTACTTAGTAAAATGTACTAGAGATTTGGAAAGATTAATTCCCTTGCCCAAGATCGCACAGCCAGTGAACAGTAGAGCCAGAATTGAAAACAGGTGCATTCAACTCCAGACTCATCACTACTATCTCCAAACAGTAGGAAAACCTACTATACTTTTTCAAAACAAAACAAAGAAGTGACTAGAAGAAGTAGAGACTCATGCAGGTTAAGTTTGAGGATCCTTGCTCTAGAAATTCTTATAGTAATTCAGGTAAGAACCTTGATGTCATCTTCTCTTTCTTTCCCACTTCATATCCAGTCCATCAGCGAATCCTGTTAGCTCTCTTTTGTAAATATATCTGTATCTGATCATTTCTCACCACCTCCGTCATAATTATCCTTGTCCAACCCAACTGATTAGTTTAGGTTCCTGTGGCTAGCTACTGTAACAAATTACCACCAACTTGGTGACTTAAAACAGCCTATATTTATTCTCTTATAGTCCTGAAGGCCAGATGTGTGAAATCAGTTTCACTGGGTCAAAATCACGGTGTCAGTAGCAGGGCTGCACTCCTTTTGGAAGCTTCGGGGGAGAGTAAGTTCCTTGCCTCTTCTGGTTTCAGGTGGCTGCTGGCATTGCTTGGTTTGTGGCAGGATCACTTCAGTCTTCAACGGCAGCGTCTTCAGATCTCTGTGCACATCTCTTTCACCTCTCTGTCAAATCTCTCTGCCTCCCTTTTATAAAGACATGTGATTGCATTTAGGGCTCACTCAGATAATCCAGGATAATCTCCCCATCTCAAGATCCTTAATCACATCTGCAAAGATTCCCCCACCTTTATTATTATTATTGTTATTATTGGCCTTTTAAGGTAACAATCACAAGTTCCAGGGTCTAGGATGTAGAAAATGTGGGTATCTTTTTTTTTTTAAGTTCATTTATTTTTTTATTTTGAGAGTCGGGGAGTGGAGGAGGGGCAGAGAGAGGGAGGGAGAGAGTGAATCCCAAGCAGGTTTCTCGCTGTCCACACAGAGCCCACTGTGGGGCTCCATCTCTTGAAACATGAGATCATGACCTGAGCCGAAGTCAAGAGTTGGACGCTTAACCAACTGAGCCACCCGGGTGCCCCGAAAATGTGGGTATCTTTAGGGTGCCATTTTTCAGTCTACCAGTCTGTTCTTTGGCTCCCAGAGATTCACATCTGTCCCGCATGCAAAGTACATTCATCCTATTCCAACATTCCCAACAGTCTTAACCCATTGCAACATCAACTCAAGTTAAGATCTCATCTACATAACATTAGCTTAAAAGTACAAAATCTCATCATATAAATCCTCTAGATTAGGTATAGGTGAGACTCTGGGTATGATCCATCTTGGGGCAAAATCCCTTTCCATCTGTGGCCCTGTGAAACAAGAAAACAAGTTATATGTTCTCAAAATACAGTGATGGGACAGACATAGACATTCCTATTCCAAAAAGGAGAAAATGCAGGGAATAGGTGTGTCACTGGTCCCAAGCAATTTTAAGATCCGGCAGGGAAAATGTCATTAGTTTTCAAAGCCTGGGAGTAATCCTATGTGGCTTGAGATTCCTGCTCTGGGCCTGTGGCTTTGGCTTTTGGGCTCATGGCTCAGCTCTAGGATTTTTCTTTTTCTTTTTTTCTTTTTTTTTTTTTTTAATTTGTTAATGTTTATTTATTTTTGAGAGAGAGAGCGCGAGCAGGGGAGGGACAGAGAGAGAGGGAGACACAGAATCCAAAGCAGGCTCCAGGCTCTGAGCTGTCAGCACAGAGCCTGACAGGGGGCTCCAACTCACAAACCTTGAGATCATGACCTGAGCCGAAATCGGGCGCTTAACTGACTGCGTCACCCAGGTGCCCCATGACTTACTTATTTTATAACTGGAAATTTGTACCTTTAGACCCCCTTCGCCCATTTCTCAGCACTCCCCCGCCCGAACCTGTGGTAACCACTAATCTTGTCTGTGTCTGTGAGCTCAGTTTTTTTTTTTTTTTTTTAATTTCACGTATAAGTGAGATCATATATTTCTCTTTTCTCTTATTTCACTTAGTGTAATGCCCTTGAAGTCCATTCATGTTGTTGCAAATGGCAAGATTTCATTCTTTTTTATGGCTGAATAATATTTATATATACCACATTTTCTTTATGCATTCATTCCTCAGTGGATACTTAGGTAGTTTTCATCTCTGGCTGTTGTAAATAATGATGCAGTGAACATGGGGGTGCATACATCTTTTCGAATTAGTGTTTTTGTTTTCTTTGGATAAATACCAAGAAGTGGAATTACTAGATCATATAGTAGTGCAGTTTTTTTTTTTAAGTCCATTTATTTACTTTTTGAGAGAGAGAGGAAGGGAGAGAGTGTGCTTGCATGTGCTTGCGTGTGTGAGTAGGGGAGTGGCAGAGAGAGGGAGAGAGAGAGAATCCCAAGCAGGCTCTGTACTGTCAGCACAGAGTTTGACGCAGGGCTTGAACTCTCGAACAGCAAGATCATGAGCTGAGCCGAAATCATGAGTTGGCTGCCCAACTAACTGAGCTACCCAAGCACCCCAGGTGTGCTATTTTTAATTTTTTGAGGACCTTCCATACCATTTTCCATCACGGTTGCACAAATTTACATTCCTACCAACAGTGCATAAGGGTTCCCTTTTCTTCAGATCCTCCCCAACACTTGTTATTTCTTATCTTTTTGATAATAGCCGTTCTAGCAGGTGTGAGGTGATATTGTGGTTTTGATTTGCATTTCCCTGATGATGAGTGATGTTGAGCATCTTTCTGTCTTCTCTGGAAAAATGTTCAGATCCTCTGCCTATTTTTTAATTAGACTGTTTTTTTTTGCTATTGAGTTGTATGAGTTTTTTAAAAATATATTTTTGATATTAGCCCCTTATCAGCTGCATGATTTGCAAACATTTTCCACCATTCTGTAGGTTGTCTTTTCATTTTGTTGATGGTTTCCTTTGTTGTGGCAGAAGCTTTTCAGTTTGATGTAGATTCAGAGCCACTTCCACATTTCTAAGTATTTACACTGAACACTCCACTTCTAGATGCCAAAATCTCTATCAGGGTTCAACCAGAGAAATAAAATCAGGAGATATACATAAAGAGATTTATTGTAAGGATTTATTTATTCCTTATATGATGCAGGGGCTAGCTAAGTATAAGTATGATATCCATAGGCTAGGCTCTCTTGAGCTGAAGTTGTTATCCACAGGTAGAATTTCTTTTTCTGGGAAATGTCAGTTCTGCTTTTAAAGCTTTTTATTTTATTTTTTTAAATGTTTATTTTTGAGAGAGAGTGTGAGCAGGGGAGGGGCAGAAAGAGAGAGAGGGAGAGAGGGAATTCCAAGCAGGCTACAAACGGTCAGCAAAGAGCCCGACTTGGGGCTTCAATTCATGAGCTGTGAGATCATAACTTGAGCCAAAGTCGGGACGCTTAACTGACCAAACCACTCATGTGCCCCTGTTCTTAAGGCTTTTGAACTGATTGAATCAGGCCTACCTAGATTATCTAGAACAATCTGCTTTACTTAAAGGCAACTGATTATGAATATTAATCACATCTACAAAATAGCTTCACAGCAACACTTAGTGTTTGAATAACTGGTGACTGTGGCCTAATCAAGTTGACCCATACAACTGACCACCACATAATCATTATTTCTTGCCTGGCTTATTGCTGTAGTAGCTTCCTTTGATCTGAATCCCCATTTCTGCTCTGCTTTCTTGTGATCTGCTCTCCACATAGATTATAGATCTTATGATCTGCTTTCCAGAGTCAGTTTCATGATCTTCCATGGTCCCCATTGCTTACTCTGCTGCAATCCCACTGGATTCTTTGCTGTTCCTGGGTCATACCAGGTCTTTGTGCTTGTTGTTTTCTCCACCTGGTATATACTCTTCCCCAAAATCTTCACATGATTTACTTCCTCACTTTTTTCAGATCTTTACTCAGATGTCTCCTTATCAGAGAGACCTCCACATACAAGAAAGCCACCTTGCTCCTTAATTGAGGGCAGTCCTTATTTTCCTTTTTTGTAGAAATTGACATGCTGGATGTAAAATTTACATGGAAATGTAAAATATATATATATATATATATATATATATATATTTTTTTTTTTTTTAACATGGAAATGTAAAGGATCTGAAATAGCCAAAATAATTTAGAGTTTTGTTTATTTAGGTTAGCTCTATATCCAACATGGGGCTCGAAGTCACAACCCCGAGGTCAGGAGTTGTATGCTCTTCCAACTGAGCCAGCCAGGTGCCCCTAGAATAGCTAAAATAATTTAGAGGTGGAAGAACAAACTTGGAGGAATGAAATTACCCGATTTCAAGAAAATGTAAAGCTAGAGTAATCAAGACTGTGTGGTATTAGTGTAAAAACACAAATATGGATCATTGGAGCACAATAGGGAATGCTGAAATAGATGTATCATCAATTGATTTTTTAACAAAGGGTTAAATGTAATTCAGTAGAGGGAAGAGTAGTCTTCAACAAATGTTGCTGGAACAATTGGGATATTTGTGTTTAAAGAAATGAATGTCAATACCTAACTCACACTGTACAGAAAAAATTAATTTGAAAGGGCTCATAGAGCTAAACATACAAAACTAAAATTTCTAGAAAAAATTATAAGAAAATATTTATGACCTTGGGATAGGCAAAGATTTTTTAGGAAACAAAAACACTAACCATGGAAGAAAAAAATGATAAATCAGATCTATCAAAAGGAAAACCTTCTGTTCTTTAGAAGATACTGTAAGAAAATGAAAAGGTAAGCCAGACTGGGAGGAAATATTTATATACACACACACACTCTATATACATATACATGTGTGTATATGTAATTTCATATATGTGTAGATATCTATAGATTTATCAAAGGACTCATATTTAGAATATATGAAAAGCTTTAAAAATAATATGACAAATGGCCCAATTAAAAATGAACAAAAGCTTTGAATAGACACTTCAAAGACAAAAATGTATTTGAATGTCCAAAAGCATAAGAAAAGATTTTCAACATTAGTCACCAGGGAAATACAAATTAAAACTATATCACATACCATTTCGTGCCCAGTAGAATATATAAAATTAAAAAATATGGAAAAGTCCAAGTATTGGTGAGGATGTGAAACAACTGGAATTCGTGTATGTTGGTGGTGGGAGTGTGAAATACCGCACTTTTGAAAACAAATGGTCAGTTTCTTTAAAGTTAAATACATACTTATCATGCAACCTTGTCCTGCACCTTGGTATTTATTATCTAAGAGAAATGAAAATATATCTTCCCAGAAAGACCACGTGAACGTTCATAGCACTTTCATTTATAATGGCCAAAAATTGGAAACCACTCAAATACTATCAACAGGTGAATAGGTAAACAAACCGTGGATAAACAGTGAATTATAGATACATGCAGCAGTGTGAATGAATCTTGAAAACTCTGTTGAAAGAAGTAAGAAACAAAGGAGAACTTACTTTATGGTTTTATTCATTCTTTTATTCAATCATTCATTTTAGAGCATGCAAGCTGGGGAGAGGGGCGGGGGGGGGGGGGGGGGGGGTAGAGAGAGAATGAATCTTAAACAGGCTCCATGCTCAGCCCGACATGTGACTCAATCCCAGGACCCTGGGATCATGACCTGAGCTGAAATCACGATATGGACACTCAACCAACCAAGCCACCCACTTGCCTCTATGGTTTCATTTATATTGAAGTTCTAGAATAGGCAAAACTAACTTATAGTAATAGAAGTTAGATCAGTGGTTGTTTGTGGCTGGGGTGGAGGGGGAGGAGGAAGACTGCAAAAGGGCATGAGGCATGATGGGAGTGTTTTCTTGATTGGAAGTGGTGATTACATGAGAATGTGCATTTGTTAGAATTAATTGAACTCATTGGAACTGTACACTTAAAATGGGTGCATTTTATTGTAAGTAAATTATACCTCAAAGTTGATTTAAAAAAAAAATACTGTGTGGTCAGTGCTCTGTGGACTAAAAAGGTGTTTGTAGGCCAAATTTGGTTGCGGTCAGCCAGTATCTAACAGCTGATCTATACCCCCACACATGTGCACGCTACAAAAATGCCTGGTCCGTAATGGTCTTCAAATTTCTGTTGAATGAGCAGGTGGATGACTAATGTGCCTTCTTGCATCACCATTGCAAGAAAATACTTCATTCTTCACTCTCCTGCAGCTTCAGTCATTTTACAGAGTTAATTTGTTTGGCTTCTCCTGGCAGTAGTACCTTGAGTATAAATGAGGTTATTCATTCATTCAAATAGTTGCTGAGTATCTACCGTATATAAAATCCTGCCTAAATAAAGTAATTGCTAACTGTGAAGAATTACACAAATGTCTGTTGATTATATGTGTGAAATTAACATTCAGTTTAAAAAACGAAGGCTAGATAAGCTCTTCTTACTTAGAATCTGTTTTAGCTACTATTTCTTTGTCTAGTTCATTTACACTGCTTTCTGTGGAAAATAGCATAGGCTTAATAATAGACTCTGTTCATTATAACTTCTCAAATGAGAGGAAGCAAAACATTTCAGAATATCATTCTGGTATAGCTATAGAAATGGCTGATTTCTTCCTTTCTGATTAGAGTCTATGAAGGATGAGTGGCCTAACTTTAATTGGTTGCTAGAACCAAATTGCTTCTTGGTCTTGTGGTTAGTCTATAGTTGTATGCTGTCTTCATCAAACTGGATTATGTACACTTTTATAGGTCACCAAGCAGAATTATTACATGATTTTTTCAATCAGAACTTTAAAAAGCCCTGGTCATCATTCTGTACTGATAATTGTTACCTTCTTGACTTTGATCAGGCTGCCCTGAATTCTCTGAACAGCCGCCTTCCTCCTAATTCCCCAAACTGGGTCCTTGCCCATTTTTTTTTTTTTTTTAATGGTGGTTGGAATTTTTTTGTTACATTTATTTATTTATTTAAGTAATCTCTACACCCAATGTGGGGCTCAAGCTCACAGCCCCAATATCAAGAATTGCCTGCTCTTCCTACTGAGGCTGCCTGAGCCCCTGTCCTTGCCCATTTTTAAAGTTAGCCTCAGGCTTAACTCCTTTACAAAACAACTCTCCTTGATTAATACAGTGAGTCATCCAGCCTCAAACTTGTTTTCAGACTTCCCTCTCCCTATAGTGCACTCTTCCAATTTTTCTTTTTTCAATGTCACATTTCTTTTTTTTTCATTAAGACCTTTTCTTCCTGCTAATATCGTTCATTGGGGGTAGTAGCTGCACCTAATTGATATTATTTTCTTCTCCATGTGTCTTATGTAAGATCTGTACCAAGTGGGTTTAGGAAATAAATAAGATTATTGGTAAATTCTAGCACGAAGCTGAATAACACGCAGTACAGAGTCCCTGATGGATGAAGGTACAGTACTTTAGGTAACTGTGGGCCCAGGTCTTTTCTCCTCCATTTTTTTCTTGGTACATTCCCCTGAAAAGGAAGCCAGGGAGATTGAGAGTTGGTTCTATCTGATAATAGCCCAGAAACTTGAGAGGAGGCAGTTCCCACAGAAGCAGTCTGAATCCAGTAAGAGAACTTAATGAACTGCCTTTGCCTGCACAGTCGTCAGGTCTTTGTGCTGAGATGCCAGAGGGACTGACTGAGAGAAACTTAACAGGAATGTAGGAATCAGAAAAAAAGTGGGTATTGGAATTGCATATGTGTGTAATCTTGGTGGTTTGTTTTAATTTGGAAATATCTATTACCATCACTGACAGATTTCTGTGATTAGAACTGTTCCTTTTTAAGCCCAAGTTAGAATTAATATCATATTAAAGAAGGAGGACACTAGTTTATCTGCTGTTGAGAATATACTGTTTCAAATACCTGTTATCTTTAATGGGTTCAAAATCTTGTTTTAGTCATTTTCCACTATCCCAGGATTAAATTTACTTTTATTTTACATTCCTACCAGCAGTGCACAAAGGTTCCTATTTCTCCACATCCTTACTAACATTTGTTATTTTCTGGTTTTTGTTTGTTTTGTTTTGTATATGAGGTGGTAGTCTTTTACATGTTTAGTGATTTAATGTGTGACTGGTAGCATAGTGTTGTCATTGTAGTTATTAATCACATGACTTTTTTTTTCCACAGCAATTATCAGTCATGCCTGAAGTGCTTATTAAATTATTTTTACTCGTTACCATAAATTCCATAATGGCAGGGACCTTGTCCATTTTCATTACTAGAATCCCTAAGGCTGAGATGGTACCTGATATGTTATATTTCCTTAGTGAGTATTTCGATGAATGAATGAATGAATGAATGAGTGAATGGAATGTGGATATAGTGTGATGGTTAAAATCAAAGACTTGGCATCAGATAGACATGGGTTTGAATTCTGATTTCTTCCTGTGTAAAAGCCTTGATAATGCCTTCCTCATAGGATTGTGGTGAGATTAAATGAGATCAGGTATGTAAAACCCTTAGTACAGCACCTGGCACATTGTAATTATCTGATAAGTGGTGGCTAATATTATTAGAGAGAGGCGTGGGGTTTAAAGATCCTCATTCTGTTACTTATAAGTTATATAATAATATTAGAACAAGTTGTCTAACCTCTCTGGCCTGAGTTTTTTTTTTTTTTTCTCTGTAAAATAAGAACATTAAGTTAGATGACCCTTAAGGGCCCTTTTGTAATTTTCATTTGATTCTTACTGTTGTAACTATATTCACTCCAGCAACCATTACCACTTAATAGTATCTCAACGTTAATTACAGTAGCTTGTTAATCCCAGAGTCTGAATCTCAGAAGCATCTAAATGATAGAATTGACTTAAAAGAATTTTTTTAAAGTCAATTTTTTAATTGATGTAAAAGAATTTTTTTTAAAGAAAAATTTTTAAAAATTTCTTTTTTTAAAATTTTATTTACTTTAATCTCTGCACCCCATGTGTGGTTGATTGAACTCCCAACCCCAACATAGTCACAGGCTCTTCTGACTGAGCCAGCCGGTTGCTCCTGAAAATAATTTTTTTAAAGAAAAGATCATTTCGTTTCAAAAGTTAAATTATTGAAATAGTTGAAGAATAAGTTGCTTTAGTGAAAGAATAGTTGCTTTAATCAAAGACGTTTAGTAATGATTTTATATGCCAGGTTGTGTATGACCACTCAGTGGTCATAGAAGTGGAGGAATGTAGATTTTAATGAAGATTGCAATGCTGGTTTGGTGGTTTTGCTGAGTTGTGTTGTATTCACTTGGATGGGGAGACTTGCTTTGAAGATAGCTTTTTGTCCATTTGCTGTGCTGCTGATTGACGGAGGAAATAAAATAATCCTTGAGACTTTTGACTTCTGAAAAGTGGCTGGTTGTGTCCTTGTTCTTAGCAAATGTCGGACCAGATAGGCAAACTCAGTCTGTCTGGGTTTGAGAGAAAGAACATTTCACCAATTTGCCCAGCTAAGTAAGATATTATCACTCCACCCAGCACATATTATTATTTTGCATACAAATAACTTGGAGCAGAGAGTAGAAGGAACTAGTTTTTACTGAGTATCTGTTTTATGCTAGCCACTGTTAGCTAAAACAGTGCTTTCATATATCCTGTCTTTTGTTTTTGTTGACGGAATAGTTGTTTTTGTACATACATGTTGCTCATTGTCACCAACCCTAAATCACTTACAGACTTTCCTGGAGTTGGGAATGGTCCTTGTGCATGAATTTCCCTCCCTATAGCTTTTGTTGGGACTCAGTGCAGTCACTGCAGCCCTAAGAAGGTAGATACTGCCATTAAGGAGGAACTCCTTTGGTTTCATTAAAAGCAAATAACCTGGGCCACCTGGCTGGCTCAGTTGGTAGAGCATGCAGCTTTTGATCTCGGGGTTGTGAGTTTGGGACCCATGTTGGGTATAGAGATTACGTAAAAATAAAATCTTTTAAAAAAAAAAAAGAAATAACTGTGATAGCTTGCCACAAACTCCCTTATCTCTTCAGAGGTGCTTTCCAGTTGTCTGTCTCCAAGTAGGAATCCTAAATACTTTCCCCATTGAAAAATATTACAGTTGATGATTAGGTATCCAAATGAAACACATGCACGCATGTACGTGTGTATAAACTTATTTATTGGTACACTGGTCATGTGAGACAATTTCTGTAATTTAGATCTTTAAACATTTATTTTAATGGAAAGTGTATGGGCCACTGGAAGCCACTTAACATTGGGTGACCTTGAGCTAGTGCCAACTTCTTTGGGACTGTGTCCACTTCAGTAAAATTGGGATGTACTGGGGCACCTGGGTGGCTCAGTTGGTTTAGCATCCGACTCTTGGATTTTGACTCAGGTCATGATCTTGTGGCTTGTGAGTTCAAACCCCACATTGGGCTTGGTGCTGACGGTGTGATTCTCTTTCTTTCCCCCTCCTTATGCCCCTCCCCTGCTCATGTGCTCACTTGCTTGCTCTCTCTCTTTCTCAAAATAAATAAATTTTAAAAAATGGGGATGTACTTATCTTGCAGGGATGTTAATCAAGATTAATTGAAATCTCATGGGTATTCCACAGAGGTTGGTACTGTCACTTCTTCCATTCTGACTTTTATTTTATTTTATTTTAATTTTTTTTAAACGTTTATTTATTTTTGAGACAGAGAGAGACAGAGCATGAATGGGGGAGGGTCAGAGAGAGGGAGACACAGAATCTGAAACAGGCTCCAGGCTCTGAGCTGTCAGCACAGAGCCCGACGCGGGGCTCGAACTCACGAACTGTGAGATCGTGAAATGAGCTGAAGTCGGATGCTTAATCGACTGAGCCACCCAGGCGCCCCCCATTCTGACTTTTAAATAACTGAGTAAAATATCTTGGCGCATGACTTAGTTTGTTAGTGTTTTTATTAAGATGGCTTAGCCACATGCCCTGGGGATTGACAATGGAATTTATTTTTCTTTCCTTATCACTTACAAATCCCATTTGAAATGTATTCTTTTTATTTTAGTTTATTTATTTGGGGGGGGGGGCAAGGGGAGGGAGAGAGAGGGAGAGAGAATCCCAAGTAGGCTCCACGTCATCGGTGCCAAGCCTGCCGTGGGGCTCAAACCCATGAACTGTGAGGTCATGAGCTGAGCCAAAATCAAGAGTCGGACTCTTAACCGACTTAAGTTAGTCAGGAGCTTAACCAACTGATCCACCGAGGCACCCCTAGAAATGTATTCTTGTTCAGACTTTGGAATGAGAAAACTTTTTCTAAAGCAGAATTAAGTGGATTTGCTTCAGGTGGCTTTCTGAGATCTGGCAAATTTGAACAAGAAGATTAGAATTGCTTTCATAGTGGAGTTCCCCCCACCTGAAACATAGTTGGCAATGAGAAGAAAGGTTATGCAATTATATGCATTCCTTATCAGATGTTTGGTAAAGCTTATTTTTGCCTGAAACATTCAAGGAAGTCCCCTACTCCCTTCCTTTCAGTCAAGAAGCTGATTGTGTGGAATAGGAGGTGAGTAAATGAAAATGAATCTGACTTTGGCAATAAGAGAATGAGAAGAATGCTAACCCCCAGGCTGGGCTTGTTTCAGCTTCCCGGAGATCTCAGAAGTTAGGACCCATTGGTCGTAAGCATTTAAAAAAAAAAAGCGCCCCCCCCTTTCCCCCCCATCCAAAAGCCCAAATTGGGGCGCCTAGGTGGCTTAGTTGGTTAAGCGTCCCGACTTCAGCTCAGGTCATGATCTCACGGTCCGTGAGTTCAAGCCCCGCGTCGGGCTCTGTGTGGGCAACTCAGAACCTGGAGCCTGCTTTGGATTCTGTGTCTTCCTGTCTCTCTGCCCCTCCCCACTTGTGCTGTCTCTCTCTCTCTCAAAAATAAATAAACATTAAAAAAAAACCCACAAACTGTAGGTGAAGCCTGGATTGAGTAGGGCAATTTAAAAGATTTTAGACTGGTAACGGAATTGCAGAGATGATTTCCACTGGCCAGAATTTTGGTGTTTTGGTTTTACTCATCTACAGTTCTTCATTCAGTCCATTCTCTCCAAAGTAACAGGAATGATCTTTTTTTTTTTTTTTAAATTTTTTTTAACGTTTATTTTATTTTTGAGACAGAGAGAGACAGAGCATGAACGGGGGAGGGTCAGAGAGAGGGAGACACAGAATCCAAAACAGGCTCCAGGCTCCGAGCTGTCAGCACAGAGCCCGACTCGGAGCTTGAACTCACGGACCGTGAGATCACGACCTGAGCCGAAGTCGGCCGCTCAACCGACTGAGCCACCCAGGTGCCCCAAAGTAACAGGAATGATCTTAAGAACATAAACTGAATCACATCACTTCTCTGCCTAAAACCCTCCCTTCCAGTGGTTTCCTGTTGCATTTAGAATAAAATCCGAGGGCTCCTGGGTGGCGCAGTCAGTTGAGTGTCCGACATCGCCTCAGGTCATGATCTCAGAGTTCTGAGTTTGAGCCCCTCGTCAGGCTCTGTGCTGACAGCTGGATCCTGGAGCCTGCTTCACATTCTGTGTCTCCCTCTCTCTCTGCCCCTCCCCTGCTCATACTTTGTCTCTCTCTGTCCCAAACATAAGTAAACATTAAAAAAAAAATCAGAATAAAATCCAGATTTCTTCCCACGACCTACATTGAATGCATGCTTTTATCTATACTGCTCTTACCACTTTTTTGGTATCCCTTTCCCCTTCAGTCAGTTACATTATCATCAGCTGGTTTTACTTTAGTTCTTTCAACTTTCCTTACCACCATATCTAAAAAATAGATATTTTCTACCCGCAGACACTTCCTTTGTTTCCTTTATAACTCAGAGTAATTTATGATTATTGTTGCCCCTTGAACAACAGGTAGGTTAGGGGCACTGAGCCCCGCACAGTTGAAAATCCATGTATAACTTTTGACCCCCCTCCAGACTTAAAAGCCTGTGGACCAGAAGTCTTACTGATAACATAGAGCCTTACTACTGACAACACATATTTTGTATGTTATATGTTTTAACTACTGTATTCATACAATAAACTAGAGAGAAGAAAATGTTACTAAGAAAAACATAAGGAGAGAAAATATACTGTACTGTATTTAAAAAATCTGTGTATGAAGGGAACCATGCAATTCAAGCTCTTGTTCAAGGATCAGCTGTAGTTTTCTGCTTAATGGCTTGCTTGCTTTTTTTTTTTTCCTTCTCTTTTTTCTTTCTCTCTCTCTCTATTTTTTTTTTTTTTTTTGTCTTCTTATGCTCCAAGATTATAAACTCCATGATGGTAGAGACTGTGTTTTGTCCTTTTTGTCTAGCACATGCTGACACATAGTGGATATTTAATAAATATTTGTTGAGTTAATGGTCATTTGATAACTTCTGCTTTATAGAGAGATTCTTCAGTTCATAAAGGAATAGGCATTTATTTGTTGATCTGACAGTCTATAAAATGATAAAAGTCAACATGGGCAAAAAAATGATTTTTTTAAAGATTTTTTTTTTTTTTAATTTTTAAGTAATCTCTACATCCTTTGGGGGGTTCAAACTCACAACCCTGAGATCAAGAGTTGTATGCTCCATTGACTGAGCCAGCCAGGTGCCCCAAATTATTTGTCTTTTTGGGATGAATCTTTAAGAATCAACTTAGATGGTGCCTGGGAAGCTTTTCCTGATTGGCCAGGGTTGGATTAGATCTCCCTGTTGTTTGGTCTGTGACACCATGTGCTTGCCTTTTGTAACAGTAGACTCCCTCCTAGATTCTCTGGGGGAGAAAGAATTTAGTTTATGATTGTATCTTCAGCCCTCAGATTGGTGCTGGCACATGGTAGTTGTGCTCAATAAATATTGGTTCAGTGAGAAATAAGAGTTAAATTTGAGGTATTTCTTTTTTTTATATATATATATTTTTTAATGTTTATTTATTTTTGAGACAGAGAGAGACAAAGCATGAACGGGGGAGGGTCAGAGAGAGGGAGACACAGAATCTGAAACAGGCTCCAGGCTCTGAGCTGTCAGCACAGAGCCCGACGTGGGGCTCAGACTCACGGACCGCGAGATCATGACCTGAGCCAAAGTCAGCCGCTTAACCGACTGAGCCACCCAGGCACCCCAAAATTGAGGTATTTCTTAAAAAGAACAATTTTTACTATGTATACCAGATTATGGAGGTTCATTGGTCCCAAGAATTACTTTGTTGTTTTCCAAGTTCAGTATCATGACATAAGTTAAAAAAAAAAGTCTATTATGGAAAATTTCAAACACATAGAAAAAATAAAGAGAATAATAAAATGAACCACCACCATGTACTTATCGCCCAGCTCCAACAGTTAACAAGACATGACCATTCTTGTTTAACTTGCTCCCCCTTCCTCTTCAATATTTTAAAACAAATCCCAGACATGATATCATTTCATCTGTAAATACTTCAGAAGGGTATAATCAATTTAAGAACTGGTTAACTCTTGGAAAAACCTGATACAAAAATTCCATTTGTCTCCTTGAATCTAATTGTAGATGCCAGCTGGTGAATTTCCATGTGCTAAACCACTCCCAAGGCTTGACTCACTATTGAAAGCATATACTCCATTGTAATTGCTGAGATAGCAGCAGTTTGCTAGAATATGTTATCATGGTTGTTTCTATTTGGGTAGAGAGCAGTTACTAATAAGTAAAAACTCATATGTCAGAGGTAACTTTGGAAATGTATCAAGACAGATGATGCTTTCTGACATTGTGCATTACAGGCCTTTGAGATTTTGTCTGGAAAATGAAAATGAAATATGGTTTGTAGATTAATAGAGTAAATTCCTGTAGTTCTTTGTGTGTGAATTCCTGAGAGTCACAATTAGCAGTAAAATGAAAAGTAAGGGTGCCAGAAGACTTAGCTAAAAAAACTCCTAAGCCTTGGAAGGTTGAGGGTTTAGAACTTGGGCCAGAGGAAAAGTCACATGGCACTGGAAGTGGTTATGGTTAGTTTTATTCTAGAAGTTAAAGTTGTGGCCTAGACCTCTGTAAATAGCCTAGGTTAAATAACATTTCCTTTGGGAAGGGAAGAGAAGGCTCTCTTTTCTTTCAGCAAATATTTTAAGGGATTAAGTACTATCTTGTAAAATTTGAAGATTGGCACTGAGTGAATGGTTGGACTTGAACAGTGTTTTCTCATGATCCCAGTTTTTTTGTGGAAAAGAAATGAAGCAGGGATGGAAATGATCATAAGTATCTTTAACTATTTCCTTTAACCAACTACGTAAGAGAACAAGACTCTCATCCTACGAGGCTGTAAGTCCCAGCCCTGTTAGGACTGCAACCTTGCTTTCTCCTTAGCCTGAATTGCCACATGAGTCTTTTGGTAGGAGATGGTGGATATGGCGATCCCAAGTTAATTCTTGGCGATTTATTTTGAAAATCCACTCTTTTATTTCTGCCTTTATATTTCCACAACCCGTAGATAATTCCTTTATTAAAGTACTTAGTACACAGTGCCTTGAATAGGGATTTTGTCATACTTATCTGTGTATCCTTAGTGTCTAGCACATGGTCACTTGGAAAATATTTGTTGACACATGATGATCCCTTTCCAGGCTTGAGATGATATGATTTTGTGATTTCTCCAGTGGCCTTGACCAGAAGAATATGGGAATAGTGCTATTCTGATATAGACTCCTCTCTGCATTGTGTTTCTTCCTAGATGGTGCTTGTTTTCAGACTCTGAACCATTCTCTTCTTTTGGGAACTTTCAGGGAATAGAAGGAGAGAAAAATTTGTGTTTAGAACAAGAGGACTGTGTCAGACTGAAGTTGATATGTTAGGATCACTGGAATCCTCAATGTTGTCAGGATGAAGAATTCAATGTTGATAACAGATGCTAGGAACTCATTCTCTTTTTTTATTCTTCCTCATTTACTGAGATTTGACCGCATACCTATGACTGTGAGGTGGAGTGGATCTTCAAACTTTGAAGGATGTGGTCAGTCATTGGGAATTAATCAGCATCAAACTATGAGTATTTCTTTTTTCATGTATGTGGTAACTGCTGGAATTAATTTGTTGTAAAACTGTAGAATCTATACCAAATCAAACCTATGGCTTATTATCTAATACAATATAGTAGAAGAGAAATGTTAAAAACCATTATTTCATCAAGCTGACCGTGTATGTTTATTGGAAAGTTGGAAACTGTCTCAAACTCAGCATGTACAAAACTAAAATGATTCATTTTCCTCCTCTAAACTTTTTGCCACCAGCAGCTTTCCCTGTCTCATCTGATGGTGACTCTACTCTTTTAGTTGTTCTGATCAAAACTTTGGACCTTACATTTCTCTTATATTCCATATCCAGTCTGCCAGGAAAACTTTACTGGACTTACCTTCAAAATCTATCCAAATCAACAACTTCTCACCATCTCTCCTGCTACCACTGTTCTCTTGCCCGGATTATTGTGGTATTTCCTAACTGATCTCCCAGATTCTTCCCCACCCCTCTCTTCCCCTCTGTTCCCCTCTCCTCTTTATTTTGAGAGAGAAGGAGTGCTGCATACATGTGAGCAGAGGAGGGGTGGAGAAAGGGAGAGACAGAATCGCAGGCGATCTCTGCTGTGTCACCATGCAGGGCTCAAACTCACGAACCATGAGACCATGACCTGAGTCGAGATCAAGAGTTGGACACTCAATCGATTGAACCACACAGGAGCCCCTCTTCCCTTTATTTTCAACACAGCAGCCTGAATCATTCTCTTGGTACCTATGTGAGATCATGTTGCTCCTCTGTTCAGAAACCCTTCAATGGCTCCCCATTTCACTTTTGAGTAAATACCCATCAGGCCTTCTCTTATCTGGTCTTCTGTTAACCTCTCTGCCCTTACCTACTGAATCCCCCTTGTTCATTCTGCTGCAGCCACATTAGCTTTCTTGTTGTTCCTTTTTTTTTTCTTTAAAAAAATTTTTTTTTTTAACGTTTATCTATTTTTGAGACAGAGAGAGACAGAGCATGAACGGGGGAGGGTCAGAGAGAGGGAGACACAGAATCTGAAACAGGCTTCAGGCTCTGAGCTGTCAGCACAGAGCCCGACGCGGGGCTTGAACTCACGGACTGCGAGATCGTGACCTGAGCCGAAGTCGGCCGCTTAACCGACTGAGCCACCCAGGCGCCCCTCTTGTTCCTTGAACATGACAGTCCTGCTTCTGCCTTCAGGCCTTTGCACTGGCTGTTCCCTCTGTGTGGAATGTTATTCCTCTGGGTATCTGTAACTCTGTCATCACTGTCAAATCTTGGTTTTATGTCACTTTCTCAGTGAGGCCTACTCTAATCATCTTATTTAAAAATTAAAATGCTTGGGTGCCTTGGGTGGCTCAGTTAAGCATCTGACTCTTGATCTCGGCTCAGGTCATTATCTCATGGTTCCTGAGTTTGGCCCCACATTGGGCTTTCTGCTGTTTGCCTAGAGCCCGCTTTGGATCCTTTGTCCCTGCCCCTCTCAGCATCTCACCCGCTCGCTCTCTCTTTCTTAAAAATAAATAAACGTTAAAATTTGTTTAAAAAAAATGATAGCTTCTTTGTTCCAAATACTTCTGATTTCCATTATTCTGATCTTTTTCCCCTAAAATGTTCATATTTTAAGATATGCATAGTTTGTTTTTATAGTTATTCCTTGAGAGTGAGTTTTATGTATTCATTTTACTTATCTGTTAGCTGTACTTAAGTGCAGGTAGACTTCGACAAAACTTTATCTATAGACCAACTTTCTGTCATTTTCAAGCATCCAAAAGAGTGCTGAACTCAAAACCAAGAAATAGAAAAGCCAGTGCCTTAGATAGTCAAGAATGAACTCTGGAGTGTTGTTGACAATTCCTGAAGAGACTCAAAGTGCCAAAGTGCTGCGAATAGCTGGTTCTTTCAGAAGATGGAGGAGTGTGTTGATGAAACTTGCAAATAGGTCAGCATTTTTTGAGAAGAAAGCCAAAAAGTATAGGTGAATGGACATGCAAGAAAAGGCAAGAAAGTGGAGTAGAGTGTGGTGGTAGTCACAGTGGACAAGATTTGAAGTGACCAGTGCAGTGAATGAATGGGAAACTCTTGAGAACCGTGATGGAGATCCAGAAGACAAGACATGTGTTTGTGGAGTGGACATGGACCAGCCCATAGGAGCACCTTTAAATACAAAATGCTTTGAAGCCACAGGCAGAAGAACCCTTTCCTTTGAATGTGAATGAAAACCACCGTGACATATCATTTGACACTTGTTAGGATAGCTGTTGTCAAAAAAACTGTGAGGAGAAATTGGAGCCCTGGTGTATCACCGGTGAGACTATACAATGGTACAGCTGCTGTGGAAAACAATTTTGTGATTCCTCAAAAAGTTAAACATAAAATTGCCATAGGATCCAGCAATTCTACTCCTAAGTGATACCCAAAAGAATTGAGAGAGGGGACTTAACAGATACTTGTTTTCCAATGTTCACAGCACCATTATTCACAGTAACCAAAAGGTGGAACAACCCAACAACCCAAATGTCCCTCCACTGATGATAGGATAAACAAAATGTGGTGTATACACACACACACACACACACACACACACACACGCACGATAAAATGTTATTTAGCCTTAAGAGAAGGAAATTCTGGGGGCGCCTAGGTGGCTTAGTTGAACGTCCGACTTCGGCTCAGGTCATGACCTCGCGGTTTGTGGATTCGAGTCCTGCGTCGGGCTCTGTGCTGACAGCTCGGAGGCTGGAACCTGCTTTGGATTCTGTCTCCCTCTCTCTCTGCCCCTCCCCTGCTCATGCTCTATCTCTCTCTGTCTCAAAAATGAATATAAACGTTAAAAAAAATTTTTTTTTTAAAAAGAAGGAAATTCTGATACATGCTACAACATGAACGAACCTTGAAGACATTATGCTAAGTGAAAGATTTCAGATGCAGAGGGACAGGTATTATATGACTCCACTCACATGAGGCACCTAGATGGGCAAATTCATAGAGATAGGAAGTAGAATAGATGTTACCAGGGACTAGAGGAAGGGGAAATGGGGAGTTACTATTTAAATGGGTATGGTTTCTGTTTTGGATGAGAAATTTTTGGAAATGGATACTGGAGATGGTTGCACAACATCGTGAATGCACTTAATGCCACTGAACTGTACACTTAAAAATGGTTAAAATGGAGGGGTGCCTGGGTGGTTCAGTTGGTTAAGCATCTGACTTCAGGTCAGGTCATGATCTCATGGTTTATGAGTTCGATCCCCGCATCGGGCTATGTGCTGACCGCTCAGAGCCTGGAGCCTGCTTCGGATTCTGCGTCTCCTTCTCTCCCTGCCCCTTCCCTGCTCGTGTTCTGTCTCTGTCTCTCAAAAATAAAAGAACATTAGAAAAAAACTTTTAAAAAGTTTAAAAAATGGCAAATTTTATGTGAAGTATATTTTAACACTCCCTCCCTCACCCCAGAACCTTCTACGTTAGGTATAGCTGTTTATGCACGTGTGGGAGCATGGATAGGGAGGGCACGCATGTTCAGACTTCAATGATTATGGAGACGTGCTCTTTCTGGTAGTGCAATAACCAGCCAAGTCATTCAGCTCCTTCTGCAGCCACGTTTGTAAGCATAGGAGAGTCTCTCAGTCATTAAGAAAATGGTAAATTTTACAAGAAACTTGAAATTGTTTCTGGAAAAGAGTACTAGGGGACTGGAGTAAGAAACCTAGTTTTCACTATATACCTTATTCTTGTGTTATTTACAATTTTATTTATTTAGTTAGTTTTAAAGATTTTACTTTGAAATAATCTCCACACCCAACGTGGGGCTCAAACTCACAACCCTGAGGTCAAGAGTTGCATGCTCCACCGTCTGAGCCAGCCAAGTGCCCCAGTTTTTAAAAAAATCATAGTTATATATTACCAATTTTGGAAAATTTAAATAATCTATTATAGAAAAACATGGAATAAGAAAAAAGTTCATTTTTTTCTGTTTGAGAAAACAGGGATTTGCACATTGAAGACGATGGACAGAGGTGTTCAGATCAGGTTTGAGGCCTAGAGTTCTCTCTTATTTATAACGCTGGTAGACAAATGAGCTCCTGCTCCTATGACTTCACTTCCAATAGAGGCTTTGCTGGGGTTGCTGTCCACCCATCATCTCTGCAAATAACCGCTTTACAGTGTTAGAAGAATTACTTAAGAGAATAGATGTTCAAATACCATAAAGTGGGTTTTGCTTTGCAGTTTCAAAAAGTGAGGGCTAGGGGCGCCTGGGTGGCTCAGTCAGCTGAGCGTCCGACTTCAGCTCAGGTCATGATCTCGCAGTTTGTGGGTTCAAGCCCCGCGTTGGGCTCTGTGCTGACGGCTCAGAGCCTGGAGCCTGTTTCAGATTCTGTGTCTCCCTCTCTCTCTGACCCTCCCCTGTTCATGCTGTCTCTCTCTCTGTCTCAAGATCAGACGAGATCGGGCGCGTTCAGGATGGTATGGCCGTAGACACTCTCTCTCTGTCTCAAAAATAAATAAATGTTAAAAAAAAATTCAAAAAGTGAGGGCTATATCTGTGTGTCTGGAGCTATGACAGCTGAGTCTTAATTACACAAGATATGGGAGGTGCTGCCATGGCTTGTTATGGGGTGCTGGCAGAGGAAGGCAAAAGTGGGAACTTTGGTAGAGTTTGAAATTCTTATGAATGGGAGGTTTGAAATTTTAACTATCTATCTGTCTGTCTGTCTGTCTGTCTTTTCAAGATTTTCTTTTTAAGCAATCTCTACATCCAATGTGGTGATTGAACTCACAACCCCGAGTTCGAGAGTCACATACTCCACTGACTGAGCTAGTGAGGTGCCCTGAAATTTTAGGTTTTTTTGTTACGTATTGTGTGTGTTTCAGTCTCTTACTGAGCATTTGTTACGTTGAATGCTGCAGCTGGGTTGATCAGTGTGGCTGTGTAGGTCTTCCTTTTCCCTTCCCTCCTCTCCTCTCTCCCTTTATAGCATATATGGTATTGCTTCCTTTTTCCCCCTTGTCACCTTCGTCAGTGAGGTAGTAACTGTTCTTTAAAATCTCTTTGCAGGGATGCCTGTGTGGCTCAGTGTGTTAAGCATCCAACTTCGGTTCAGGTCATGATCTCATGGTTCATGGATTCAAGCCTTGCATCGGGCTCTCTGCTGACAGCTCAGAGCCGGGAGCCTGCTTCGGATTCTCTCTCTCCCTCTCTCTCTGCCCCTGCCCCGCTCATGCTCTATCTCTCTCTCTCTCAAAATAAGTAAAGATTAAAAAAAAAAAATCTCTTTCCTAATTAAATTGATATTTGGAAAGAAAAGCTTTTAGGTGGTTGTGAAGGGCAGCAGGATACATTGCTGCTTGTAGGTTTCTGGTCTCCTCTAGAGGAGGTTATGGACACTTCTGGAAATAGTTTCTCTTGACTCTCTCCTTTTGAGACTCTCTAATAGCATCAGCCAGTACTAGGACTTTGAGGGGCTACCTGGGTTGACATTTCTGACTCTTCCACTTCCTCTAGGAGGTCCAGTCTACTTGCTCTTTCTTTGGAAGTGTAACACAGAGTACGTAGAACAATCAGGCAGAATGAAATTAAGGTTTTTTTCCATAGATGTTCAGTTTGAGGAGGTATGTAACCACACCTTGTTGAGGCTGATTGCTTAAAAACCATAGTGCGTTCATTTAGCTGGGAATTGTTTTTTCTCTTCCTTTTTTGGTATCAGAGTCAAACCTTTATATTGATTTTCCCCCCCTCTTTCTTTCCTCTTCCATTTTTCCCCTTTCATTCCATTTTTTATTATTGTCCCTTTATTCTTTGCATCTTTTCCTCCTCAAGTTAAAATGAGATAGTAGCATTCTTTTCAGATGAAATGATTGTTTGAAAGAAGACGCTGAATTCTATGAAATTCCTTATTTTTTTGTGTGTGGGAAGTTTATTTTTTAGAAGATGAGGACAGTGTCATCTTAGATTGTAAAAATTCTCATTTCCTTTGGAATATAAGGAAAACTTTTTATTTTGTAAATATTTTTAAGTTTACTTTGAAAGAGAGCGAGAGAGAGAATGAGCAGGGGAGGGGCAGCGTGGGGGCACAGAGAACCTGAAGCAGGCTTGATCCTGCTTGTGAGGGCTCGATGTGGGGCTCGAACTCATGAACCATGAGATCATAACCTGAGCAGAAGTCAGATGCTTAACCAACTGAGCCACCCAGGCACCCAGGAAAACTTAAAAATTTTTTTTAATGTTTATTTATTTTTGAGAGCGAGACAGAGTGTGAGTGGGGGAGGAGCAGAGAGAGAGGGAGACACAGAATCCGAAGCAGGCTCCAGGCTCTGAGCTGTCAGCACAGAGACCGATATGGGGCTCAAACTTACAAACAGTGTAACACAATAAACAGTGTAACAAACAGTGAGCCACCGAGGTGCCCTCTCCCAGGAAGACATTTTAAAGCTACACTGCCAGTAGAGATTCTAACATGTTTCACTGGAGGGTGCAGTGCCGCGGGCACTGGATTCACTGCAGACTCCAGTGCCACTGGCACTGGATTGACTGCATGCTGCAGTGCCCCTGGCACTGGATTCACTGCATGCAGCACTGCCACTGGCACTGTGAGCATGTGTTGAGCCAAAAGCACTGAAAATAACTGTTAGAATTTTCTACTGTCTCGGGGTGCCTGGGTGGCTCAGTTGGTTGGGCGTCTGACTTCGGCTCAGGTCATGGTCTCGCGGTTTGTGAGTTTGAGCCCCGCATCGGGCCCTGTGCTGACAGCTCAGAGCCTGGAGCCTGCTTCAGATTTTGTGTCTCCACCTCTCTCTGCCCCTCCCATACTCATGCTCTGTCTCTGTCTCTCAATAATAAATAAACATTAAAAAAATTTTTCAAAAGAATTTTCTACTGTCTTAATTTTTAAGAAACAGCCCTTCCAAAACTTCAGGACACACACATCTGATTTTTAAATTCTTTTCAGGTAGGGAATGGGTATAGGTATTTAAATTTTTCTTCTGTTGTAATTTCCAAAGCATTTTCTGTCTCAATGAAGCAGTGTTTAGTAGCATGTAGTAAGAGAAGTACACTGGACTAGTAATCAGATTCTGATCCAAGTGTTATCAAGTCACTGAACCTTTTCTACTCTGGTTTCTCAACCCAAAATGAAGGGATTGGATGTGTAAGCTTCTAAGGTTAAGTTATAAAGATTTAGTCATTCTGGATTTTATTGGCATTTCTCTAAAGCCAGTAATATAAAAGATTAGAAGAACTTTGCTTATAATACTGTTCACATAAAAATATAAGTCATTTCAGTATAACATAAGACTTGGATTCTAAAGGGGCTTAGTCAGTGGATGACCAGCACAACATTTTTTATGCTCTCGTGTAGAAATCAGTTTCAAAATACATTCTCTGACAACTTTGAACTAAAAATCCTAGATCTCATTTTGATATTAATAATTGTAAGTAAGTGGTCATTATCTTTTATTTCTATTCATATATTTTTAAAAGATAATTCATTACTATGTAGGAGTTGACTTTTTCTGTTATGGCTTCCATTGAAATGATATTGCTTGAGTCTTTCTCCCCTAAGTGCCTTTTCCTGAGAATAAAGGATTGCGTTCATACCTTTGCATAATGATCTAGAGAGTATTTTAATCTTGGCATGTTAAAACCTGGCTGACTCCATTAATATGTGACAAACTAGCACATTAGGACATTTTTTAAGTTCCAAGCCACGTGTTGTGCTTTAAATGAACAGGGGCATGTATAAAATTAATATTTAAGCCTTGAATAGCACAGACATTCAAAATGCCTGTTGCCCTGGGTGACTGATTTTCAGTGAGGCTCTTGCTTGCCCTGCACATTTCTTCCTGTGCTTTAAACAAGCAGAGTCAGGAGCGGGTTTATTCCTTTGACGCTCTGCTAACCTCTGCTTTCGGCAGGCAAAAAGGCTGCTGTTTTACTTCTTAAACTCCTACCATATGGAAAGTTTCTATAAATAAATCTTGGATTTATGATTGGACTTCTAAATTTGTAACTTCTATGATCCATGACTAAAGCCAATATAAATACCTATTTAAAATACAGACTGTACACAAAGCTGTAGCACTTTTTCAGTGAGAAAGGTCACCAGCCACAATATCTAAATTATCAATTCGATTAATTTCTTCTGTCTCAGTTGGCATGAATGAGGACCTCATTTTGTTGTCAAGCAAAAACTAATGAGCCTGGTAGTTTGTAGTGAGTCCACTTTGACTTTTTGTTTTGTACATGAATTGTTGGCATAATTATGTAGCAGACATATGTATGAAAATGTAAAAATGCATTAGATTTTGACAAACGGAATTGTTTAAATGTGCTAAAGGAGCTAACAATTTTAGAGGAATCCTGTTATTACTTTGTAAATTTGGGTCAATTGGTATTTCAGTCAACAAGTATATAATGGACACCTGTTATGTGCCAGATACTGTGTTAGGTCTTAGGGCTTGTCAAGTTGTATGAAAGATGATTCCTGTTCGGAAAAGTAAGAGAAAAAGAAAAAGAAATGTAGGACAATAACATGTTTTATCACTCTAATAGAAAAATGGTAGAGGTTAGAGTGGGAGAGAGATGAAGGATAAGAGACTCTTAAAAACTGAGAACAAACTGAGGGTTGATGGGGGGTGGGAGGGAGGGGAGGGTGGGGGATGGGTATCGAGGAGGGCACCTTTTGGGATGAGCACTGGGTGTTGTATGGAAACCAATTTGACAATAAATTTCATATATGAAAAAAAATAAAAAAAATAAACCAATACAAAAAAAAAAGAAAAATGGACAAATGCCATGTGCGTATGGTAGAGAGGCAAGTAGATTAACTCTGGGGAATTGAAAAGGCTTTAGAAAAAGGTTTCAGTTGTATCTTTAATAATAAAAATTATTTCTAACTGGCTATATTTTATTGAGTGCCTACTATATACTAGGATTAGGTAATGTTACCTACCAAGGAAAAGCAGGGAAGAACATTGTATGTAGTAGGAAAACAATGGAACTATCAAAGATTGTATATCCCAGAAGTAAGGCATTCCGTATGGCTCATGAGGAAGAGGAGCGAGATCAGTGGCTGGGTGGAATCAGGTTATGAAGGACCTCAGATTCACAGTGTCTGTCCCTGGCACCATGTTTCTGTTCTCATTTCCTTGCCTGAAAAGCCTTTCTCCCCTCTTTGCCAATGTACCTGTTTTTAAAGGTCCAGCTTCAGGGCAGCTCTTATGTGTAGCTTTTATCCCCTTTTCTCAAAGCTTATTGATTATTTTTACTGAATGATTGTACAAAAGAGTGTACCTTATAAAAGGGGAATGCATTTCTTGAGCCATTTCTTGTAGTGTATTCTGATCTTCCCAACTAGTTTCTCCTAAAGGGCAGATATGAATCCTCTTTAGCACTTGGTATAGTGCTCAGCACATTGTGGAGAATCAAGAAGTACATAAGGGATGAATATGGAACATTTGTAGATGTATCAACTATTGAGATAGCCCAGCTGCAGTGCTTGAGATCACCAAATTTATTTAAAAGACATTTCTTTCTTTCTTTTTTTTTTTTAGTGTTTATTTATTTATTTTGAGAGGGGGAGAGAGAGCACTAGCAGGGGAGGGGGAGAGAGGGAGAGAGGGAGAGAGGGAGAGAGAGAATTCTAAAGAGGCTCCACTCTGTCAGCACAGAGCCTGACATGGGGTTTGATCTCACAAACTGTGAGATCATGACCTGAGCAGAAATCAAGAGTTGGATGCTCAACTGACTGAGCCACCCAGGTGCCCCTAAAAGGCATTTCTTAACACCAGTAAGAGCAATTTTAAGAGATATAGGTCAGTTGTGATTTGGATGTAAAATGAGTTAATAAGAGTATCCCATAGGGTTGTTGAGGATTAAATTAATTAGTACGTTTAAGCACTTAGAACAGTACCTAGCATATATAGTAAGTGCTCAATCAAGTGTTACCTATTATTTAACTCCACCTATCTGGGCCTTTTTGCCAGTGACAGAGCTCAACCACTGTTGTAGGCATGAAGAGGATAGAAAGGAGATTAACAGCTTCATACCTTTGAAAGCAAATGCCCTTTAGGAACTGGAAGAACTGCTTCTATTGCATGAACTTTTGTTTTTCTGTTTGTGTTTTAGTGATCGAGGGGTATGGTTGGCATGGAATTGAATTTCATCTGTCTGTGGGAGTTGTAAACAAGGTAGGTCGCAGGTTTATTTATTTTTTCTGTCTCCTTTCCTAAGCTGGTTTGTTAGTATTTTCAGTTCTGCTGAACTAGAATAGATCAGATTTGATTGTTGTGTAGGGATGCACCTATCATAGACCCGTGATGGTCTGTCGTTGTTTATCTAATGTTGTGGATTACATCAAGTATTTTGTTAGAATATATTGAATTCACGCACATGCATGTACAAACCACAATCCAATCCTTGGAGGGCAGAAGTTCTTATATTAGAGCCATTATGTAAACCAGCTTGGGGTAATGGGTAGTGACAGGCTAGCTAATTCTTCTGGTCACTCTAACGTTCAGTAGCTTAATATGAGTGGTAGACTAAATGCAACAAAGGGCCTGTTTTGACAGTAGCCAGGCCATCATGGCAACAATAAATTTTGTTACTGATGATAGAATCTGTCTATCTGTAACCAGTAGAGTTTGATTTGACACAGCATGCTGTGTTCCTATCTTAAGCTCTGGGCTAAACAAAAGTATACTAGATATGGCTTTGGCTCCTGTATCTGTCTTGTGTCAGATGCCCACAAAAAGCTATAGATGGCAGCTTCACACAGCTCTGCAAACCTATTTCTGTCAGAACATTTCCTGTGAAAGTAAGGTAGTGCTAGTTCATGTAGTTCTAGTTTTCTGTGGTCTTAGGTATGTGGAGATCTCATTGCTCATTGGTACAGGAAAGTCGGACTGCTAAGAGAAAGAACTTGATAGCCAGAAAAAATAATGACACTCTTCCCTGCAATCCCCCCAACTAGGAATCCTGTCACCTTGTGTATAGGGTTCTACAGGTTGATGACAACCGTGGGCTCTTGTTGCACCTGCACATAGGACAGCAGAAATTCTTGAGACTGCTGTCTCTCAGTCACAAAGAACAGTTATCATAAATATATTGCTACAAGGAAAAACTGTTGAGATACTTTATTTACTTTTTTTAAGTAAGCTTTATGCCCAATGTGGGGCTCGAACTCATGGCCCTGAGATCAAGAGTCACACACTCTACCAGCCAAGCCAGTCAGGTGCCCCATTGAGTTACTTTCTGTAGCAAAAGGAGCATGGTCCTTGGAATTGACCCTGCTGCCTCGGAAGGGAGGTGGGGAGGGTAGATGAAAGTTTAACTTTCCCAGATGAATCCTTTTCTTTGTCATCTGGTGGCCTGAATATTGGGGTCTGGTCTGTGTGGTCAGTCAGGAAATTATCTTCTTTCTGTTTTCCCGCTTTTTATTGGGGTGGTAATGAACAGGAACTATTTCATGGAAATACTGTAAGAATAAGTGGAAATGAAAGAAATTAATGGAAAGGAAAGAAACTTAAAATTTCCTGAACACCTATTAAGGATTAGGCATGTTACTGTAAATTTTCATAGTATGTTCTTATATTGAAATACATAAAGTTCACTGATATTACACTTTTTCACGTCTAAGTAGATAACATTGTGGGTATCACCACCTTGAACTGTTTGACCTTTATTAAAGCCATTTAGAAGAAAGAGAATTCTCTATTGACACATGTTACTTCATTTGTCTGCTAGAACATTCTTTTATAAAGGAAAAAAAGAAAATACCTACATGAGTTAGTAGAGTCTTTTTGTTTTTGTTTTTATTTAGAAAATAAAAACAGACTTGCTACTGATTTAGCCAGAGGCAGAAAGGAGACTAGCAGGCCTGAAATTAGAGACACCTGTGCTGTTTTGGGAAGTTGAGACTCTTGACCCAGGCTTTGCTGAAGTTGGTGCAGGGGAGGTCAGAGTAGGTTAATATTTTCATAGCTCAAAGCAAATGTGAATTGGGGTTGTTTATAGGTGCAGTTTTGCTTGGTCTCTGTAGTTGAAAACAAGTAAGTAAAATACAGTGCTGCCATCTTGGGAAACTTCTGCAAAAGTCCCTGAAGCCATGCAAATTAATCTCCAAAAATACCAAAAAAATCCCCCATTTGGATGTTTTGCTTTGCTGGCTGAGGGAATTGACTGTTGTCATCACGCTGGTAAAGAAATTGTCCCACATTCTTTTAAGATAATTCTAGATTTGATTTTCTTCTTTTAAGTTTCCTTTTGAAATTCTCCTCTGATAGGAGGTACCATCTCTACATCTCAGGCATATGCAATAATGTGGGATCAAAATAAATTGTTACCTGTCTCCTAGATGATAGGAAGTTAAGTTGGAGTATTCCTTCTCCTTATTCTACATTTAACGTATCCAGATGTATTGTCTTTCTACTCTTAAGATAGTTAAGCTTTTATGGTCTTAGCAGTTGACACAGTACTGTCCTTTATTGGGCTGAAATGGAAGCATTAATATTTCTTAACCTATGATGATTTTCATTTTTATTTTCCTGTCTGTAGAATGAATTGTATTTTTTCTCTTGGCTGCTTCCTTTCTTCAATCAGAGAAACTCTAGTATTTGTAATTCTTCCTTCTTGCTTCAGCAAACAAATACCGCTTTTTAAAAAACCGCTTTATTGATGTATAATTTATATACTGCAAAATTTGCCTGTTTGAAGTGTATAAGTCAATGATTTTTATTAAATTTGTAGAGTTATGCAACCCTTATTAGATTCCAGTGTCACATTTCCAGCTCCCCCAGAAGATCCCTTGTAGACACTACTTTTTAGCTTTACATCATCTACAGATTTTGTTAAGTTCTGTATCAGATTTAATCTTTTTCCTACAAAGTTTCCCATTGTTTATTTTCCCTTTATTTTTATACTAGTTGCTTATTACAGGTCAAACATACTACCCTTTTGTCACTTTTCTTCTATTTTCTTACCACTTTTTAAAAGTGTAACCTTTCTTTTCTTTTTTTTTTTTTTTTTTAAATGTTTTATTTTTGGGAGAGAGAGCACAAGCAGGGGAAGGGCAGAGAAAGGGGAACAGAGGATCCAAAGCAGGCTCTGCACTGCAGCAGCAAACCTGATATGGGGCTCAAACTCACAAACCATGAGATCATGGCCTGAAGGGAAGTCGGATGCTCAACTGACTAAGCCACCCAGGCATCCAAAAGTGTAATCTTTCTTGAAATGAAGGGCTTTAGCTTTTATATGAAGTGTTATTTATTTTTTCCTTGAAAGACTATTCTGTAATGTGTCAAGCCTTTTAGTAAAAGCTCTTGTAATATTTTTGGTTTCCTTTTCACTCCATTTGTTATTTGTTTTTACTTTTATTTCTTTTTTTTTAAAATTATTTTTATTTTTTTAGAGCATGAGCGGGAGAGAGGGGCAGAGGGAGAGAGAGAGAGAATCTTAAGCAGGCTCCATTCACAGCACAGAGCCTGACGTGGGGTTTGATCCCATGACCTGAGTCAAAATCAAGAGTTGGGCACTCAACTGACTGAGCCACCCAGGCATCCCTATTACTTGTTTTTAAAGGAAATCATTTACCTGTTTATTTCTCTTTGTGTATATAGATGAGATATTTACTAATTTGGAGACATCTGCTCTGTACATGAGTGTTCAGATGCTTTAAATAAGGTAGATAAATACTCTAGTACATGTGAACTTTTAAACTTTTTTTTTTAAGATTTTATTTTTAAGTAATCTCTGAACTCAGTGTGGGGCTCGAACTTACAACCCTGAGATCAAGAGTCACACGCTCTACTGACTGAGCTGGCCAGGCACCCTGAACTTTTAAAAGTTTTTGGTATATTTGTTATCAATTTCAACATAGCAAACTATCCTAAAACTCAGCAATTTAAAATAATAATAAACATTATCTCATACAGTCTCTGTGGCTCAGGAATGTGGGAGCAGCTTAACTAAGTGATTCTGACTCTGAGGTTGTACTCATATTTGCTAGGGCTCTGGTCATCTGAAGGCTTGACTGGGACTGGAGGATCTATTTCTAAGATGGCTTATTCACACGGCTGTGGCAGAAGGCCTCAGTTTCTCACTGGCTATTGGCTGGAGGCCCAAGTTTCTTACCAGATCGATCTCTACATAGGACTGCTTGAGTATTGTCATGATATAGCAGCTGGCTTCCCTCTAGAGCTTCCTGTCTCTGTGGGTTTGCCTGTTCTAGACATTTCATATAAATGGAATCCTACGATATGTACTCTTTTGTAATTGGCTTCTTTCACTTAGCGTAATGTTTTCAAGGTTCATCTATGAGTTGTAGCATTTATCAGTACTTCATTCCTTTTTAAGGATGGATAATATTCCATTGTATGGATAAACCACGTCTTAGAAATCCATGTATCAGTTAGTGGTCATTTGGGTTGTTTCTAATCTTTGGCAGTTATGAATAATGCCACTATGACCATTTGTGTACACGTTTTTGTGTGGATGCATGTTTTCCTATTTCTTAGGTATATACCTGAGGGTTGAAGCCTATATATTTTTATCCCTCTGTCTTACTGCAGTAGAATTCTAACTGAACTTACCACCTCTTTAATTTGCCTTTTACTTTGCTATCGAAGTTATCTTTCTGACATGGAGATTTAATCACTTCATATCTCTACTTCTGTGTTTTCAGTCGCTCCTCATAGCTTTCAGGAAAAAGTCCAAAGTCAGCCTATCACACAGTCTATTTATGATCTGGCTCCTGCCTGCCTTTAAATTTTTCCTGCCATACTTTGCATTCTTGTTCACTTAACCTCAACTGATATCATGCTTTTTCCCATTAAGATTTTCATGCTTCTATCATTGTCTCGAATGGTTAATCATTTTCTTTGCATGGGAAATAACTAGTTACTCTTTAGAAATCAGCTCTGGACCCATTTGTGGTTGACTTTATTACCTTTGTTTAATTCAAATACTCCTTTTCTCTGCTCTTACAATACCTTTACCATAATGCTTATCATGCTGTTCTCTGGATGTTGATTCTTGTTTTTTTCCCAGGTAGACTGCAAAACCCTGAGGGAAGGCACCATATTTTCTTTACTCTGTATCTCTAGGCCTAACAATAACACAGAAAAGTAGTTAGTATCTAGTGGGTTGTTTAATATCTAAATGCCAGGCAATACTCTATCATTTTACATTTGTTATGTTATATAATCTTTACAACAACGCTTTATATTAGGCACTGTTCTTGTCTTCCCTTTAAAAATGAAGATAGCAAAGCACAGAGAGATTTAGTCATTTGCTGAAAGTTGTGCAAATAGCAAATGGTAGAGCTGGAATTTGGAAGAGCTGGTATTTGAACTTGCACATTCTGAGTCCAGAGCCTGTGTTCTTATTTACACTGCTATGCTGCTGCCATGGAGTTTGACACTTAGATATTTAATAAGTGTTTGTGGATGAGTGAACGAACATTCATTGTTTCTGCACGCAGAGCTTTTACTGCAGAACTGGTAGTGTTGAGGTCCTGCTAATAGTATGCTTATTCTTGGGGTTATAAGGAAGGGAAGACAGAGGTTTGAGTCACAGTGGTCTGAATTCCTATCCTGCTCCATGACTTCTGCTTCTTGATTCATTTCTCTATTCGTTTCCTACTTTTACCAAAGAGAATGATCCTGTTACTCTTCCGTAATCCTTTAGGTAATACTCACATTAAGATTCCTGAGTTTTGTGTCTTGGACTGTTTTCCTCCCCAAACTTTTATTTTGATAACATTAAAAAAAATTTTTTTAATGTTTATTTATTTTTGAGAGAGAGGGAGAGAGAGAGAGACAGACAGACAGAACATGAGCAGGGGAGAGACAGAGAGACAGGGAGACCCAGAATCCGAAGCAGGATCCAGGCTCCAAGGCGTCAGCACAGAGCCCGACGTGTAGCCTGAACCCATGAACTGCAAGATCATGACCTGAGCCAAAGTCGGATGCTTAACCGACCGAGCCACCCAGACACCCCTATTTTGATAACATTTAAACCTTGAGAATAGTTTAAAGACTGATACTGTGGTCACCCATATACCCGTTTGACTAGATTTATCAATTTTGAATATGCTGCCACATTTTTGTGTTCTGTTTGCACACACACACATACATACATACATGCACACATATGAAATTTTGCTGAAACGTTTAAGGATCACTTGCAGATATCATGACACTTTACTCCTAAATATCTCAGCATTTATTTCCAAAGAGTAAGGAGATTGCTTCTACACCACCATAGTGTAGCTTTTACATTCAGGAACTTTAGTATTGGTATGTTGTATATTGTCCTCTAATACACAATCTATATTATATATTTCTGTAGTCCTAATAATGTCCTTTATACCTTATTTTAAAGCTTTGGAATCTAGAATTCAGTTAAGAATTACAGTGCCTTTAGTTGTAGTGTCTCTTACCCTAAAACAGTTCCTAAAATGCTGTTTTAGGAAGGGAGCGGTGTCTTCCATGACACTGACATTTTGAGAGATGAGTTGCTTTGTAAACTACCATTCAATTTCAATTTATCTGTTTCCTCTTGAGTAGCTTCAGGATAAATATTGTGGGCAGGATGTTTTGTCTTTCTTACTGCTAAACATCAGGAGGCCCACGATGGTAGTTTCATTAATGGTGATGTTAAAACTCACATTTGGTTAGTTCCTGTCTGCCAGATTTACCGATTATATAGGTGCCTTTTTCCCTTTGTAATATATAATTGATTAGAGTAATACCGATTTTTTTTTTTATATCTCTTGTGCAGAAGTACCGTGTGGTTGTCACAATAGAAGTGCGTATTAAGCAACACACTAAATTGGCTAACAGTGTTTAAAAGTTGAGTATTATGTGCAAGGCAATATGTATGAAATGGAGTTCGCAGTTCATTTGATTTGAGCTTCTTTGTAATGTGAACTTTTATAAGTACAGAGTTTAAATGATTGCTGTAGAGTCTTGGGATGAAAATGAAGTTTTTTTGGGTCATAGGAATTTTTGCTGATAACCTTTTCATAGTTGCACTTCAGTGGAGTATTAATATTTTTCATAGTTTTCAGACAAATTCTTTTCCTGCTTTTAAAATCTCCTTCTCCAGTCTTTTTCTGTGTGCCTTGAAACCATGCAGCTCTTCATGAGAGCTCTGGAACTAATCTGGGTTTGAACCCTGGCTCAGCCCTTTAATCATTAGGTGATCTTGAACAGGTTATTTAACCTCTTTGTACCTCAATATTCTTCTCTGTGTAATAAGGGGAATAATAATACCCTCATAAACTCACTGCATGGATCGAATAAGCATTTGCCACTGTTTCTGGTCACAGATCTTTGTAAGTGTGGTATATTCTTTTCAGTCTGACAAAACTTGTCACATATTAATTACTCAGTGACTTTTTCCTTAAATCTGTGCCCTATACATGTATACATAAACATATAAATGTACTTGTAGACTTTGTTCAAGGAAATAATCTTACACATTTCTTCTATAATTCTCTCTGTCCTATCCTTTCTTCACGAAACTTGGGGAAAATGTGGATAAACTTTTAACTAAGAACACTTGTAGAATCCATATGTTAACCTTTTTTTTTCTTGGATGTTTACATTTGCTGCATACCATTTTAAAAATAACCCCCAGGGACTGCCTTGTGCTAGGAAAAAAATGGTAAGTATTCTCTCTACTTCAGATCATATGATCTTAATGCTACCTTGGAAATAGTTAAGTTCAAGGCACTGGGCTGACATCTCTGCCCTGTGTTGGAGGCCACAGTTCATTTATGTGGCCATCAGTTGATCTAAGGAGAGTATCGGCCAAATTTTTCAGTGGTGCTTAATGACAGAGGTACTGAATCTTCAGAGGGTATTTGGAAAAGTACTTGGTTGTTGCAGTGACTCTGGGGAGGGAGGAGACACACCACTGGCATTTAGTGGTCAGTGACCAAGGATAATAAAACAAAGAATTATCCACCCAAAATGCCAGTAGCATTGTTGAGAGACTGAGATACTTGAACCTAAGGGCTTGGTGAATTGGTAGGTACAGTTTTATTTTATCTTAGTTATTAAAAAAAGATTATTATTGCTGAAGGCAGGAAGTTTTTTGAAAGAATATTTCAGAGCTGTAGTATATACTCTATTCTTAAAGGAGAATTAGGCCATTTTTTCCCATTTGGGAGAGTAAGGTATTTCCCTGAAAATTCAGAAAGTGTTTCTATTATGAATGTGCATTGGTGGTATTTAATCCCTAAAATTAGGAGTAATTGAATGGTTAAAATTGTTTAATGGTTAAAGAAAGTTAGCATTATATTTCTTTAGTAGTCTTCTATCTCCATGATGGGTAGAAATAACGTAATTTGTGCTTGGCACTCCAGCAACGCTTGAATATTGTTTGTACTGTTACCGTTTTTTCCCCCAGAAGACCAAATGATGCATTTTTTTGGCAGATCAATAAGATTATATTAAGGAATGTAATTAAACTTGTTGTAGCTTGTTTCACTTGAGCCTAATGTAGGACTTTGACAAAGATTTTAGGAAAGATAAGTATTCTCAGCTTTCAGGCAGTGTTTCTCAAACTTTTTTGGCTATGACTCATAATTATAGACATTCTATTTTAGCACCTAATTATATGGATAAGTATATGGATACCTGAAACAAAAGTTTTATGAAATAAAACCCTTAACTACATGTGGCACAATCTGATAATTTCAGTTTTATTTAATTGCGAAATGTTAATCTTGGTCTATTAAATTGATTATGTGACCAGTGTGTTATAAATTGCAATTTGAAAAATACTGCTTTAGGATATATGTTCGTGAGATACTAGCCTAAGGTTTAAAATATATTCCAAATGTGATTGATAGTTTTCTTTTTTAAGATTTATTTTATTATGATAAGAACACTTAAGATGCAATTCACCCTCTAACAGATTAAGTGTACAGTACAGTAATGTTATCTATGTACACAGTGTTGTACGTAGCTTTCTAGAACTTACACATCTTGCATAACTGAAATTTTATACCCATTGATTAGCAACTTCCTCTTTAATCTTCTCCCTAGTCCCTGGCAACCACCATTCTATTCTTCTGTGAGTTTGACAATTTTTTCAAGGTTATTTATTTATTTTTTTAAATAATGTCTACATTCAGTGTGGGGCTCGAACTCATGACCCTGAGATCAAGAGTCACATGCTCTTCTGAATGAGCCAGTCAGGTGCCCGAGTTTGACAGTTTAGATACCTCACATAACTGGAATCATGTGGCATTTGTCCTTCTGTGACTGGTTTATTTTCCTTAGCATAGTGTCTTCAAGGTTCATCTGTGTTGTTGCATATTTATATAAGATTTTCTTTTTTAAGTCAAATAATATTCCATTGTATGTATATATCAAACTTTTTTTATCCATTGATCTATTAGGTTGTTTCCACACCTTGCCTTTTGTGAACAGTACTGCATTGATTTGGTAATGCTACTACATCTTTGAAATCCTGACTTCAATTATTTTGGAAAAATACCCAGAAGTGGGATTGCTGGATCATACGGTAGTTTTATTTTTAATTTTTTTGAGGAAATTCCATGCCATTTTTCATGATGGTTACCATTTTGCATTCCTGCCAACAGTGTACAAGTGTTCCAGTTTCTCTTGCTATCATCCTTGCTAACATTTGTTGTCTTTTATTTGCTTGATAATAGACATCCTAACAGATAGGAGGTGATAACTGTGGTTTTGATGTGCATTTCCCTGATAATTAGTGACATTGGACATTTTTTCATTTACCTGTTCCCCATTTGTATGGAGCATTTTTCTTTCTCTTTCTTTCCCTCCTTCCTTTCTTTTTCCTTCCTTCCTTCCTTGCTTTTAATTTTTAATTTTTATTTATTTTTATTTTTGGAGAGAGGGAACATAAGCATGCACAAAGGAGAGAGGGGCAAAGGGAGAGGGAGGGGCAGAGGGAGAGAGGTAGGGACAGAATCCTAAGTAGGTTCTATGCTCAGAATGGAGCCTGACTTGGGGCTTGATCTCATGGTGAGATCATGACCTGAGCTGAAATCAATAGTTGGACACTTAACTGACTGAGCCACCCAGGCACCCCTGGAGCATTTTTTCATTTACCTGTTGGCTATTCTTCTTTGGAGGATTGTATATTAAGTCCTTTGCCCTTTTTTTTTTTTTAATTAATTTTTTTTCTTAGTGTTTATTTTTGGGAGGGAGGGAGGGAGGGAGGGAGGGAGAGAGAGAGAGACAGAGTGCGAGTGGGGGAGGGGCAGAGTGAGAGGGAGACACAGAATCCAGAGCAGGCTCCAGGCTCTGAGCTGTAAGCACAGAGCCCGATGCAGGGCTCGAACTCACGAAGCGTGAATCATGACCTGAGCTGAAGTTGGACGTTTAACTGACTGAGCCACCCAGGCGCCCCAGTCCTTTGCCTATTTTTAAATTAGGTTATTAGTTTTATTTGCTATTGAGTGGTAGGAGTTTCTAATATATTTTGGACATTCACCCCTTATCAGATATGTTGTTTAGAAATATTTTATTCTCATTCTGTAGCTTGCCTTTTCCCCCCTATTGTCTCCTTTGCTTTACAGAAGCTTTTTATTGTTTTTTTTTTTTTTTTTAAGTTTACTTATTTTGAGAGAGACAGAAACCGTGTGAGTGGGAGAGGGGCACAGAGAGAGGGTGAGAGAGAGAATCCCAAGCAGGCTCCACGCTGCCAGTGCAGAGACCAACTCAGGGGTCAAACCCCTAAGACCATGAGATAATGACCTGAGCTAAAACTGAGAGCCCAATGCTTAACTGCTTAACTGACCAAGCTGCCCAGGCACCCCTGTACAGGACCTTTTTAGTTTGGTATAGTCCCATTGATCTGTTTTTCCTTTTGTTACCTAGGCTTTTGATATTATATGTGTGAAGTCATTGCCAAGACTAATGTCATGGAGCTTTCTCCTATGTTTTCTTCTAGGAGTTTTATAGTTTCAGGTTTTACATTTAAGTCTTTAATCCATTTTGGTTTGATTTTTATGTATGATGTAAGATAAGGGTCCAAATTCATTCTTTTGCAAGTGGATATCTAGTTTTCTTGAAATCAGGAAATACAACGTTTCTAGCTTTGTTCTTTTTCAAGATTGTTTTGGCTGTTTGGGGTTTTTTGTGTTTTATATGGATATTAGGATTGTTTTTTTCTGTTTTTGAGGAATACCATTGGGATTTTGGTAGCAGTTGCATTGAATCTGTTATTGCGTTCAGTAGTATGGACATTTTAACAATATTAAGTCATTTTAATTATATTAAGTATTCCAGTTCACAAACATGGATAGCTTTGCATTCATTTGTGTCTTTAATTTCTTTCAAGATTTTATAGTTTCCAGCGAACAAGTCTTTCACCTCATTAGTTAAATTTATTCCTTAGTATTTTATTTCTGATGTTGTCATAAGTGGGATTCTTTTACTAATTTCCTTTTTAATTTTTTTTTTAATGTTTATTTTTGATAGAGACCGAGGGTGAGCAGGGGTGGGGCAGAGAGAGAGAGGGAGACACAGAATTTGAAACAGGCTCCAGGCTCTGAGCTGTCAGCACAGAGCCTGACACAGGGCTTGAACTTATGGACCGTGAGATCATGACCTGAGCTGAAGTCAGACGTTTAACCAACTGAGCCACCCAGGCACCCCACTAATTTCCTTCTTAGATCATTTGTTAGTATATGTTGATTTTGTTTTGTTTTTTTGTTTGTTTTTTATTCATTTTTTTTGAGAGAGAGTGAGCATGTGCATATGAGCAGGGTAAGGGCAAAGGGAGAGGGAGAGAATCTTAAGCAGGCTCCATGCCCAGTGAGGAACCCAACATGGGGCTCGATCTCAAGTTGGGTGCTTAACCAACTGAGTCACCCAGGTGCCCCAGTATATGTTGATTTTTTATCCTGCAACTTTACTGAATTTGTTAGTTCTTTTTTTTTTTTTTTTTTTAAAGTAGGCTTCATGCAAGTCTAGCACGGAGCCCAACGAAAGCTTTGAACTAATGACACTGAGATCAAGACTGAGCTGAGATTAAGAGTCTGATGCTTTACCCACGGAGCCATCCAGGCGCCGCCCCCACCCCCCATTTACTAGTTTTAACAGTATTTTTTTTTTTTTAGAGTCTTGGGATTTTCTGTTTATAAGATCATGTTATGTTGGGGTGCCTGGGTGGCTCAGTTGGTTAAGCATCTGATTCTTGATTTCGGCTCAGGTCAAGATCTCATGGTTCACGGGTTTTGAGCCCCAAGTTAGGCTCTGCGCTGGTGCGGGCTCTGCACGGAGCCTGCTTGGGATCCTCTCTCTCTGCTCCTCCCTTGCTCATACTCTCTCTCTCTCCCTCCCTCCCTCCCTCTCTCAAAGTCAACAAATAAACAACAACAACAAAAAATCACGTGTCTGCACATAGGGACAAGTTTTGCTTCTTCCTTTCTGATTTGGATGCTGTTTATTTCCTCTTGCCTAATTGCTTTGGCTTGGACTTCCAGTATGTTAAGTAGAAGTAATGAGAGTGGGCATCCTTACTTTGTTCATGATCTTACTGGAAAAGCTTCAGTATTTTACTGTTGAGTATGATGGGCTTTTTGTGTATGGCATTTGTTATGTTCAGGTAATTTCCTTGTATTCTTAGTTTGTCAGGAATTTTTATCATGAAAGAGTGTTGGATTTTATCAAATGCTTTTTCTGCATCTATTGAGATGATCATGTGGTTTTTATCCTTCATTCTGTAAATGTAGTCCATCGTATTAATTGCTTTGCATATGTCGAACCATCTTTACATCCCAGAAATAACCAAGTCTGACTATTTCTACTATGTGCTCCACCACTGCCCTTGATTAAGCCACCTTCACGTCTCTCTTGGACTTCTGATGGCATCCTAATTGCACTCCTGGTTTCTTCTCATGTTTTGGTCCCACTCAGCTCTGTCTTCCTTTCTGCTGTTTGAATTATGGTTTAAAAATGTTATTTCTATCATAGCATCCTACTGACTGTTGTTTTTTGTTACAAATGTGGCCTATGTGATTTTTTTAAAGTTTATTTATTTATTTTAAGAACAAAGGAGAAGTGCACACAAAGGAGGGGCAGAGAGAGAGAATCCCAAGCAGACTTCACACTGTCGGCGAGGAGCCTGACTCGGGGCTCGCCCCCATGAACCATGAGATCACGACCTGAGCTAAATCAAGAGTCTAGATGCTTAACCAACTGAGCCACTCAGGCACCCCTAGCCTATGTGATTAAAAAAAGTTTATATAATGTTTTAATAAAAATTTAAAACTTTTAAAAAATGTTTATTACTTATTTTTGAGAGAGAGAGAGAGAGAGAGAGAGACAGACAGACAGACAGAACAGAAGTGGGGGGAGGGGCAGTGAGAGAGGGAGACATAGAATCTGAAGTAGGCTCCAGGCTCTGAGCTGTAAGCACTGAGCCCGATATGGGGCTTGAACCCACAAAGTGTGAGATCATGACCTGAGCCAAAGTTGGGCATTTAACTGACTGAGCCACCCAGGTGCCCCTTCATAAAAATTTAAAAGTTACAGTAGTAATCATTGACCTCAGATATTTAGAACAAGTTATATTATGGAACTCTCTTGCTCATTAGTATTGAGGCCTAAATAGAATCTTCTCATTTCTGTGTCCTTTGCTATCCTCAGTCCTGTTGTATTCATTTTAATTCCAGTGCATCACCTGGCCTGTTTTATTCAACTAATAATCTTCCTTTCAGATTGGCAGAAATGATAGCTGTTCTGGATTTTGTTGTAAACTTTTTTTTTTTTGGTAAGCCAATATGAAGAAAGATTTGGCATTTTAAAAGAGTGGAGAGCCTGCTACTCTCAATCTGAAGGTTGTGAGTTCGAGCCCCACGTTGGGTATAGAGACTACTTAAATAAACAAACAAAAGACAAAAGACAAGATAGTGTGTTGAACCAAACAGCCCAGAATCTTCGCCACCTATCTTATTATTTATTTTCAGACAAGGAATATGGGAGTGTGGAAATGCTGACTGGGAGTCAGGAGGCCAGGGTTCTCTTCTTGGCTTTGCCACTAATTAATTTGGTGACATTGAGGCAATTGCTTATAACTCTTTCGAACTTTAGTTTCTTCATTATCTGAAGTCATTGAATGCTCTAGGTTTCCTCAGACCCTAAAATTCAGCAGTCCTGCCATCTTTTTGACAAGGTTTTGAGACAGAGGAAGAGTCTTCTTCTCTACTTTGCCACCTTGATTTTTCTGCTATCTCTTGTAATCTGAATGCCTAGAAAAAGGAAAATAAATTTTATTTATTTATTTATTTATTTATTTATTGAATTAGAACGCATGCATGCGTGCATGAGTGGGGGAGGGGGCAGAGGGGGAGAGAGAGAATCTTAATCAGGTTCCATGCTCAGTGTGGAGCCTGACTTGGGGCTCGATCCCATAACCCTGGACTCATGACCTGATCTGACATCAAGAGTCGTATGCTTAACTGACTGAGGCACCTAGGCACCCCGAGGAAAATAAATTTTAATCTCTCAAACTCAATTATTGTGATAGGTAATTCCAGAATTGTGATTATAAAATAGTCTGGGCACGTAAAGTGCTATGCAGATGACAAATGATTATATAGCATCATGGAGTGGAAAAATGTAGGTAAGTAGTCCCTTCCTGTGTAGTCCCTTTCTGTGAAATGCTCTGTGGTCACGATTGTATGATCCACTTAGAGAGTTTTTTGGGCTCTGCTTTACTATGCTCTCCTTGGGTTGCAAGACTATTTTCTCGCTGCATTCTCTTTGTATTATGTTTTGTGCCTTGAGTGTGTGTAATTCAGCCAGAGGTAAAGCTGAGGAATTCATTACTTTGAGGGTTGGAAACCCTCCTGTTTCATCCCAAGGCAGTTTGCAGGAGATTTTAGCACCAGAAAAGGTAAGATTACCAAAGTTATGGCTGCCTTGTTTGTGAGTTGGGTCCCTGGTATCACATAGGGAACTGTGGTTTCCTTATTACACATTTCGTTCTTCAGTAAACACTGTAGCTCTTTTTCTGAGATGTAGTGAGCTTTCCTGTGACTGTGTTTTCTTTCAGGTTATTGGGAGCACATGTTAAAATCCTATGAAAATTGGCAAAAGAAGGCTCAGGTATTTGAATCATGTAGCATTGTTCAGTCGCCCTTAGACTCTCCAGGCTCTTTCACAGCACTATTTATTAAGGGCTTTTTACCTCACTGGGTAAAAGAGATAGAACATGTGCCCTAAAATGTTAGCTGCTTCAGTCCAGTGAGGCGCTTAGCATTGCAATGCTTAACTAAGGGCATTGTGTTTAGCTCACCCCTTTGTACTCATGGCCCGATTACCATCAGCCTTTTTCAGAAGAAAGAATGATGATATGCATACTGTGTGGCTGTATAACATATTGAACTGAATTTTGGGCAAGTATAATTATAATATCAAAGGAGCTAATGGTATTCATGTTGTTAGGTAGATTTACTTCTGATTTGTGAACAAATTGTGCCTTTTCCTAAGGGAGTCTAAGTTATATTGCCTTCCACAGTAAAGAAGGATGTGTGTGAGTGAGTGTGTGTAACAGTTAAAAGTTTGATTCTGTGACTGAATTGAAGGAAATGACCTAAGGAAGTTTTTTAGACTATGCCCAAGAATAAATTGATGAATTTTTCTACAGGAAGTAGATGAGTGGTGGGTGGGGACTGGAAGACGGGAAAATGGGAGAGTGTGACTACTAATAGGTATGGAGTTTCTTTTTGGGGTGTTCTGGAATTAGTGGTAGAACTTTGTGAATATACTAAAAACCACTGAGTTGTATATTTTAAAAAGTTGAATTAATGGTATGTGAATTATATCCTAAGAAAGCTGTTATTTAAAAAAGAAAGGACCATCAGTGCCTGGGTGGCTCAGCCGGTTGAGCATCCTACTTCAGCTCAAGTCATGATCTCACAGTTTGTGAATTCGAGCCATGGTTCTGAGTTTGAGCCCCGGGTAGGACTCTGAGCTGACAGTGTGGAGCCTGCTTGGGATTCTCTGTCTCCCCCTCTCTCTCTGCTCCTCTCCTACTTATGATCTCTCTTTCTCTCTCAAAAGTAAATAAGCATTAAAAAAAAAAGATATTAACCTCTTTTGCTGAGAACAATATGATTTTTTTTTTAATGATTTTAAGTTTTAAGTAATCTCTACACCCAGAGTGGGACTTGAACTCAGAACCCTGAGATCAAGAGTTGTATGCCCTACTGACTGAGCCAGCCAGGAGCTTCAGAACATTATGAAATTCTGACAGTAGGATGCCTTTATTGAAGATACTCCATATCATCACTTCCCTAAAGACTTATGCCAACTTGAAAATCATAAAAATTTTTGTTTTGTTGAAAGATTGTGAAATTTAAAATTCTATAGTATATGGACTTTATGGGTGAACACAAGAAAGGAATGTTACATATTACATATATGAATAATCTAGAAATAGAAATGTTACAAAGAGCCCATTTGTCGAATAAAACTATAAAAATTGGGTCATTCTCAAATAATGAGATACTATTTCAAACACTTCCACTTGTGCAAATTTCATAAAGTCTAATAGTACTGATTAGATCCACAAGGCTGTGGGAAAGAGAAACCATAATACACTGTTGAAGGATGTAAAATTTTGGCAAGATTTTGTGAAGTCTATATATCCTGCAGAGGAGGATTTATGCAAAAGGAAACATGTACTAGCATTTTTATTTCAGTTATATTTATAATAGGAAAAATTTGGAAACTATCCAACTGTAGAGGAATGGATAAGTAAGCAGTAGCGTTTTATTTATTTTTTACTTTTTTATTAAAAAAAATTTTTTTTTAATGTTTTTATTTATTTTTGAGACAGAGAGAAACAGAGCATGAACAGGGGAGGGGCAGAGAGAGAGGGGGACACAGAATCCAAAGCAGGCTCCAGGCTCCGAGCTGTCAGCACAGAGCCCGACACGGGGCTCGAACTCACAGACTGTGAGATCATGACCTGAGCTGAAGTCAGTTGCCTAACCGACTGAGCTATCCAGGAGCCCCAGTACTAGCATTTTAATGCAATCTGTTACTATAACATAGTCAGAATGGACAAGCCACCGTTTACATATGTCTACATATCCTAGAAACACTACGTTGAGAAAAAACAAATTACAAAAAGTTGAATGTGATACCACTCATGAATATTTGTTTGTTAAAAACAAAGCAATACTGTGTTGTCTATGGATCCATATATATGCTGTAAAATTAATTTAAAAAAACCCGTGGATTAGAAGATGATACACTAAGTTCAGTAGGATTTTTACTTCTGAAGGGAGAGAGAGGACAGTGGGAAACCAACTGACTTGCAGCTTTCTATTTGATAAAAAAAACTAAAGCAAAAATGGCAGTATGTTATAATTGTTTTATTTGGCTTATGTCACTTCACTTTTCTGTATTTTAAATTCTTTCATAACCTTTAAAAGTGAAAAAAGAAAAGTGAAAACATCATATGACATTAGTTTTTAAGAAACCAATCGGCTCACATATTTTTCTCAGGTGTTTTTGCATTTACTGTATTGCTATTAATATTATATTTAATAAACACATTGTTGATAATAAAGTATAAATTATAAATTACCATATGGAAGTGTGCTTTTTGAAGAGCTGCTTGGAGTGGAACTTTTTAGAACTGAACAGTGGAATGAGGGATAGATGATGATAATTATTTTAGCTACTCACCTTAAATAAATCTCAGAGAGCACAAGATATACATGTATTTATAATACTTGGGAATTCCTTAGTATTTATTTTTTATTTTAATTTTTTTTTAATTTTTTTTTTCAATGTTTTTTTTATTTATTTTTGGGACAGAGAGAGACAGAGCATGAACGGGGGAGGGGCAGAGAGAGAGGGAGACACAGAATCGGAAGCAAGCTCCAGGCTCTGAGCCGTCAGCCCAGAGCCTGACGCGGGGCTCGAACTCACGGACCGCGAGATCGTGACCTGGCTGAAGTCGGACGCTTAACCGACTGCGCCATCCAGGCGCCCCAGTATTTATTTTTTAAAGAGCAGTCTTGGCTCTGGACGCTCTCCCTAATAATATCAGTTTCCTTTCTGTCATTCTTAGAGGAAAGGATGTTACTAGGATCTCTTCTGTTTACTATGGAATGTTCCCTTCCTAGTTTCCTTTTTTCCCCAAGAAATGATTGAGTTTTATATTTTAGACTGAGCTTTCAAGTTAGACTTCCCTCTAGAGCAGTGGTTTTGTTGTTGTTGTTGTTGTTTTTTAAACAGCATTATATGAGTTTCAGGTGCACAACATAATGAGTCAAAATTTGCATATATTTCAAAATGATCACAGTAAGTCTAGATAACATCCATGACCATGCATAGTTAGTATTTTTTCTTGTGATGAGAACTTTGAAGATTTACTTTCTTAGTAACTTTCAAATATACAATACAGTATTATTAACTGTAGTCACCACGCTGTGCATTATATCCTATGACTTAATATATTTTATAACTGGAAGTTCGTACTTTTGACTCACTCATTTGGCCCACCTCCCACCTCTTGCAGTCACCAATTTTTCTCTGTACCTATGAACTCCTTCCAAAAATTAAAAAGAATTTTAGTTTCCACATATAAGTGGGATCATATGATATTTGTCTTTCTCTGTCTTATTTTACTTAGCATAGTGCCCTCAAAGTCCATCCTTGTTGTTGCAGATGGCAAGATTTCATTCTTTTTTTTTTTTATGGCTGGATACTATTTGTGTGTATGTATCACATTTTCTTTTATCTGTTTATTCATCGTTGGACACTTAGGTGTTTCTTTGTCTTGGCTATTACAGATAATGCTGCAGTGAACATGGGCATGATGTATCTTTTTGAGTTAGTGCTTTCACTTTTGGATAAATACCCAGAAGTAGAATTGTTGGGTCATATGGTAGTTCTATTTTTAATTTTTTGAGGAACCTCCATACTGTTTTTCCTAGTGACTGCACCAGTTTACATTTGCACCAACAGTACCCAAAATAGGTTTGGGGTGCTGTTGGGTACTCCACACAAAGTGGAGGATTTTCTCCACATCGTCACCAACACTTGTTGTTGTTGTTATTATTATTTTATTAAAAGTATTTTTTAATGTTTATTTTTGAGAGAGAGAGAGAGAGACAGAGTGCAAGCCAGGGAGGGGCAGAGAGAGAGAGGGAGACACAGAATCCAAAGCAGGCTCCAGCCTCTGAGCTGTCAGCACAGAGCGCGATGCGGGGCTCAAACCCACAAACTCTGAGATCATGACCTGAGCCGAAGTCAGACGCTTAACCAACTGAGCCACCAGGCGCCCCTATTATGATTTTATTTTAGATAGAGAGAACACAAGCTGGGGGGGAGGGAGGAGAGAGAGAGGGAGACAGTCTTAAGCAGGCTTCACACTCAGTGCCGAGCCCGACATAGGGCTTGATCCCATGACAGTGGGAGCATGACCTGAGCTGAAATCAAGAGGCAGACGCTCAACTGACTGAGCCATCCAGGTGCCTCCCCCTTGCCTTTTTAATAATAGCCATTCTAACAGTGTGAAGTTATATCTCATTGTGGTTTTGATTTGCATTTCTCTGATGATAAGTGATATTGCACATTTTTTTTAATGAAAAATTTTTTAAAAATTTACATCCAAATTAGTTAGCATATAGCTAAACAATGGTTTCAGGAGTAGATTCCTTAGTGCCCCTTACCCATTTAGCCCCTCCCCCGTCCCACAGCCCCTCCAGCAACCTTCAGCCTGTTCTCCATATTTATGAGTCTCTTCTGTTTTGTCCCCCTCCCTGTTTTTATATTATTTTTGCTTCCCTTCCCTTGTGTTAATCTGTTCTGTGTCTTAAAGTCCTCATATGAGTGAAGTCATATGATATTTGTCTTTCTCTGACTAGTTTCGCTTAGCATAATACCCTCTAGGTCCATCCACGTAGTTGCAAATGGCAAGATTTCATTCTTCTTGATTGCCAAGTAGTACTTCATTGTATATATATATATACCACATCTTCTTTATCCATTCATCCATCAATGAGCATTTGGGCTCTTCCCATACTTTGGCTATTGTTGATAGTGCTGCTTTAAACATGGGGGTGCATGTGTCCCTTTGAAACAGCATACCTGTATCCCTTGGATAAATACCTAGTAGTGTAATTTCTGGGTCGTAGGTAGTTCTATTTTTAATTTTTTGAGGACCCCCCATACTGTTTTCCAGAGTGGCTGCACCAGTTTGCATTCCCACCAGCAGTGCAAGAGATATCCTCTTTCTCCCCATCCTCGCCAACATCTGTTGTTGCCTGAGTTGTTGATGTTAGCCATTCTGACAGGTGTGAGGTGGTATCTCACTATGGTTTTGATTTGTATTTCCCTGATGATGAGTGATGTGGAGCATTTTTTCATGTGCCAGTTGGCCATCTGTATGTCTTCTTTGGAGAAGTGTCTATTCATGTCTTTTGCCCATTTCTTCACTGGATTATTTGTTTTTTGGGTGTTGAGTTTGATAAGTTCTTTATAGATTTTGGATACTAACCCTTTATCTGATATGTTATTTGCAAATATCTTCTTCCATTCTGTTGGTTGCCTTTTAGTTTTGCTGATTGTGTCCTTTGCTGTGCAGAAGCTTTTTATTTTGATGAGGTCCCAATAGTTCATTTTTGCTTTTGTTTCCCTTGCCTCTGGAGACGAGTTGAGTAAGGAGTTGCTGTGGCTGAGGTCAAAGAAGTTTTGCCTGCTTTCTCCTTGAGGATTTTGATGGCTTCCTGTCTTACATTTAGGTCTTTCATCCATTTTGAGCTTCTTTTTGTGTATGGTGTAAGAAAGTGGTCCAGGTTCATTCTTCTGCATGTCGCTGTCCAGTTTTCCCAGCACCACTTGCTGAAAAGACTGTCTTTATTCCATTGGATATTCTTTCCTGCTTTGTCAAAGATTAGCTGGCCAAACGTTTGTGGGTCCGTTTCTGGGTTCTCTGTTCTGTTCCATTGATCTGAGTGTCTTTTTGTGCCAGTGCCATACTGTCTTGATGATTACAGCTTTGTAATACAGCTTGAAGTCTGGGATTGTGATGCCTCCTGCTTTGGTTTTCTTTTTCAAGATTGCTTTGGCTATTCGGGGTCTTTTCTGGTTCCATACAAATTTTAGGATTATTTGTTCTAGCTCTGTGAAGAATGCTGGTGTTATTTTGATAGGGATTGCATTGAATATGTAGATTGCTTTGGGTAGTATTGACATTTTAACAGTATTTGTTCTTCCTACCCAGGAGCATGGAATCTTTTTCCTTTTGTGTGTGTGTGTGTGTGTGTGTGTGTGTGTGTGTGTGTGTCTTCTTCAGTTTCTCTTATAAGCTTTCTATAGTTTTCAGTGTATAGATTTTTCACCTCTTTGGTTAGATTTATTCCTAGGTATTTTATGGTTTTTGGTGCAACTGTAAATGGGATCAATTCCTTGATTTCTCTTTCTGTTGCTTCATTATTGGGGTTTAGGAATGCAACCGATTTCTGTGCATTGATTTTATATCCTGCAACTTTGCTGAATTCATGGATCAGTTCTAGCAGTTTCTTGGTGGAATCTTCTGGGTTTTCCATATAGAGTATCATGTCATCTGCAAAGAGCGAAAGTTTGACCTCCTCCTGGCTGATTTGGATGCTTTTTATTTCTTTGTGGTCTGATTGCTGAGGCTAAGACTTCCAATACCATGTTGAATAACAGTGGCAAGAGTGGACATCCCTGTCTTGTTCCTGACTGTAGGCAGAAAGCTCTCAGTTTTTCCCCATTGTGGATGGTATTAGTGTAGGGTCTTTTGTATATGACTTTTATGATCTTGAGGTATGATCCTTCTATCTCTACTTTCTGGAGGGTTTTTATCAAGAAAAGTATTTTGTCAAATGCTTTCTCTGCATCTGTTGAGAGGATCATGGTTCTTGTCCTTTCTTTTATTGATGTGATGAATCACATTGATTGTTTTGCGGATATTGAACCAGTCTTGCATCCCAGGTATAAATCCTGCTTGGTTGTGGTGAATAAATTTTTTAATGTATTGTTGGATCCAGTTGGCTAATATCTTGTTGAAGATTTTTACATCCATGTTCATCAGGGAAATTGGTCTAGTTCTCCTTTTTAGTGGGGTCTCCGTCTGATTTTGGAATCAAGGTAATGCTGGCTTCATAGAAAGAGTTTGGAAGTTTTCCTTTCATTTCTATTTTTTGGAACAGCTTCAAGAGAATAGGTGTTAACTCTTCCTCAAATGTTTGGTAGAATTCCCCTGGAAAGCCATCTGGCCCTGGACTCTTGTTTTGGGGAGATTTTTGATTACTAATTCGATTTCTTTACTGGTTATGGGTCTTTTCAAATTTTCTATTTCTTCCCATTTCAGTTTTGGTAGTGTGTATGTTTCTAGGAATTTGTCCATTTCTTCCAGATTGCCCATTTTATCGGCATATAATTGCTCATAATACTCTCTTATTGTTGTTTTTATTTCTGCTGTGTTGGCTGTGATCTCTCCTCTTTCATTCTTGATTTTATTTATTTGGGTCCTTTCCTTTTTCTTTTTGATCAAACTGGCTAGTGGTTTATCAATTTTGTTAATTCTTCAAAGAACCAGCTTCTGGTTTCATTGATCTGTTCTACTGGGTTTTGTTTTGTTTGTTTTTTTTTTTGTTTTTGGTTTCGATAGCATTAATTTCTGCTCTCATCCTTATTATTTCTTGTTTTCTGCTGGTTTTGGGTTTTATTTGCTGTTCTTTTTCCAGCCCTTTAAGGTGTAAGGTTAGGTTGTGTATCTGAGACCTTTCTTCCTTCTTTAGGAAGGCCTGGATTGCTATGTACTTCCCTCTTATGACTGCCTTTGCTGCGTCCCAGAGATTTTGGGTTGTGGTGTTATCATTTTCATTGGCTTCCATGTACTTTTTAATTTCCTCTTTAACTTCTTGGTTAGCCCATTCATTCTTTAGTAGGATGTTCTTTAGTCTCCAAGTATTTGTTACCTTTCCACATTTTTGTCTTGTGGTTGATTTTGAATTTCATAGCGTTGTGGTCTGAAAATATGCATGGTATGATCTCGATCTTTTTGTACTTGCTGAGGTCTGATTTGTGTCCCAGTATGTGGTCTATTCTGGAGAACGTTCCATGTACACTGGAGAAGAATGTATATTCCGCGGCTTTAGGATGAAATGTTCTGAGTATATCTGTTAAGTCCATCTGGTCCAGTGTGTCATTCAAAGCCATTGTTTCCTAGTGATTTTCTGATTAGATGATCTGTCCATTGTTGTAAGTGGGGTGTTGAAGTCCCCTACTATTGTGGTATTCTTATCAATGAGTTTCTTTCTGTTTGTGATTAATTGATTTATATATCTGGGTGCTTCCTTCCACATTTGGAGCATAAATGTTTACAATTGCTAGATCTTCTTGGTGGATAGACCCCTTACTTATGATATAATACCCTTCTTCATCTCTTGATACAGTCTTTATTTTAAAGTCTAGATTGTCTGATATAAGTATGGCTACTCTGGCTTTCTTTTGGTGACCATTAGCATGATAGATGGTTCTCCATCCCCTTACTTTCAATCTGAAGGTGTCTTTAGGTCTAAAGTGGGTCTCTTAAAAAAAAAAAGGGGGCGCCTGGGTGGCTCAGTCGGTTAAACGTCCGACTTCAGCTCAGGTCACGATCTCGCGATCTGTGAGTTCGAGCCCCGCATCGGGCTCTGGGCTGACGGCTCAGAGCCTGGAGCCTGTTTCAGATTCTGTGTCTCCCTCTCTCTGCCCCTCCCCCGTTCATGCTCTGTCTCTCTTTGTCTCAAAAATAAATAAATGTTAAAAAAAAAAAATTTAAATAAAGTGGGTCTCTTGTAAGCAGCATATTGATAGATCTTGTTTTCTTATCCATTTTGTTACCCTATGTCTTTTGATTGGAGCATTTAGTCCATTGACCTTCAGAGTGAGTACTGAAAGATTTGAATTTATTGCCATTATGTTGCTTGTAGATATTGCACATTTTTAAATGTACCTCTTGGCCTGCTATATGTCCTTTTTGGGAAAATGTCTATTCAGATCCAATGCCCATATTTTAGTCCAGATTTTGTATTTTATTTATTTATTTTGTAACTATTGAGTTGATTGAAATCTTTATATATCTTGGTTATTAACCCCCTTGTAAGATATATGATTTGCAATGATTTTCTCCCTTTCAGTAGGTTGCCTTTTTGTTTTGTTGATGGTTTTCTTTGCTGTGCAGAAGCTTTGTCTTTTGATGTAGTTCCACTCATTTATTTTTGCTTTTATTGCATTTGCTTTTGCTGTCAAAATCCAAAAAATCATCTCCAAGGCTGATGTCAAGGAGTTTACTGCCTATGTTTTCTTCTAGGAGTTTTAGATTTCAAGTCTTCCATTCAAGTCTTTAATCCATTTTGAGTAAATTTGTGTGTGTGGTGTAAGATACTGGCCCAGGTTCATGCTTTTGCATGTCTGTTCTTTCCCCATTGTGTGTATTCTTGGCTCCTTTAGAGCAACGTTTTTTTGTTTTTTGTTTTTTAAATATAATGTATTGTCAAATTTATACTGGGTATACAACACCCAGTATAAAGCAGTGTTTCTGAGCTAGGGTATGTAGGGGGTGAGTAGCACTATTAAAAGATCAGGAACTCTGAGGAGTTTTTCAGGGCTGTAATGTAAAGAAATCACTTTTAGATTGAACAGGGATTATTTTCTCTGTGTCTGCTCTTTCTTTTTCTATCTAGCTTTTGAAGGCATGTCAGAAATAAGTAGTACCCTGGAGATGCTTAGAAGTGTTTCTATAAATATGCCATATTTGGGGCCAAGGTGGTATTTTATTTATGTAGTCATTTTGCTGCATTTAGTCATTATCAACTAAAATGGCTAATATCTGCTATGTACACAGCATTCTTTAAAGATGTTCTCTTTCACACTCCGAAATCAAGTCCTTCAATTTGGATACATACTCTTGTCAGGAATGCTTGGGCTTCTCAGCTGTAGTATTCTGTTCGTTTTCATTATAACTTTAATGGTGGCAGTGGGGTGCCTGGGTGGCTCAGTCGGTTAAGCGTCCGACTTCAGCCCAGGTCACGATCTCACGGTCCGTGAGTTTGAGCCCCGTGTCGGGCTCTGGGCTGATGGCTCAGAGCCTGGAGCCTGCTTCCGATTCTGTGTCTCCCTCTCTCTCTGACCCTCCCCTGTTCATGCTCTGTCTCTGTCTCAAAAGTAAAATAAACGTTAAAAAAAAAATTAAAAAAATAATAACTTTAATGGTAGCAGAAAACAAACCAGTCTAGTTGAATGTTATATTGGAGTTTTTTTCCCCAGTAGACGATTTTGTATTTTTAAAGATACACTTGACACATTGAAGGTAGGGATCTGTTGGCGTGCATGGAAAATTTGTGTAATCTCCTCAAACCCATTTTTGGAATAATCTGAAGTTGAAGCCAAAGCCTGACTTGGAAGCATAGTTCTCTTCTTAAAGGAGTAATCTAAGGGTTCCAGATTAATACCATCATTTAGAATCTCTTGGATTATCCCATTGAAAGGTGGGAAAGTAAGTTTATGATATAAGTGGAAAACTTTTATACTATAAAAGGTTTATCAGCATTCACCCAAAAGTTACGAGATCCATAACTTATCAGGGTACTTTGTTTCTTCTTAAGTAATTAATTTTTAAAAATGTATATTTATTTTTGAGAGAGTGCTAGTAGGGGAGGTGCAGAGACTGAGGGGGACAGAAGATCCAAAGTGGGCTCTGTGCTGAGCCGAAGTCGGATGCTCAACCTACTGAGCCATCCAGGTGCCCCTTTTTCCGTTTTTCAAAAATTACATCTATACATGTTGCCAGGGTGCTATATAAGAATGATACTAAAGAATATCAATGGATTATAATAAATATAAATTAGAAAAAAATGCTTAAAAATAACATTTGTTGATTTCTCTGTGTTGGCGATGGTATGAGTACTTCTCATGTGTTCTCTAATCCTCGTGGTAACTCTTTGAGAGTTATTATCCCCTTGAGGATTAGTAAGCTAAAGTCATATAGCCTCGTAAGTAGTAGTGTAGGCATGTAAAATCAGGCTCTTTGACTGAAGTACTTATTCTCTTCTTCACCGTAATGGCTTAATAAAGTTACCACAGATTGTATCACTTGAATTTCAAATAGTTGAGTGGTAGGCCATAAAAATGTTTTCTAATCAGTGGTTGTGGAGTAGTAACTACCATTTTATTGCTACTCCTCTGGAAAGCAAATAATTTTAAAAATTGGACTAATTTTAAAGAGGAATACTTTTTCAGTTTACCCTAAAGTGAATACAGTATATTTGTGAAAAATACCTGAGCACGTCTCAAAGTATCTAAATCAAGCATTTTATTGTTATTATTACTATATATATATTTTTTTTTAAAGAGAATGAGAGTGCATGAGTGGGGAAGAGGGGCAGAGGGAGAGAGAGAATCTTAAGAGCAGGCTCCATGCTCAGCATGGAGCCCGACTCAGGGCTTGATCCCATGACTTTGGGAGCATGACCTGAGCTGAAATCAAGAGTGGGCCGCTTAACTGACTGAGCCACCCAGGTGCCCCTAAATCAAGCATTTCAATGTCATCTGAGAACTTTGACTTAACATAGATCTGTATGAGGTAACTAATTAAATTCCACCAGGATTTATTGAGCAGTTGAGCATCTTCTTTGTTCAAGGAACTGTACTAGCTGGTTGGGAACAAAATGGAGAAGGGAAGTAACGTTTATTGAACACCTGTTATATTTCACGTGGTCTCAGATTACTTTAGTTCTTCATCTCGTTCATGTAATTCTGCTAGTTGGGTATTCTTATTTTATAACATAGGAAACGTTGGGCATAGAGAATTTAAGCTCTTATAACTCAAATGGGAATTGTAGAATTTGAACCCAAGTCTGCCTGACAAAAAGTCCCATGCTGCTTTTCTGACTCACTTGTGCTTACTTGTGTGTAAATTTAAGATGTGTTCCCTCTTTCTAGAAGCATATAGTCCAGGGGTTCACAAAATGGATTTTGCAGACAGACTGGTGGGGGTCCCTGATTCACCTTCAGGGAGTCACAAGTTCAAAACGATTTTTATAATAATTCTAGGATGTTATTGTTCATTTTACTGTGTTCATATTTGCACTGATGATGCAGAAGCAATGGTGGGTAAGCCAGCTGGCACCTTAGCATGATTTGAGGGAGTGGCACCAAACTGCACTCAGATGCTGCATTTTTTTTTTAACCACCATGCACTTACAGTGAACGAAAAAAGTGGTTTCACTTCACATGTCCTTGATGCAGCAATAAAAATTTTTATGAAATTTGAACCCACTAGTATACATGTTTTTTAAAAAAATTGAGATATAAATCACACATACACATAAATCTTTTAAAAGTGTACAATTCAGTGGTTTTTTACCATTTTACAAGGTTGTGCAGCTGTTACTACTGTCCAGTTCCAGAACATTTTCCTCACCCCAGAAAGAAGCCCCATGCTTGTTGGCATTTATTACCCATCCCCCCGCCCCCATCCTCCCAGCACCAGGCAACCACTAATCTACTTTGTGACTCTGTGGGTTTTCCTGTTCTGTGTTATTCCATATAAATGAATTTTAGTAGATTCTCTTGAATAAATTCTTTATTTGCTATATGCCTTCAGGGCCATTTAGAGATGTAGAAATGTATTGTTCTCAAAGTTCATCCATGTTGTAGAAACTATGTCATTCCCCCCCTTTTTTTTTTAACAGCTTTCTTGAGATATAATTAAAATGCCATACAAGTCACCCATTTTAAGTGTACAGTTCACTGGTTTTTGGGATATTCACAGATATGTGCAATCACTACCACAGTCAATTTTAGAACATTTTCATCACCTCAAAAGAAACCTGTAACATTTAGTTACCACAGTCTCCCGATCTCTCCCCCACTTCCCCTTTTCCAAATAAAGAGCCACCAATTTACTTTTGACCGATTTCCCTATTCTATACTTTCATATGAATGGAATCATAAAATATGATTTCATACATTTTCAGTTTCTCCACGTTCTTATAATCTGTCCTTTGGTTCTAGCTATCCTAGAGGGTGTGAAGCAGTATCTCACCACTAGACAGTAGTATATGGTGGTTATTTCATATTCCCTAATGACTAATGATGTTGAACATCTTTTTATGTGCTTGTTGGCTATTTGTATACTTTCTATGGAGAAGTGTATAATCAAATTGTTTGCCCATTAGTAAATTGGGTTGTCTTTTATTGTTGAGTTATAGAGTTCTTTATATATTCTAGGTATTAATACCTAATTAGATATATATTTTGTAAAAATTTTCTCCCATTCTTGTAGGTTTTCATTTTTATTTCTTGAGTGTATCATTTGATGCACACATTTTTAAAATTTTGATAGTTCAGTTTGTCACCTTTTTTTCCTTCGGTTTTACTTTGGGTATTATAGCTAAGAAACTTGTCTAATTGAAGGTCATGAAGATTTACACCTGTGTTTTCTTATAAGAATTTTTTATTTTTAACTCTTTTATTTCAATTTTTGATCCATTTTGAGTTAACGTTTTATATAGCATGAGGTGGGGATTCAACTTTGTTGTTTTCATGTGGATATCTAGTTGTCCAGCACCATTTGTTGAAAAGATTATTCTTTCTCCCATTGAATTGTCTTGGCATTAATTGCTTATCAGTCTGATCTAGTTGGGCTGGGATAATTTTTTAGGCCAAAGGTTTGTTTTGACCCTAAAGAGGCTCTCCGTTGTCTCTTTCCCTGGTTCTTACGAGTGAACTACCTGGACTACAGTTTGGCTTGTTGCTCCTGATTAAGAGGAGCTGTTTTTTTGGGAATCCCTTTAGGCCTGAATTTCTTTACAGTCTGTCTCAAATAAAGTCCATTCCTTTGGGAAGAGGATTGGAACTTTTCTCTCTTCTCTTCTCTTCTTTGATTTTAAGTAATCGCTACACCCAATGTGGGGCTCAGACTCACAACCTTGAGATCAGGAGTCACATGCTGTGCTGACTGAGCCAGCCAGGTGCCCCAGGAACTTTCTTCCTTTTTTTTTTTTTTTTAAACATTTGCTTTTTTTCAAGTTTATTTTTATTTATTTTGAAAGAGAGAGGGAGAGGGGGAGGGAGGGGCAGAGAGAGAGAGAAGGAGAGAGAGAGAATCTCAGGCAGGCTCCACACTGTCAGTGCAGAATGTGATGCGGGGCTCAGACTCATGAACCATGAGATCAAAATCTGAGCCAAAATCAAGAGTCGGATGCTTAACCGATTGAGCTATCCAGGTGTCCCAGGAACTTTCTTTTCTTATGGACTATCTCTCCTGCTGGACAAAATCTCTGAGTTATTAGTCTGGCTGTTGGCCAGGGTGATTACTTTTGGTCTTCTTGGCATGGAACCTTTGCCTTATGAGCCAGGGAGGATACTATCAGGGCACCAGTATCCCCGGACTACCGCACCTTGGATAGAGCCTCTGTTCTATGAATGGGGGCTGGGTGGAGGAAGAGCCTGTGATCTTCTGGTCCCACTTACCAGGAATTTAGCCTCTTCACCTTGAAGTTGTAGGAGATGAGAAATGCTGGTGGCCTGCTCCTTCTGGTGATTGATTGGCAGCTGAGGAGAGAAGGAATGCCTTTATAGTAACACCCGTCTGGAGTGAAGCTTCCATGAAGCTGAGCTGTGGAGTGGATCATGGCTCAAATGCCACAGATGTTCTGAGTTTTAGTAAATTATTACTGAGTATAGGAAATTATTTTGAATCTACTTGTCTATTTACTATATGCCTTTAGGACCATTTTCAGAGACTTAAAAAAAAATTTTTTTTTAAATAATTTTCGCCAGCTTTGCTTGTTTTCCAGGAGAGTGTGTCCACTCCTGAGATCCCAGGAGTGGAACTCTATCATTTACATATTGTAACACTCTGGTTGGGATTAATACTAACTTAATTTCAGTAGTATACAACAACTTTGCTCCCGTATAACTCTGTTCCCCTCCTTCCTATGCTGTTATTGACACGAATTACATTTTTATACTTTATGTACTTATCAACTCAGATTTATAATTCTTTATGCAGTTGTCTTTTCAGACGGGAAAAAAGAAAAATCAATTTATATTGTTTTTTCTGTTTATGTATGTAGTTGCCTTTGTCAGTGCTGTTTATTTCTTCATGTGGATTTGAGTTACTCTTTAGTGTCTTAAACACTTTTAAACTTTTTTTTTAAGTTTATTTTTTTTATTTTGAGAGAGAGAGAGAATGAGTAGGGTAGGGGCAGAGAAAGAGGGGGAGAGAATCCCAAGCAGGCCTCGTGCTGTCAGCACAGAGCCCGGTTGATCCCATGAACTGCAAGATCATAACCTGAACTAAAATCAAGAGTTGGATGCTTATCTGACTGAGCCACCCAGGTGCTCATGTCTTAAAACACTTTTAGTATTTATTGTAAGGCAGATATGCTAGCAACAAATTCTCTCAATTTTGTTTGTCTCAGAAGGTCTTAATTTTTCCTTCATTTTTTGAAGGATAGTTTTGCTTGATATAGAATCCTCGGTTGCCAGGCTGTTTTGTTTCAGGACTTTGAATATGTCATCCCACTGCTTTCTGGCTTCTCTGGTTTCTGATGAGAAGTAAGCTGTTAATTGTATTGAGAATCCTTGTACATGATGAGTCACCTTTTTCTTGCCGCTTTCAAAATTTCATTTCTTGTCTTTTTTTTTTTTTTTTAAGTTTATTCTGGGAGGGAGAGAGAGAGAGAGAGAGAGAGAACGAACCAGCAGGGGAGGAGCAGAGAGTGAGGGAGAGAGAGAATCCCTAGCAGGCTCCACTCAGCAAGGAGGCCAGCACAGGGCTTAGTCCCACAGCAGAGAGAGCACGACCTGAGCTGATATCAAGAGTCAGATGCTTAACTGAGCTACCTAGGTGCCCCTCATTCTTGTTTTTCTGTAGTTTGATTATGATGTGTCTATGTGTGGATCTTTTGTAGTTTACCTTACATGGAGTTTACTCACCTTGAATGTGTGGATTAATGTTTCTCGTTAAAGAAGTTTTGAGAAGTTTTCAGCTATTATTTTTTCAAATATTATTTCTGCCCTTTCTTTTTCTCCTCTTCCCCTGGAACTCCCATTATGCATATGTTGGTATTCTTGGTGGTGTCCCATAGATCTCTGAGGGACAGTATCATTTTTCTTTAGTCTTTTGTCTTTCATTTTCTCAGATTGGGTAATCTTGATTGATCTTCAAGTTTATGACTTTTTTAAAATATGTATGCTCAAATCTGCTTTATTTTGGTTTGTTTTTTTAGTTTATTTTGAGAGAGCGAGAGAGGGAGAGGGAGAGGGAGAGGGAGAGGGAGAGGGAGAGGGAGAGAGAGAGAGAGAGAGAGAGAGAGAGAGAGAGAATCCCAAGCAGTCTCTGTGCTGTCAGCACAGAGCCCAGTGTGGGGCTTCATCTCACGAACTGTGAGATCATGACCTGAGCTGAAGTCAAGAGTTGGACCCTTAACCATCTGAACCACCCAGGTGCCCAGTATGTATGTTCAAATCTGCTTGAACCCCTCTAGTGAATATTTCATTTTAGTCATTCTACTTTGTCAGAATTTGTTTGGTTCTTTTTTTTTTTTTTTTAAGTAATTTCTGCCTTTTTATTGATACTCTCTATTTGATGAGACTTTTTGTTCCCTTACTTTCCTTTAGTTTCTTTCAAATGTTTATTTAAAAAACATTTTTAGTGTTTATTTTTGAGAGAGAGAGACAGAACATGAGTGGGGGAGGGGCAGAGAGAGAGGGAAACACAGTCTGAAGCAGGCTACAGGCTCTGAGCTGTCGGCACAGAGCCCAACATGGGGCTCGATCTCCCAAACTGTGAGATCATAACCTGAGCCTAAATTGGATGCTTAATCAACTGAGCCACCCAGGTGCCCCATAATGTTCATTTATTTTGAGAGAGGGAGAGTGCAAGCAGGGAAGGGCAGAGAGAAGAGAGAGAGAATGCCAAACAGGCTCCATGCTCAGTGCAGAACCCAATGCATGGCTCGATCTCACAACCATGAGATCATGACCTGAGCTGAAATCAAGATTTGGATGCTTAACTAACTGAGCCACCCAGGCACCCCTACTTTTTTTTAGATATGTTTCTTTTATTTTTTTAATATTTTAAAAAATGTTTGTTTATTTTTGAGAGAGAGAGCAAGCAGGGGAAGGGCAGAGAGAGAGGGGGACAGAGGATCTGAAGTAGATTCTGCACTGACAGCAAAGAGCCCAATGTGGGGCTTGAACTCATGAACTGTGAGATCATGACCTGAGCAGAAGTTGGATGCTTAACTGACTGAGCCACCCAGGTGCCCCAATATGGTTTTCTTTAGTTCTTTGGACATACTTGAAACAGCTGATTTAAGATCTTTGTAATATTTGTTTTTTTTTTTTTTTGTTTATTTATTTTTGAGAGGGAGGGAGGGAGGGAGAGAGAGAGAGAGAGAGAGAGAGAGAGAGAATGAACAGGGGAGGGGCAGAGAGAGAGGGAGACAGAATCCGAAGCAGGCTTCAGGCTCAGAGCTGTCAGCACAGAGCCCAACGTGGGGCTCGAATTCGTGAACCCTGAGGCCATACCTGAGCCGAAGTCAGACACTTAACCAGCTGAGCCACCCAGGTGCCCCATGATCTTTGTAAGAGTTGTAAATCCAAAGTTTGGGCTTCCTCAGGGATAGTTTCTTTTGCTATATCCTCAGCATGCATTTTCTACCTTATAATCTGAAATAGCCACTCAAGCTCCAGTTATATACTCTGTATTCCAGGTCAGGTGAAGGAAGAAGGGCTGCAGACATGCTTTTACTCCCTTTAACTGTACTTCCTAGAGGTTGTATATGATACTTTTCCTCACAGCCCATTGGCCAGAATGTTATCATATGATATGTAATCATATGATTACTCCTAGTTTCAAGGGAGTCTGGGAATTTTGGCCTTTAATTTGGGTTGCCTTTTGCTTGTGTTTTTACTGATAAGAAAGAAAAGAAGAGTGGATTTGGGGATATAATGAGGGTTTTATTTTTTTACCATAGTTCACCCCTTTGGGTTTTCTAATGTTCATGCCTACCCGTCTTTACATACATGTGACATATTCACCTCATCCCAAGAGAGACTACTCCAGTATTTCATTTAGTTTCTGCATTCAGCTCAAAGTTCAGGATGTCTGAGTAATGTGCAGTCTTCTGATAAGATAACTGTTCCCAAAGCAATTAGTGTACAGTAGGTGTAATAGAAATAGGATGATAGCAATAAAAAATTACTGTTCAGAAAAGGGGAGAATTAGTAACATACAAAAGTCCATAGCAGGGGCTCTGGTGACTCAGTCGATTAAGTGTCTGACTTCAGATCATGATCTTGTGGTTCGTGAGTTCGAGCCCTGCGTTGAACTGTCTCCTGTCAGCACAGAGCCTGGAACCTGCTTCAGATTCAGTGTGTCTGTCTGTCTGTCTCTCTCTCTCTCTCTCTCTCTCTCTGCCCCTCCCCTGCTTGCACTCTGTCCCTCTCTCTCAAAAATAAACAAACATTAAAAAATTTTTTTTTTTGAAGTCCACAGCAATTATTAAATGTCACTGTGTAGGAAATTTGAAGACTTTTTGTTCTGGTGGAGGAATAGATTTTTGAATTAAGCATTGTTTTTAAGCCTGATGACTCTGGTTTTTAATTTATTTACCTCTGTGCCTCACCGGTCTCTACCTCTTCTTAGCTTAATGGCAATTACAGTGAGGCTCTCTGAAACAATTGTCTTGTGTGAGAAGGCTACCCTAAGGAACACCCTCCCCCCAATACTTTTGTTTTGTCAGTTAAATTCATAGCCTTTCTTTTTCCTTTTATTCTTTTTTTATCTCTGTCACCTGTATCATTTATTCCCCCATTCACTTCCCCTTGGTAACCATTAGTTTGTTCTCTATAGTTTAGAATCTGTTTCTTGGTTTGTCTCCCTCTCTCTTTTTATCTCTCTCTTTTTTTTCCTTTGTTCATTTTTTTTAAGTTTATTTATTTCGAGAGAGAGAGAGAGCGCGCGCGCGCATGAGCAGGGGAAGGGCAGAGAGAGAGGGAGAGAGAGAATCCCAAGCAGGCTCTGTGCTGTCAGCACAGAGCCAGATGCGGGACTTGAACTCACAAACTGTGAGATCATGACCTGAGCCAAAAACCAAGAGTCAGATGCTGAACCGACTGAGCCACCCAGGTGTCCCACGTTTGTTTTGTTTCTTAAATTCCACATATGAATGAGATCATATGGTGTTTGTCTTTCACTGATGGACTTCTTTTGCTTAGCATTATATTCTCTAGCTCTACTCATGTTGTTGCATATGGAAGGATTTAATTCTTTTTTTTTTTTTTGACAAAATTCAAAGTTTATTCATGATAACTCTCAGCAAAGTAAGAATAGTAAAACTTTCTCAACCTGACAAGTGACATTGAAGAAGCTACTTTTCTTTTTTTCTTTAATTTTCTTTTTTTAAATTTACATCCAAATTAGTTAGCATATAGTACAACAATGATTTCAGAAGTAGATTCCTTAATGCCCCTTACCTATTTAGCCCATTCCCCCTCCTGCACCCCCTCCCGTAACCCTCTGTTCTCAATATTTATGATGGAAGGATTTCATTCTTATTTATGGCTGAATGACATTCCATTGTAGGTATATACCACATTTTCTTTATGCACTCATCAATTGATGGACACTTGAGCTGCTTCCGTATCTTGGCTATTGTAAATAATGCTACTAGAAACACAGGGATGCATGTATCCCATTGAATGAGTGGGTAGATACCCAGTAGTGCAATTACTGAATTGTAGGGTAGTTCTATTTTTAAATTTTTGGGGAACCTCCATGCTCTTTTCCACAGCAGCTGACCAGTTGGTGTTCCCACGAACAGTGCAAGAGTTTCCTTTTTCTCGACATCCTCACTAGTACTTGTTGTTTCTTGTGTTTTTTATTTTAGCCATTTTGATGGCTGTGGGGTGTGGGGTGATACCTCATTGTAGTTTGATTTGGATTTCCCTGATGAGAGTGATGTTGAGCATCCTTTCATGTGTCTGTTGGCTGTCTGTATGTTGTCTTTGGAGATCTGTCTTTTCATGTCTTCTGCCCATTTTTAATTGGATTATTTGGGGATTTGGGGGTGTTGAGTTGCATAAGTTCTTTATATATTCTGGATACGAACCCCTTATTGGAGATGCCATTTGCATATATTTCTCCCATTCAGCATGTTGTCTTTTAATTTTGTAGATTGTTTCCTTTTCTGTGCAGAAGGTTTTTATTTTGATTTAGTCCCAATAGTTTATTTTTGCTTTTATTTCTCTTGCCTCAGGAAACGTATCCAGAAAAATGTTGGTATGGCCAGTGTCAGAGAAATTGCTTCCCGTGTTGTCTTCAAGAATTTTTATGGTTTCAGGTCTCACATTTAGGTATTTAATCTGTTTTGAGCTTATTTTTGTGTATGGTGAAAGAAAATGGTCCAGTTTTATTCTTTTGCATGTATCTGTCCAATTTTTCCAACACCATTTGTTGAAGAGACTGTCTTTTTTCCATTTTATATTCATTGCTCCTTTGTTGAAGATTAGTTGACCATATAATTATGGGTTTATTTCTGGATTTTCTATTCTATTCTGTTGATCTCTGTATCTGTTTTTGTGCCCATACCATACTGTTTTAATTACTATCACTTTGTAATATAACTTGGAATCCGGAATTGTGATACCTCCAGTTTTGTTTTTCTTTTTCAAGATTCCTCTGGCTATTCAAGTTTTTTTTGTGGTTCCATACAAATTTTTGGATTATTTGTTCTGGTCTGTGAAAAATAATGTTGGCGTTTTGATGAGGATTGTGTTAAATCTTTAGATTGCTTTGGGTGGTATAGACATTTTAGCAATATTCTTCCAATCCATGAGGATGGGATGTCTTTCCATTTCTTTGCATCATCTTGAGTTTCTTTCATCAGCGTTTTATAGTTTTCAGAGTACAAGTCTTTCACTCTTTGGTTAAGTTTATTCCTAAATATTTTATTGTTTTTGGTGTAATTATAAATGGGATCATTTTCTTAATGATTCATTAACAGTGTTTAGGAATACAACAGATTTCTGTATATTGATTTTGTATCCCACGACCTTAACTGAATTCATTTATCAGTTCCAGTAGTTTTTTGGTGGAGTCGTTAGGGTATTCTATATATAGTATGTCATCTACAAATAGTGAATGTTTTACTTCTTCCTTACCAATTTGGGTGCCTTTTATTTCTTTGTATTGTCTAATTACTGTGGCCATCACTTCCAGTAGTATGTTGAATAAAAGTTGTGAGAGTGGACATCCTTGTCTTGTTTCTGACTTCCTGACCTTAGGGGAAAAGCTCTGTTTTTCACTATTGAGTATGATATTAGCTGTGGATTTTTCATATAATACCTTTGCGTTGAGGTATATTCCCCCTAGACCTACTTTGCAGAGGGTTTTTTTTTTTTTTTTTTTTTTAATCGTGAATGGATATGGTACTTTGTCCAGTGCTTTTTTGCATCTATTGAAATGATCATATGTGGTTTTTAGCCTTTATCTTATTGATGTGATGTATCATGTTGATTATTTTACAAATATTGAACCACCCTTGTGTCCTGAGAATAAAGCAAATGCACACGGAACATTCTCCAGAATAGATCACATATTGAACCACAAAACAAGTCTTAGCAAATTAAAAATAATCGAAGTCATACTATGCATGTTTTCTGACCACAAGGCTATGAAACTAGAAATCAAGCACAAGATGAAATCTGGAAACAGCACAAATACACAGAGGTTAAACAACATTTTACTAAACAATGAGATGGACAACCAAGAAATCAAAGAAGAAACCAGGGGCACTTGGGTGGCTCAGTTGGTTGAACTGAGCCCCTGACTTCAGCTCAGATCATGATCTCATGGTTTGTGAGTTCGAGCCCCATGTGGGCTTACTGCTGTCAGCACAGAGCCTGCTTTGGATCCTTTGTCTCCCTCTCTCTCTGCCCCTCCCCCACTTGTGTGTTCTCTCTTTCTCTCTCAAAAATAAATAAAACATTTTAAAAAGGAAGAAATAAAAAATTACATAGAAACAAATGAAAATGAAAACACAGTGTTCCCATGTTAACTAGAATTTAAATAAAAACTTGTAAAAGAAAAAAGAAAACACAGTGGTCCTATATCTTTGAAATGCAGCAAAAGTGGTTTTAAGAGTGAAGTTTGTAACAATACAAGCCTACCTCAAGAAGCAAGAAAAATCTCATGTAAACAACTTACCTTTACACCTAAAGGAGCTAGAAAAAGAAGAACAAGCAAAACCCAAACCCAGCAAAAGGAAGGAAATAATAAAGAGCAGAAATAAATGATATAGTAATTAAAAAACACAATAGAACAGATCAGTGAAACCAAGAGCTAGTTCTTTGAAAAGATTAACAAAATTGATAAACCTCTAACTAGACTCATCAAAAAAAAAAAAGAAGAGAGAGAGAAAGTCAATAAAGAAAGTCACTAGTGAAAGAGGAGAAATAATGACCAACATCACAGAAAAGCAAACAATTATAAGAGAATATTATGAAAATCTAGATGCCAAAAAATTGGACAACTTAGAAGAAATGGATAAATACTTAGAAACATGTAACCTACCAAAACTAAAGCAGGAAGAAATAGAATATGTGAACAGACCAATTACCAGCAATGAAATCAAATCAGTAATGAAAAACTCCCAAGAAACAAAAGTCCGGGACCAGACGGCTTCCCAGGCGAATTCTACCAAACATTTAAAGAGTTAATATCTATTTTTCTCAAACTATTCCAAAAAATAAAAGAGGAAGGAAAACTTCCAGATTCATCCTGTGAGGCCGGTGTCCCCCTGATATCAAAATCAGATAAAGACACCACAAAAAAAGTACAGGCCAGTATCCCATGAATAGAGATGCAAAAATCTTCAACGAGATATTGGCAAACTGAATCCAACAATACATTAAAAAAAATTACATACCATGATCAAGTAGGTTCATAGGCTTTGAATGGTAGAGATCCAGTCTCATTTCCATTTGGCAGCCACTGCACTCCAAAGTGCAGTGGTTCACTCTTTCTACTCTATAAGGCTTCGAAGTAAGAGTCTTTTAGTCAACTTAGATTGCCGGCCACAGGAAAGAGATGTATTAGCATAGATATATTCCTTTATATCTCTGCTTACTGACTGATTAGCTCTAGTCTGAGTTTTACCTCTCTGGTATAATTTTGTTGGAAGTTTCTAGAAGCAGGCAACACATATGACATTCTGAATTTTTCCTACTGTTTCCCTTAAAACAATAGCATTCCAATATAGTCAGGCAGTGGTTTAACTAGGTGTTTTGCCACTGTATAACAATGATCCTTAGCTTTTCAGTCTGCAATTTTGAGTGCTCACCACTTACTATTTTATAAGCATTGACACGTTATATTGTTTCTCATGAAACATTTTACTTATGGCACCATATTCTGTATTAGGATTATATTCAACCATTTGTGACCCTCAAAAGTAAAATAATAGTGGCTTTAAACATGACATGAATTTATTATTTTTTTTGGAGAAGAAGTACTGTGTGATGGGCAACCTAGGGCAGCTGTGGTGCTCTACAATGTCAGGGAACCATTTCCTTTCTATTTTTGTTGCCTTATCATTTACAACATGTGACTTCTTCCTCATGATCTAATATGGCTGCTTGCACTTCAGCACCTCATCCACATTCCAGCCAGAAGGAAGGAGGAGGGTCCAAAGAGTAAAGTACCCAGTTTCTTTAAGGACATTTCCTGGAAATCACACTTAATACTTTTACTCATGTCCCATTGGGTTGAATTCAGCCCCATGGCTGTACCTGGCTGCAGGAGAGGGTGGGAAATGCAGTCTTTATTAAGGCATGCACTTAGCTAAAGCTAAGGTATTCTGTTACTAAGGACAAAGGGGAAAGTGGATATTGGGCAACAACCTCCAGTGCCTGCCACAATGGTCCACGCGAGGTTCTTTTACTTCCTGCTCATGGGTAGTCGCTGATACTTACAAATGCTCATAATTCTCTTCCCATTGTATTCTTTTCATGCCATCTAAGACCTGAGTTGTTACATTCAGATGCTTTCTTGTCTTTGAGATATAGATCATCAGTGTGCTTCCTTTCTCTTTGATTTAGAACCTTGCTATTTTAAGATATGTCACCAACAAGATATTTGAAGGTTTTCATGCCGGTGTACATTTTACCTTTTCTTTTTTTGCTGCCCACGTCATGCTTTTTGCCTGCACAGATGCCTTCAAATGTGCTGTGCTGACTGCTGCTGCTATGTGTCTTAGCATTTTATAAATTCCCCAATAATTGCTCTTACATGTAGTTGTAATATGGAAACTCCTGAAGTGCTTTGGAGAACACTTCTGTTATTTGCTTTGTTTGGGAAATGAATCTCTTTGTGTCTCCTCTCTCTCCTTCTTAATTTTAAAGCTCTAAATATCTTTTCTGTAGTTAAAATTGTTCTTAGTTATGTTTTACACTTTACTGTGTCAGAAACACTTGTGTTTTTATTTAAATTGCTGAGATTCATTATGTTTCCAGAGATTCTACCTTGATTGAAATCTTTCAACAACTGTGAGAATCTAAAAATGTATTTTTAGGGGCACCTGGGTGGCTTGGTTGGTTAAACATCCAGCTCTTGATTTCGGCTCAGGTCATGTTTTCACAGTTCATGAGATCAAGCCCCACATCGGGCTCTGTGCTGACAGCACAGAGTCTGCTTGGAATTCTCTCTCCCTTTCTCTGCCCCTCCCCCCTCACAAACAAACAAGCAAACTAACTAAAAACAATGTATATTTAAACACAAGCTGTGCACCATATACCATGAACATAATGCAATGAGGCAGTGCTTTTGTATGGTAACTGATCTTGCCAGAGTAGATTCATTTACTAAGTTTGCTTTTATAATTATTCAGAAGAATAACTGATGAGTTATTATCATATAACTCTGGTGATATACCCTGGTGTTTGAGCTCTAATGCTGCAGTACTATCATAGGTACGTGCATTATTCTGCGACTCCCTCATCGTAACACCAGTAGGTGCCCAGGAGCTATAGCCTGGCCTTTTCTGCCTGATCCATAGACATGCTAGTCTTGAGGCTACATTTTCCATGAGTGAGGGTTGCTGTGTTTGGATGTTCCTAAAAACTGCAGCAGTGTCTGGATTTTTTCTTTTCTATGACAAGATATTTCAATTCCATTGTTAAAAAATATTTGCTAAAGAGTTCAGGAAAATATTCATGGCTCTTTTTATAAAGAGAGAGCATATTAATATATAGGGAAGAGAGTACATCAGAAACCTAAGGGTATGAGGCTCTGGCACTGGAAAATAGGGCTTCTCTTCAAACGCTGTATTGTAGTGTGGAAACAAAGCACAGTACTGTAAATGTCTTTCCTTCCCCCCCAACTGCTGCCTGTCTTCATCCTAGGTGAGGTTTGTCTCAACACGTTTTTCATTCCAGTTAGTATGTTCAAAAATAACTAGAGTTGACCCTTGAAACAGCATGGGTTGTACTGTGCGAGTCCACTCACATGTGGGTTTATTTTGATAAATACAGTATAGTATTGTAAATGTATTTTCCTTATGATTTTCATAATACTTTCTGTAGTTTACCTTACTGTGAGAGTGTAGTATGTAATACCTATAGTACACAAAATATGTGTTAATCAACTGTTTTATCAGGAAGGCTTCTCGTTAGCAGGCTATTAGTAGCCAAGTTTTTGGGAAGTCCACAGTTTTATGTGGATTTTCAACTGTGCAGGGGATGTACCCCAAGCCCCCCGCATTTGTTCAAATAGTCAATTGTAGTTTTTTCCAGATTATTCCTACCTGAACAGGGTAACTATGGCAGATTTTCTGTCTTGTGGCCTGGAAATGTGTCAGGTTATCCTGGCTTACTGGAGTATGTTTTTGGTGCAAAAGTGGAAGTGACAGAATTCCTAACTTGGGGAAAAAAAATTCCTAGCTTGTCTCATGATGGGTTACATGATGTTGGGGGTGAATGTGCAAAATATATTCAGATCATATTTAAATTTACTCAGGTCTTTTATACATAACACGTGGACTTCTAAACATCTATCATTCCTTCTCTTAAGACGCATATAATTCCACATTTAAAAATTGGAGTGCATTTGAACACCGTAACGGAGGGATTAGGGATTGTAAGGAAAGCTGTAGTGTTTATGGGCATGAGTAGAGTGCAAGGAATGTTAACAAGTCATCTTGTCAAAATAGTGCTTTCAATTTTAAGCAACCTTTTGTGGTGAAGGGGGAATTTGGGTTAGGAGTTAAAGCAGATTGTCAAATTCCTTTAAATGTTTCCAATAAAGTACCACCTGGTAGTTAAACTCTTTGTACTTCTGTTTTGTTTTTTTTTTGAAAATTTTTACGTGTTTATTTATTTTTGAGAGAGAGAGAGAGAGAGAGAGAGAGAGAGAGAGAGAGAGAGGCAGAGAAAGAGGGAGACACAGAATCTGAAGCAGGCTCCAGGCTCGGAACTGTCATCACAGAGCTTGATGTGGGGCTCAAACTCGCGAACCATGAGATCATGATCTGAGCCAAAGTCGTACACTTAATCGACTGAGCCACCCAGGTACCCCTAAACTCTTTGTACTTCTTAGAATAAGACCCTCCTTAGAATAAGACCCTTCTCATAAGACCCTTTAAGATAACAGGATGAGATAACAAATTTTTATTCAGAGTGATTTGCTCAAGGTCATATCAACAAATGCAGTATTATGATATATTAAGATATAGATCACATATCATAACTTGCCCCCAAAACAGAATTATTGCAATTATTACCAGGGGACGCGGCAGAAGGGTAAATTATACCCAACTCAGAGTTAGGCAGAAGGCTAAGGTTTTCTACCCAAGAGCCAAAGTGATCTTTTAAAAACATAGATCAGTGTCATCTAGTTTTTTTTTGAAGAATCTAGTTCTCTCCCACTCTGCTCTCTGGCCATGCTCGTGTTTCCTTGATGATGCCAAGCTCATTCCCACCTCCTGGCCTTTGAACTTGGCACATGCTATTTTCTCTGCATGGCTGGCTACTTTTTATCAAATTCAGGGTAGAATCAGATTGTGTAGTTATTAGGGGCATGGGTTGTGAAACCCAATTGCCTACTTTGAAGTTATGTGACTTCTTAGTGCCTTCATTTCTTCAACTGTAAAAAATTGGATGATAAAAGTAAATATCTCTTAGTGTTGTGAAGATTGAAAAAATATATATGAAGTGTCTCACTTATAGTAAGTGCTTACTAAGTGTTGGCTATTGTTCAATAAGTCTCAGCTCAGATATCACTTCTTCAGTGAGACCTTTCTTGACCATTTCATCATAACTAGCCACCCTGCCCCCTACACATAATACTTAGTTATCTGAAATTATTCCATCTTATTTTTTTATTTTTTATTTATTTAAAAAAAAATTTTAATGTTTATTTTTGAGAGAGAGAGTGTGAGTGGGGGAAGAGCAGAGGAAGAGGGAGACACAGAATCTGAAGCAGGCTCCAGGCTCTGAGCTGTCAGCACAGAGACCAATGTGGGGCTCGAAGTCACAGATCACAAGATCATGACCCGAGCTGAGGTCAGACGCCCAACTGACTAAGCCACCCAGGTACCCCTGAAATTGTTCTATTTTATATTTATTTACTTTTTTTTTTTTTTTGTCTCTCCCACTATAATGTTAGTTCCATGAAAGCAGGGATGTTTTCTGTCTGTTGCGCTCCCAGTACCTAGAACAGTGCCTGATCAATACATATGTCTTGAGTGAGTTAATGGAAGTTGGGCCCACCCCACAAGGTTTTCTTAGGTGACCTAAGACTGAAAGGCAATTCGTGCCACTCAATTCAGGGAAGATACTCCCATGTGTACCCAATACCAGTAGATTATGTTCGAGCCACGGATATCTAGCACAGGTGTGTCAAGAATGGTATAGAGGTCATTAGTAGAAAAAGAGTTGAACCTGGGGATAAAACACATATTCTGTTTGTCTTCTGTTTTTATTTATTTGTGTTGCTTCCAGCTGGTAAGGTCATGTCCTTTTATATAAGCCCTTGAGCTTACTTGTATCTTTAAGTTTGGGGACAGCTGGTTGTCCCTCAGCATTATAAAGTTACAGCTTTATTGAGCTTCTTCTAAAATAGTAGGAGTAGAAAGTACTGATACATAATTAGATACTCAGCTGTATATGATAATTTTAGTAGTCATAGGAATGGTCTGAGACCCAAAGTAGGCAATCTGAGACCAGGAATTCCTGAGTTACCAATGGAGTAGGTGTGATACCAGTTTATCGTTCCCTTGTATCTATACCTCTGCCTCTTTCTCTTACTCTCCTGACTTTTTTCCTTTTGTTCTCTTCCTATTTTTGCGTTCTTTTCTGTTCCTCTCGGTCTACTTTCACGTCCATATTTTCCTTCTTCACGTGTACCTAATGGAAACTAAGATGTTTCTGTTATAGGTTTCTCTCACTATCTGGAAGTAAGAAGGTGAAATGGCCGAAGAAGCAGTTACCGTTAATTTACATAGGGAATATTTTTAGCATCCCCAGACCCCCCGAAATAACCTTGCTTAGGCTCTTCTGATACCTTAGGACACATTTTGCTAATGGATGCACAAAATAAATCGAAATGAAGTACAGAAGCGCACAGACACAGTTCGAAGCTTTGACAGCTGGATGCTGACATGCCGAGTGTAGTCCCAGGAAGGAGCTTGGCAGTGCCCCTCTCGCCGCTCGGGTGTGTGCTGCCTCTACACGGCTGGCTGCAAAACAAACGCTGAGCGCTATTTTTGGTTTTCACCTTTTTTCCTAAAAGCGAAAATCCTCTTGAGATTTCTTTTGGTCAGCGAAAACAGGTACTAATGTAGATTTTTCATAAAAGCAAGTGTCATAATGTGAACTTTTGAAAGCCGGGGATACCTTTATTTATATTTGGCTCCTGAACCCAACACCCAAAATCAAATTCATCATCGCCTCAGATAAAATTCCTTCTCCTTTCCTCCCTATTTCTATTAGCAGAACCTCTATTTTAGCAGTCACTCTGGCTTAAAACTGTGAACTCCTATTTGGCACCTTCCTTCCCTTCACCCCCTGCAATCAGATGCAGACATTCTGTCACATAAAAATTCTGTCTCATTCATCCCACATTAATTCAACAAAGATCTGAGTTCTTGCTCTGTGCCAGGTATGGTTCTGTGTGGTGTCCCCTTCTTTATACATTTACTATCCAAATTTGAGGATCTCAACCCTTTGTACTTTGCCTAATGAAGTAGCTTCATAACTTTTTTCCCAACCTCATGTTCCTTTTTTTTTTTCCAATCCGGTGTTTACCCCACTGGCAGATTAATTATCTAAAGCATGATTTGTTCATGTCATTCTTTATTTCCTAGAGTGAAACTGAGCTGGCTGGCCCGGGCTCACCTCATATAACTTTTACTTGAACCGTGTGATCTACCAAACTGGATTGCCCTTTTGGAACATAAATCTTCACTTTCTCACATCCATGTTATTGTTCATGCTGCTCTGTCTCCTGGGATAACGTGAGCCCCCTGAGGGCAGGAATTTTGTTTTATTCACTGTAGTATCTCTAGGACCCAGGACAGTACCTGGCATGTAGTGGGTACTCAGTAGATATTTGTTGAAAGAATAAGTGAAAAATAAGTGAACCTTGTCAATCCTATTAGCTTTTTTATGGCTATGCTCAAATATTATCTCTCTCAGGAAGCCTTTTCTGATCTTCTGTATATTTCTATTTAAACATAAATACCTATGACAGAACTTTCTTGTCTCTTTTTTTCTGTATCAATGCCGACTTTGTATGATGTGATTGCTGTGAGGATAATATTGTCAGTAAATTAACAAATATTTATTGAGTTCGTATACTTTGTCAAGTATTATATCTAGGTACTTGAGTTAAAATTTTGACAATGGAACACCATTTGCAACTACGTGGTTGGAACTAGAGGGTATTATGCTAAGTGAAATTAGTCAGAAAAAGACAAATATCATATGACTTCACTCATTTGAGGAATTTAAGATACCAAACAGATGAACATAAGGGAAGGGAAGCAAAAATAATATAAAAACAGGGAAGGGGACAAAACATAAGAGACTCTTAAATATAGAGAACAAAGGGTTGCTGGAGGGGTGTGTGTGGGGGGGATGGGCCAAATGGGTAAGGGGCATTGAAGAATCTACCTCTGAAATCATTGTTGAACTATATGCTAACTAACTCGGATGTAAATTTAAAAAAATGAAACAATAAATTAGAAAAAAATACACAATGGAACCAAATTCCTTTCCTCGGTAAACTTACAGTCTAGTAGAGGATCAATCCATTATAATAGTAGTAAAAGTGAGCAGTAGTAGAAGCAAGCCTGGTATCTTACAGGAGCTGAACCATAGAAAGGGGATGGATAATAGGGAGATGGGGGTAGGTTGCGGAGGAAGAGGCAGTTTTATGTAGTCACATGTAGAGAGAAGCATGACAGATACATATGGTTGGAGCAGAGGGTGCTTAAGAGAAGTAAGAAATGAAACAAGTACTCTGAACAAGTGTTCTGTTGTTACACCATCATCCATTTTGTTGGGGGAAGAGGGAAAACTTGGATGACTGTTTCCCTATAGAATGATCAGGTGGAATTGAAAACCTGAAATGAGTAAAGGCCATAGCTTCATGGAGCTTCCTGAAAAAAAAATTACTTGGGAAACTTTTGTTCTTTGGAATGTCTCCACACACTTGGTTGATAGGCTGTATAAGCAATTCTCATTTGAAAATAAATTGTTCTTTTTAGAATTTGAAGACACACTATGCTATCTCAGTTTCTAATGTTGAGGCCATTTATTATATCTCACAGTCTGTGGGTGAGGAATTTGGGCAGGGCTTAGCTTGGGGACTCTTCTGTTCCACATGGTGTTAACTTGGGTCCACATAGTGGCATTCAGCAAGTGACTGGCTGGGCTTGTCTGGAGGGACCAAGAGTGTAAATGCCTGACACCTTGGTGGTGATGTTTGGAAGGCTGGTCTCAGCTGGATCCCTATTCCTTTCGGACCTCTTTAGGCTTCTTCTTCATTTTTTAAAGGATTTTATTTTTAAGTAACCTCTATACCCATTAAGGGGGTTGGGTTGAACTCATAGCCCTGAGATCAAGAGTCACATGCTCTACTGACTGAGCCAGCTAGGTGCTCCTAGATCTCTTCTTATGGTCTCTCCAGTAGAGTAGTTAGACTTCTGTATGGGGACACAGGACTCCAAGGGACCAAGGTAAAAGCTACCAGTGTTCTTTAAAGCCTGTGCCTGGAACTGGCATAGCATCACTTTTGCTGTGCTCTATTGGTGAAGGCAGTCAGGCTCAGATTTAGTGGAGGGGAAATAGACCTTACCTGTCAGTGGGCCAAGTGTCAGAGAATTTACAGCCATCTTTAATTTGCCACACTACTCTTCCATGTGCCTTCTACTGTTTTTAGGTGGATGTTCTATTTTTGTTTCTTGTAGTCCATGGTTTTAGATGATTTCTATAATGAAGAGGGAGTGGAAAGGCCTTTTCTATGCTGTCCTTAGACGTCTGAGTAGTTTTTAAGATATCTGAAGATGATGGGGGCCATAGTGAGAGAGATAAGGGGACAAGACTTGATGTTTTTGATGTTTTCCTTACCTACTCTAGGACCCAGGGCAGTACCTAGTACATATATAATAAGCTCTCAGAAAATACCTGTTCTCAAATTCCTTTGTGTATAAATTAAATATATATATATGTATATATATACATATATATACATATATATATTCCTTATATAAATAAATAGATAAAATATCCATCTATTTAGATAGTAAGAGTAAGATTTTGGTTTATCTACTATATTGAAGATAAATCAAAGGAAATAAGAATCTGCCCATCTAAAAGAACGTTTGTTAATTGACTAAAAACAATTTTTATACAGAAAAAGTTTTTTTTTTTTTCAGGAGAACGTATCATTTGGTTGCATGAAATGGACTTTGTCATGGGTCATAATAAAAAATCCTGTTAGTATACACTTTTTTAGAATTAGCAGCTGTTTGCCTGAGCTCTTCGATTTCTCTAACACATTTTGTCCTGTTGCTTCTAGTTACATATGCCACTCGGCACCAGCAGAAGGCATGCAGCCCAAAATGGGGGTGGGGTGGAGAAAAGATGAGGCGGAATCAAACCAGCAAGAGAGTGAAACAGATGGGTTGTGGGAGATGACCCTGCCCCCATGTTGTTTTTGTTCTGGCTGCTACTGATCAGATGCAAATCAGCAGCCAAGAAATTGGAGTTGGTGATCCTGTGATGAAAAAGAAAGTTTGATCTTAGGCTGAGTAGAATTATACATTTACAACACTAAAACATGATGCAGATTTTTTTCCTTTTGGTTATTTTAATTACTTTTCCTCTGACACGTTTCAGAGAGTGTTTTGTTTGAGATACAACTTTTGTATTTTTCTGGATAAAAGGATACATATAATCTGAGATAAATATTGCCCTTTTAGGGTTTTTTTTCATGCAAGTTTACAGTAAGTAAAATTTTAGGAGTGTTCAGGAATTGGTGGAGGAGACATTTTAATCCATGACTATACCTCCACATTTTTTGGATTTTGTCTCTAGATTGTCAGCATTTACCAAGACTTTCTTCTGTGGGCTGTTTAAAAATGAATAGAAAGTAGTAGGTTTGTTAGAAAAATAGATCTTCCATATATATATATATACATATATATATATATATACATATATATATGTATATATATGTATATATATATATGTATATGTATATGTATATATATGTTATGCTAAATATTCTTTTCTTTTGTCAGTGCTTGATTTTGACTTTTGTTTGGCTTATTTTCTAAGGTCAAGATTGAGGAAACCTTGCTTTATGTCTTAACCAAGTCTTCACTTTGTTCTATGGAATAACCTTATTTTTTAAAAAAACATAGGAATGTTATCAAACATACACAAATGTAAAGAGAATAATAGTATAATGAGTCTCCAGGTACCCCATATTCAGCCTCAACAGTTACCAACATTGTGCCACTCTTATTTCATCTATCGCCCACCCCTTGGCCCATGATTTTATGGAAGAGTTTTGTGTAATATAGTTTAGTATTAGCATTTAAAAGGTTTTTTTTGTTTGTTTTAAGTAGGCTCCACACCCAGTTTGAGGCTTGAACTCATGACCCTGAGATCAAGAGGCGGATGCTGTACCAACTGAGCCAGCCAGGCACCCCTAGTTTAATATTAGCATTTTTAAAGAATATATCCTGAAACTTTTTAAGTATTTTATTATTTCTTTTTAATGTTTACTTTTATTTTTGAGATGGTGGCGGGGGGGACAGAGAGAGAGGGAGACACAGAATCCAAAGCATCCAGGCTCTAAGCCATCAGCACAAAGCTCTGACGCGGGGCTCAAACCCATGAACCATGAGACCTGAGCTAAAGTCGGACACTCAACTGAGCCACTCAGGTGACCCTTAAGTATTTTATTTTTTAAGTAATATCTATACCCAACGTGGGGCTGGAACTTGTGACCTTGAAATCAAGAGTCACATGCTCTACCAACTGAGCCAGCCAAGTGCCCCCCTAAAACTTGAAATCTCTACATTAACAGATACCACTGTAGTGTGTAGTTTACCCAATAAAAATATGTGGTGTTATTTATATATATATATACACATATATGTATGTATATATATATATATATAT
>NC_064809.1:130371105-130383427 GCF_023721935.1 Panthera uncia | reverse complement strand
TAAATTTTAAGTGAGCTCTTCAAACCCTTAATGATCCGATAAATATGGAACTTAGTTACTAAGCTAGTAAATTAATTCTGAATGGAACACTCAGTAAAACAGTTTTTCAAATAGCTTTTTCTTACGCTCCAGACTTTGACAGGCACAATCATGGTCCACGTCACTACAGAATTTGATACTCCTTTCTTTCATCTATTAAGATGTATGTGTTCTAATAATATCACTTTTTAAACTTAATTTTTCCCTTTATGCCTAGCATTAGACTTTGGGTGACTTTCTCTCGGGGACCATTTTCCACAGTTTGTTTATTCATTTATGAATTTTGAGAGAGAGGGTGTGAGAAGGAGGGGCTGGGCAGAGGGAGACAGGTAGAGGGAGAGAATCTCAAGCAGGCTCCATGCCCAGCTCAGAGCCTGATGTGGGTGGGGCTCAGTCCCATGACCGTGAGATCATGACCTGAGCCAAAATCAAGAGTTGGCTGCTTAGCCAACTGAGCCACCCAGGTGCCCCTCCATAGTTTAATTTTTTTTTTAATGTTTGTTTATTTCTGAGACAAAAAGAGAGACAGAGCATGAGTGGGGGAGGGACAGAGAGAGAGGGAGACACAGAATCCAAAGCAAGCTCCAGGCACTGAGCTGTCAGCACAGAGCCTGACGTGGGGCTCGAACTCACAAACCGTGAGATCGTGACCTGAGCCGAACTCGGTCACTCAACTGACTGAGCCACCCAAGCGCCCCATAGTTTAATTTTTTAAATATCATTTTCTGGAAGTACTGGTTATGTTCATTAAATGCACACCAGAATTACAGACTCCTACAGTTTAAATTCAAGCTGCTTTAGAAAAAACTTGGTATTCTGAGGGTGCCTGGGTGGTGCAGTTGGTTAAGCATCTGACTCTTGATCTCAGCTCAGGTCATGATCTCACTATTCATGAGTTTGAGACCCGCATCCGGCTCTGTGCTGATGGTGTGGAGCCTCCTTGGGATTTTGTCTTTCCTTCTCACTGCCCCTCCTCCACTTGTGCATTCGCTTGCTCGCTCTCTCTCCCTCAATAAATAAACAAAGAAATTTAAAAAAAAGAAAAGGTTTGGTATTCTGTGATGTATCTTTGTCAAATATCATCATCGTCATCATCATCTAATTCAAAGTAATAGGGGGAAGGTTGTTCTGAGTTAAGATGAGATGTAAATTAAAGAATAGTTTAGGGGTGCCTGCGTGGCTCAGTCAGTTAAGAGTCTGACTCTTGATTTTGGCTCAGGTCATGATCTCACAATTTGTGAGATCAAGCCCCGTGTTGGGCGCTGCACTGGCAGCATGGGGCTTGTTTGGGATTCTGTCTCTCCCTCTCTCTCAAAATAAATAAACTTAAAAAAAAAAAGAATATTTTAAAGAGTAGTTTATTTTTTCAGGCTCATTGAAATATATGAGTTAGCTTACTAAGTTACTTTTTTGTGCAGAGATCTTTCCAGACCATTTTGAAATTTTTATGGTAAAATACACATAACATTAAATGTACCATCGTAACCATTTTTAAGTGTGCTGTTCAGTAGTGTTAAGTAAATTCACATTGTTGTACAACAGATCTTTAGAACTTTTTTATCTTGCAAAGGACTGAGACTCTATCCCAAGCAAGTAGTATTGCCAGACTATTTTTAATGAACAGATAAACTCATTTGAAATGAAAAATTTTCATTTACATAATAATATTCAGTGTGTTAGTCTCTTATGTAATCATGTAAAGAATTAATACGTTATGAGGCAGTACTTTAGTTTTTCTCTTAATCTGGTAAACTGTAAAATTGCTGGCACCCTTTATATTCTGTTACCACCCCCCCCCCCCAAAGCGCCTAAGTAGCAGAAAATTTTGCTTAGTCTCAAGTTATAGTATCACAGATAATGAGTTAAGTCTGAAATCGTGGGGCTTTGCTGTTTGGTGAAGAACTTTTTATGTGAAGAACTTTTTATATGATTCTAGCCTAATAGTTTAACAGGAGTACTAAAGTACAATAAGGTTTGCTCGTTCCTGCCCTTGACTCGTACACATTATTTTTAATGTTCTGTATCTTTTGCGCATTCTTCCTTGTACCATTCAGATTTTTCTCAAGACCTGCCTGTCTTGGTCCCCAGATTATCTTTAGGTATCTTTCATTTGCTTCTGTCTTTGTTCAGACAAGTATGTATGTATTTTTTAAATTACTTTATTATTTTTTTTTTTAAGTAAACTCTACCCCCAATGTGGGGCTTGGACTCATGACCCCAAGGTCAAGAGTCGCGTGCTCTGCTGACTGAGCCAGCCAGGTTCCCCCAGCAAGTATTTATTGAGTGCCAATTAAGATGCAAATACTATTTCATAGGGTCTGTCTACTGAATACAGTTACTACCATCTCAGCCAAATTTCATAGTTTTCTAGTATAGGTGTGAACTCTTAATCAGGAATGATTTCACAACTTTCTTTCCCCTGTTTTATTGAGATATAATTGACGTGCCGCACTATAGAAGTTTAAGGTGTACAGCATGACTTGACTCACATATACTGTGAAATGATGACCACCATTTAGTTTAAACATCCATCATCTCTTGCAGATATAACAAAGAAAAATGTGTTTTTTTTCACTGTGATGAGAACTTTTAGGATTTACTCTCTTAACGACTTTCAAATATGCCATACAGCAGTGTTAACTGTAGTCCTCATGTTGTATATTACATCCCCAGTACTTATTTATCTTTAACTGGAAGTTTGTACCTTTTGACTACCTTCATCCAGTTTCCCCACCTCCCACCCCCTGCCTCATAACCATAAATCTCAGCGAGATCATACAGTATTTGTCTTCCTCTCTCTGACTTACTTCACTTAGTGTAATGCCCTTGAGGTTCATTCATGCTGTCACAAATGGCAGGATTTCCTTCTTTTCTTATGGCTGAATAATATTTTATTGTATATTAACAATTGCTTATATAAAGCATGTTGCTGTATGTGAAGCTACTTTTCCTGGGTCTTAGGCTGAAGTTATAATACTGCCCTCCTCCTCCTTTCCTTTAGGACTCATTTACGAGTTTTGTTATTCTAAAAACACACATCTCAGTGTGTCATCATCCATGTGCACATGAGTGTGTATGTGCGTGTGTGCATATGTGTCAGGGTGGGGGAGGGTATCAAGGACTGCTGTCCTAAGGAGTTTAGATCTCAAAGGATCCTTGATTCATAAAATTGAATCTTTTTAGTATGAAAAGACTGCTGTTAAGGAAAGCAAACATGCTCTTTCAGAGTTCATGGAGTACTGAGCCAGATGGATTAATCATGTGTAACAATTTTTTCCCTAGTACACAGAGACAAAACACAGCTTAAATGGTTAAGTCATAGGCAAGATGGGAAAAAATTCTTTTGAAAGTTAGATTCTGGATTTTCTTAGACATTTGTTGTTTTGTAATTCCTAAAATTATTCAACCCTCCCCCCAAATCCTTCTCCATTGTTTGCCCATACTACCTCTTAGAATATTAAGCTCCTAGTATTGAGTTCCTAACTTTTTTCTTTTGAACTTGACTCAGTTAAGACTTCTTCCAGCCTTTTTGGAGTAGAGGGTCTTTCTTAGTATCTTCATTCTTCTTAATTTCAACCCCCCCATCTTAATTGCTCTCATCTGGATCTTTTCCAATCCATTTTACATTTTATGAAGTGTATCAATCAGAACTATGACCATGTTTAGTCACACTGTAGCCTTACATGAAGATAGAATGTGATGGTCTTTTTATTTTTTAGTTTTCAATGCCTTTCTTCGTTTCACAGTTTTTCAATATTTTGTTGTTGATTTCCTCATCTCCAAATTAAAGTGCTCACTAAAGTTTGCAGGGAATTCCTAGGTCCTTCTTCTAGATTAAGAACTATAGCTTTTTCATTATACAAGCAACATATATATGTTTTAGAGAAAATTTGGAAACCAAAGAAAGTAAAAAGAAAAAATGTTCAGAGTCTGATCAAATAAAACCCATTTTGTGTTTTTGGTATAATATTTTTATAAATGAAAATACATTTTTGTATCTTTCTTAAAGATGCTTAGATAAGCATTTTCCACACGTTAAATTCTTTATAAAAATTATTCTCAATAACTACATAGTAGGATTCAGTGAATGAGTATATTCCTAATTCACCTAACCATTAATCCATGCTATGAAAAATATTTTCTTGTTATAATGTTTTCTTTGTCATTTTTAAAGATCTTGTTCTTATTTTGCCAGGTGTTTTATTTTTAATATCCCATTTCTGGGTATTATGATTAAATAAATATGTACGTTAAAATATTCGGGTAAATATCCATCAAACATACATCTCTATGTTTATGTTTTTTTATGGAATCTAATGGCTTAGGAATTTTTTTTTTTTTTACAGTAAACTCTATGCTCAACGTGGGGCTTGAACTCATGACCCCAAAGTCAATAGTTGTAGGCTCTACCAGCTGAGCTAGCGAGGTGCCCTGGGAATTATTTTCTTAAAAAAAAATGTTCTACCCCAGATTATGTTGGTACAGTATAATACTTTTAATACCTTTTGGATATTCATGAAAGTGTTAGTTCTCAAGGTACTTCTCCTTGGGAGTTGGAGGGTAACATTTCTTCCATAACTATTTCTCCTTGGCCACTATTTCCTTTTATCCCATTACACATCATGTGTGTTGCTTTTATTTTAATTTTATGTTGTCCTCCTGAGTGATGTAGTTGAGGACAGTATCAGACTTGAAAGTACGTGTATTGTGTGAGCATACTAAATATTAAAATTAAAAATGATGCTGGCTAGGGCTTTATCAATTTTGTTAATTCTTTCAAAGAACCAGCTTCTGGTTTCATTGATCTGTTCTGTTTTTTTTGGTTTGATAGCATTGATTTCTGCTCTGATCTTTATTATTTCCTGTCTTCTGCTGGTTTGGCTTTTATTTGCTATTCTTTTTCCAGCTTTTTAAGGTGTAAGTTTAGGTTGTATATCTGTGACCTTTCTTCCTTCTTTAGGAAGTCCTGGATTGCTATATACTTCCCTCTTATGACCACCTTTGCTGCATCCCAGAGGTTTTGGGGTGTGGCGTTATCATTTTCATTGGCTTCCATGTACTTTTTAATTTCCTCTCTAACTTCTTGGTTAGCCCATTCATTCTTTAGTAGGATGTTCTTTAGTCTCCAAGTATTTGTTACCTTTCCACATTTTTTCTTGTGGTTGATTTTGAATTTCATAGTGTTGTGGTCTGAAAATATGCATGGTACGATCTCGATCTTTTTGTACTTATTGAGGTCTGATTTGTGTCCCAGTATGTGATCTATTCTGGAGAACGTTCCATGTTCACTAGAGAAGAATGTGTATTCTGCTGCTTTAGGATGAAATGTTCTGAGTATATCTGTGAAGTCCATCTGGTCCAGTGTGTCATTCAAAGCCATTGTTTCCCTGTTGATTTTCTGATTAGATGATCTGTCCATTGTTGTAAGTGGGGTGTTGAAGTCCCCTACTATTGTGGTATTATTATCAATGAGTTTCTTTCTGTTTGTGATTAATTGATTTATATATCTGGGTGCTTCCTTCCACATGTGGAGCATAAATGTTTACAATTGTTAGATCTTCTTGGTGGACAGACCCCTTGATTATGATATAATGCCCTTTTTCATCTCTTGTTACAGTCTTTATTTTAAAGTCTAGATTGTTTGATACAAGTATGGCTACTCTGGCTTTCTTTTGGTGACCATTAGCATGATAGATGGTTCTCCATCCCCTTACTTTCAATCTGAAGGTGTCTTTAGGTCTAAAGTGGGCTGTTTCGAAGGGACACATGCACCCCAATGTTTATAGCAGCACTATCAACAATAGCCAAAGTATGGAAAGAGCCCAAATGTCCATCGATGAATGAATAGATAAGGAGGATGTGGTGTATATATACAATGGAGTATTACTGGGCAATCAAAAAGAATGAAATCTTGCCATTTGCAACTATGTGGATGGAATTAGAGCGCATTATGCTAAGCGAAATTAGAGAAAGACAAATATCATATGACTTCACTCATATGAGGACTTTAAGGTACAAAACAGATGCACATAAGGGAAGGGAAGCAAAAATAATGTAAAAACAGAGAGGGGGACAAAACATAAGAGAGTCTTAAATATAGAGAATAAACAGAGGGTTGCTACAGGGGTTGTGGGAGGGGAGATGGGCTAAACGGGGAAGGGGCTTAAGGAATCTACTCCTGAAATCATTGCTGCACCATGTGCTAACTAACTAACAGGATGCAAATTATAAAAAATAAATAAGCTATAGAAAGTAAAAAAGAAAAACATGATGCTGGCTTACTTTACAAAAAATATTTAAGATTAATGGTAGCTTGCCAGTAATATAATTTAGAATGGTATTCAGTAGAATAGTCTGTCTCTCCACAGTGACATATAAACTTTTTGTCTCCACTTCCATTTCCAGGTTGCCATCACGAAAGCCAAAGTGGATTTCTCCAGTGTAGTGTGCCTGCCCCCTTCCGTCATTGCTGTGAATGGGCTGGACGGAGGAGGGGCTGGCGAAAATGATGATGAACCGGTGCTGGTATCCCTGTCTGCCGCCCCCAGCCCCCAGAGCGAAGCTGTTGCCAATGAACTGCAGGAGCTCTCCTTGCAGCCCGAGCTGACCCTAGGCCTTCACCCTCGCAGGAATCCCAATTTGCCTCCACTTAGTGAGCGGAAGAATGGTGAGTATATATGGAATTATTACATTGCCTAATTTGAACCAGGGTCTTCACGTTTATGTTAAAGATCATTACTTCATGTCTCTTGAAAGTTTCTTATAATCTTACTATTTTCTGTAAAATAGAGAAATGGTAAGTTTAGGTAATCATTATAAACCCAACATTTCCTGCCTGGGTTATTAAAACTGCTTTCTAATTTGTCTTTCTACTTCTCTGCTTCTCCCTCCCAACCTCTTCCATAAATTCATTAATTTAGCAAATGTTCATTGAATATCACTATGTCATAAACTATGCTAAGATTAGGGATTAAATGATAAAGAAGCCTCTGTCATTAGGAAACGTATTCCTATACCTTGTCAGAGTAATCTTTTAGACCTCCCTAGCTTAGTACTTTTCAGTGACTGCCCTATAGGATAAAAACAAAAGTATGTTTTACAAGGCTTGCAGGATCTGGTCTCTTTCTGTTTTGTTAGCTTCTTCTCTTATCATTCCCTTATTCCTAGTCTTTGCTCCAACTATTAAGTATTTTTAACACTATTTACGAACTTTGCACTCCTGCTTCAAGCTTTTGTTAATTAAAAAAAAATATAGGGGTGTCCGAGTGGCTCTGTCAGTTGAGCATCTGACTCTTGATTTTGGCTCAGGTCATGATCTCACGGTTCATGGGTTTGAGCTCCATGTCGGGCTCTACACTGACCATGAGGCGCCTGCTTGGGATTCTTTCTTCCTCTCTCTCTCTCTGCCCCTTCCCCTATTGTGTGCACACATGTGTGTTCTCTTCCTCTCTCTCTCTCAAATAAGATTATAATTATAAAATTATAATTTGTATAATTTCTTTGTTGTAATTATAAAAATTCAAGATTTCAGAAAAGGTATAAATAGTAATATAGCAAATACTTATGTACTCACATGCCATCTGGCTCATGCACTCTTCTCCATGGATCTCCATCCATCCCCAAGGTAATTACTGCCCTGAATTTGATATTTTATTGCCAAGTATTTCTGTATTTTTTTAACAGCATGATTCATAGTAGATCATGACCTGAGCTGAATATGAATATATTCCTGAACAATGTAGAACAGTTTTTCTCATTTTTATATAACATGTATATTAATTGGAGAGAGAGAACTCTATTGTATATACTCTTCTGCAACTTGTGTTTATTCAATATTTATTTTCCTGTGAGTTATTAAAGGTATTCTATAAGTTCATCTCATCTGATCTGTGAATCAGCATTTATAAAGTAGGCCTGCTTTTCCCTACTGATCTTTAGTGCCAGCCTTATTTCTCAGTGTGCAGAAGTTAATTTTTATGCCCTCTGTTCTGTTTCACTGGTCTCTATTCATCTCTTTGTCATAGTACATCATCTTAGTTATTGTTGCTTAATAATTAGTCTTGGTAGAGGGCACCTGGGTGGTTCAGTCAGTTAGGCGTCCAACTTCAGCTCAGGTCACGATCTCGCGGTTTGTGAGTTCAAGTCCCACATCAGGTTCTGTGCTAACAGCAGCCTGGAGCCTGCTTCAGATTCCATGTCTCCCTCTCTCTCTGCCCTCCCCTGCTCATGGTCTGTCTCTCTTTCTCAAAAATAATAAATAAACATTAAAAAATGAAAAAAAAAAGTCTTGTTATCTGTTAGGACAGTCTCTCCTTGCCTTTTTTGTCTTCAGAGTTGTCTTGACTGTTCTTGCCCATTTTAATTTTTCATAGTTTTAGAATCAGCTTATGAAGTTATGAAAAAAAAAACAAAAACAAAAACAAAAAAAAAAACACCTCAATGGGAGGCAGCTGGGCGGCTCAGTCTGTTAAGTGTTCCAACTCTTAGCTCACCTCAGGTCTTGATCTCAGTCGTGAATTTGGGCCCCACATGGGGCTTTGTGCTGGGCGTGAAGCCTACTTTAAAGAAAAAAGAAACTCAGTGGGATTTTTTTTTCTCGAACATTTTATTATGAAAAATTTCAGACACATGATAAAGTGGAGTTTTACAGTGAATACTTTTATGTCTACCTCTTAAATTCTCCCATTAACATTTTGTTATACTTGCTTTATAATATGTCTGTCCATCCCTCTATTCATCAATCCATCTTATTTTTTTGATGCATTTCAAAGTAAATTGCAGACACCAGCATTCTTTCATTTTATTGAAACATAACAATAATATAGAGTAACATACAAATTGTAAGTGTCCTGGTTGAGTTATCACAGAATGAATATACCTGTGTGTAATTACTGCTTTGTGAAGAAATATTCCAACACCCCCTAACCACCCCATGTGCTTCTTCCCAACTAGTACTCCCTCTTTTTGCCCAAAGGAAACTACCATCTTGACTTCTAACATCATAAGTTAGTTTTGTTGGTTTCTAAACTTTATGTAAATGGAGTCATGCTGTATGTATTCTGTTGTGGGCTTGTTTTGAAATTCATTTGTGTTGAATTATGTATGGGTGTAGTCTGTTTTCATTGCTATATAATTAGTCCATTTTATGAATATACTGGCATTTGTCTATTTTACTTTTGGTAGGTATTTGTGTTGTTTTAGTTTGGGGCTATTGTGAATCATGCTGATATGAAATTCTTGCGCCTGTCTTTTTGGTGTACTTGTTGGATTTTGATTCGAAATGTGTCATTTATAGGTTAATGGGGAGAATATACATGTTACATATTGGGTATTCCTGTCCATTAGTTAGTTTTATCTCTTCAGTTAAATAGGTGTTCTTTGATGTCTTTCTACAGAGTTATAATTTTCTCCATAAGGGTCATGTGGAAAATTTATTAAGTGTATTCCCAGGTGTTTTCTTGGTGGGTGGTGGGCGGGGGGGGGGGGGGGGGTAGATGTTATCAGTGGTATATTTTTATAAAATATTTTCTGACTGTTGGATGCTGGAGAATAGAAATATCCAACCTTTAAAAAAATTGTTTTTAATTTTTTTTAAAGCATTTACTTATTTTTGAGAGACACGGAAAGAGCACAAGCAGGGGAGGAGCAGAGAGAGAGAGGGAGAACAGAATCCAAAGCAGGCTCCAGGCTCCGAGCTGTCAGCACAGAGCCTGACGAGGGGCTCGAACTCACGGACTGCGGGATCATGACCTGAGCCAAAGTCGGCCACTCAACCACCTGAGCCACCCAGGTGCCCCGAAATATCCAACCTTTTAAAAACTCCCCTGGCTCTTCTACGTATATGCCCTCTTTTTGGGTACCACTCTTCTTGTCAACTCTTACTTGTTCTTCAGTATTCTGTTCAGGCATCACTCCTTTTGAGACGCCTGTCCTAACTCTTAGTCAGTGTTAGGTATCCTTTTCTTGATTTGCCCAATTGCCCTTTATCGTTACACTTCATCGCTGTATTGTAATTGGAATTCTCCAGTCAGCAACATGAGTGAGCATCTGGAACCTGAAATCAGACCCCATTACGCTTCTGTCACAACCCTTCAGTGTCTTCCTGTGAGGCTTACGATGAAATCATTGTTTTTATGATGTGGGCCAGGTATCCTTTCTGACCTGATTATTTCTTACCTCTGTCCCCTTGCTCACTCTGTGCTGCTTTAGTCACACTGACTTTCTTGCTGTTTCTTGAACACATCAAGTATGTGCCTGTCCTGGGGCCTTGGTACTTGCTGTGCCTTTACTGAAGTTCCTGCGCAAATAAATGTCATCTCCTCAGGGAAGCCTTCCCTACCTATCTTATCTAAAATATCACCTCCCAGTACTCCCTATCCTGCTTTGTTTTTCTTTCAAGCACTTATTATTATGATGTGTGTGTGTTGGTATATGTGTGTATATATGTTTATTGTCTATATTCTTACCCCCTCGTTGCCCACTTAGATGGTATGTTTTATGAGGCCAGTGGGCAAAATATTTGAATCAATAGATAGATGGTTTGTTTGTTCCACTAGAGGGAAGAACTCTGTTTTTACATCCATAGTGGGAAATGTAATGGAAACTCAAGCAGGGTTGGGTTTTTTTTTTTTTATATTTGTTTATTTTTGAGAGAGAGAGAGACAGAGAGGGAGACACAGAATCCAAAGTGGGCTCCAGGCTCTGAGCTGTCAGCACAGAGCCCTATGCGGGGCTCGAACTCACGAACCATGAGATTATCACCTGAGCTGAAGTAGGATGCCCAACCGCTGAGCCACCCAGGTGCCCCATGCAATTTTTATTTTGGGAAATAAGGGACACTCAAGCATTTTTTTGATGTTTTTTTTTTTTTCCCATTTCTAATTTCTCTTTTTCTCCCCCATGATGGGAGAGATTTCAGCTTATTTATATGCTAAGGGGAAAGAATCCGGAGGGAAAAGCTGGAGATGGAAAAAGAGAAAGGAGAACAGATGGAGCAGGGTTCCTGTTGAGATGTGAGAGGATGGGATTTAAAGGTGTTGGCTCTGCCCTGCGCAGTAGTAAGGACCATGACTCCTCTGGGATAGGAGGAATGGCGATGAAGGCGATGACAGACAGCCAACAGCTAACCTCTAATATCTTGGGCAGGAAGTGGAGGAAATTGGCGCTGACAGCTGGGATGGTCTCAGGGGGTCCAAAGCAGCTGTTGCTATTGGGGCAGAGATGCTGGTGCATCTTCAGCCTTTCTCTCTCAACTTTTTGGCATATAAATCAACTGAATTTTGTTTCCATTTTGAACAACAACTTTCTAGCCTTCCCAAGCTCCTAAAAGAGCAGTTTATTAGCAGTCTCTCTACTTTCCCACATTCCAGAGACTTCACTGTATTCTGGCTTCTGTCCTTATCTCTCTCTTCAGTAACTGCCATTGCCAAAGTCATTAGTGTTCTCGTGGATCAAACAGGCACTCTTCATCTTATTTGTCCTCATTGCAGCATTTGACGTGATTGGCCACTCCCTCCCACCTGTAACTTTTCCTCCATGGACATCACTGAAATTACTCTTGGCTTTTTAAAGTCTGCTTTTACAGCCACTTTCTTTTCTGCTCAGACCTTTTGCCAACTTTCTGTACCCACCTCTTAAATTTTGTTACTCCCCAGTGTTTCGCTGTAGAGCTTCTCCTTACTCTATATTTTACCTTGAGTGATTTCTCCCAGAACTTTCTGCCTTTAACCACCATCATATGTTGTTGATTGATTCCTGTATTATATCTCCAGACTCATATGCTTGGCTCTCGGACACCTCTGTAGGATGTGTCACAGACTCAGTATGTTTGGTGTGAAAGTCCTCATCCTACCTGCAATTCCTGCTGAATTCTGTGTTGTAGGAATTGGCACCACCCTCTACCCAGACGTTCAGATAAGGGATTGTTTTGTTTTCTTCAAACTAAATGAAAACTTCAAGTTTTTTTTTTTTAATTAAAAAAAATTTTTTTAATGTTTATTTATTTATTTTGAGGGAGATAGGGAGAGAGAGTGTGAGTGAGGAAGGAGCAGAGAGGGAGAAAGAATCCCAAGCAGGCTCAGCACTGTCAGCACAGAGCCCAACACGGGGCTGGAACTTACAGACTGCAAGATCACAACCTACGCTGGATCACAACCTACACTGAAATCAGGAGCCAGACGCTCAACAAACTGAGCCACCCAGAGGCCTCAAGAGTTTTGTTTTATTTTATTATTTTTTTTTAATTTTTTTTTTAACATTTATTTATTTTTTTTTAATTTTTTTT
>NC_064809.1:130338172-130371005 GCF_023721935.1 Panthera uncia | reverse complement strand
TCAGGCTCCAGGCTCCGAGCCATCAGCCCAGAGCCTGACGCGGGGCTCGAACTCACGGACCGCGAGATCGTGACCTGGCTGAAGTCGGACGCTTAACCGACTGCGCCACCCAGGCGCCCCAACATTTATTTATTTTTGAGACAGAGAGAGACAGAGCATGAACGGGGGAGGGTCAGAGAGAGGGAGACACAGAATCCGAAACAGGCTCCAGGCTCTGAGCTGTCAGCACAGAGCCCGACTCGGGGCTCAAACTCACAGACCGCGAGATCATGACCTGAGCCGAAGTCGGCCGCTTAACCGACTGAGCCACCCAGGCGCCCCAAGAGTTTTGTTTTATAATCAGATAAAATGTAGGAAAAAGAAAGTAAAAATTCCTTCATAGTTACACAGTTCAGGTATAGCCAGTGGCAGCAGTTTATACATTTTTGTCAGTTTTTGTGTTCATTTATTTATTTTTATATACATGTGCTCTATGTAACCTATTTTCATGTAATTTTATTTCATGAGATTTTCCTGTATCATTCAGCCATCTTAGAAAACATTTTTTCCTCTGTTTCCTTGGATTGCGTATTAAATTGTGTGTATACAACAATTAGCTAGTCTCCTATTATGAGACCCTTAATTGTTTTTTTATTTTTTCTGTTACAAATAATACTGCAGTAAACATCTTTGGTATATAAATCTTGGTGTAAGTAACTGTAGGACAAACTCCCAGAAGTAGATGACAAGATATAGATATAAAGAACCTTTTCTTTCTTGCTGTAAAACTGTAACATGTTTGGGTGTGAAGTTTTTCACTTTTTTTAAGTCACTGTTTCCAAACTGTTCCCCCAAAAGATGATAACATGCCTAATTTTGGAAGTAAGTGTTTAATTCCATCTCCTTTCTACCTGCTTCTTTCATCTTTCTTCCCAGCCATCAGTCAACACTTTTTATAGATTCTTCAGTGTTCGTATCTACTGAATTCATTCTTTCTAGCCACCTTTACAGCTGCCACTTAGAGCAGACTCTCAGTAGTGTCTTTCTTGGGTTACTGCAATGTCGGCCTTTTAACTGGTCTCGCCTTGTTTCTAATCTTGTCCCAGTGGCTGCTGGGTGATTTTTCTAAATGGTAAATGAGGTTCCTGCTCTTCTGGTTGAAATCACTTAGTGGTTTCCATTTCCTCCAGGATAAAGCTTGTTCTCCTCAGGATGGTAAACCCGGTCCCTCAGAGCCAGCTTCTGCTCCTCCCCTCATCTCTTCCCATGCACGCCAGAAGATTTGGGATTTCCCATAAAAGACACACTTTCATATCTCAGTTTCACTTTGTGTTTTTGTTGTTGTTGTTTTGTTTTTTCCTTTCCCTGAATGACCTTTCTCCTCCTGACGTTTCCATCTAGTCAAGAATCAGGAAGGTACCGTTTCCTTCAGGACTTTTTCCTCAGACTGCCAGTTTGGGCTAGGGGTTTGTTCTTTCAGTGTTCTTCAAAGTACCCTGTGTGTAACGATTTACTTATTTGTTACATTCAGCTGGATGAGAAGCTTTGTGGAAGGAGGGATTGTGTTTGTTTTACTTATCCCAGTATCCTTAGTGCCTAGCCAAAAACTTTAGTTTGCTAATGAATCAACTAGAGTGCCTGTTAAATGCAGATTCTGATGTAGATCCCCGAGAGGCCTGAGATTCTGCATTTCTCACCAGCATCCAGGCGATGCTAGTACTGTTGGTCTGGAGGACCACACTTTGAGTGGTCGAATGTGGTAGGTGTTGGGCGAATGTTTGTTGAATGTAAGAGCCAGGGAATCAGTGATGACCTGATGACCGTGGAACTATGAATCCACTGAAACATTGACCTCTTAGATTTAAGCGATTCAGAAAAACAAAGTGATTGTTGATTCTGTTGCTTGGACGGGGGGGGGGGGGGGGGGGGGTGTGTGGAAAACCTCATTTAATTTAGGGTTTAGATTATTTGGAAGAAAGGCTTTCTGAGTCCTTCCCTGTAGAGGTGAAATATATTGTGGAATAATTGTTTTATTCTCTTAGTGTTAGAACATTTAGACCACAAGTTTACTATTTGTTTTAAAGTTAAAGATCTCTATAAATTTGAGACACACTATAATCCCAGTGTGTAAAACAGCTGCTCTGGTTGAATGAAACCTGAATGGAGAAACCAGACCCCCACTTACTTGGCATCCTTCCTGCCCTCAGGCAACTCTTGAAAGAGCACAAGTTGAAAACTTCTGATCTGGATCACTTATCTCCTTTAGTTTGAGATTTTTCTGAGCCAACCTCTTCAGTAGAATGGTTTCCTAACTGCCCGGGGTCCCAAATTGATTAATTGTGATCATGCTTAGAAGGGAACATGGATACGTGAAACTGACAAGCATAATGTTGTATACAACCTAATTATCATTTTGGTAAGAGAAAAGAAAAAAAAAAAGAAATTGTGTTCAATATTAGAAAGGAAATAATGGGGGAAAACTGACATTAGAACAATGCTGAAGGGGAGAAAAGGGGCCTAATAAAGAAATACTCCATAAGGAGTTTGAGAACTGGGGCGCCTGGGTGGCTCAGTCGGTTGAGTGTCGACTCTTGGTTTTGGCTCAGGTCATGGTGCCAGGGTTGTGGGATCAACCCCCGTGTCAGACTCTCTGCTGAGCGTGGAACCTGGTTAAGATTCTCCCTCTCCCTCCCACCCCTCCTTCTCTCTCCCCCCATCTCTCTCTCCTCCCCTCCCTCTCTATATCCCTCTCCCTCCCCTTCTACCCCTCTCCCCTGCTCATGTCCTTGCTCTCTCTCTCTCTCAAATAAAAAAGTTTGAGGACTACAAAATACCTTATAATATGGTAGAATGTATGCCAGTGACCAGAAATAGTAATAGCTTAGCAAAAATCACTAATTATCAAAATCAGATTCTGTTACTATAGGGAGAAAATAGGAAATATTGATCAAAAAAATATTCTTTTTTATTCCATCCAGCAGCCACCAGTTAAATGTTTGGACAGGGGCAGTATTGTCAGTGTTTAGTGGCAGGGCCTTCTACTTGTACACCTTAATGGTGCTTCCTGTCAAGAGGAGAAAGAGACTGGATATACCGGTGAGAAAACCATTATTATATTTTATGCCAGGTGTTCTTTGCATAGATGTTTATAGGAAGGTAAAGGTAAGAGCAGAAATGGAGAAGATTATAAAATTGGAAAATGTGGACTTTTAGAGCAGAATAAAGTGTAGAGTTAGGCGGTGCTTTTTCATGGATGGTGTACTGTGTGTTGGAAGAGTGAGAAATTTCCTTCTCAGATCTATTTCGTTTGAAGCATATCTTATATAGAAATTCAGTGATTTAGTAAGGGCCCTTGCAGGGCAGTAGGCAATGAAGGCCTTGATACCTCTATTTCCTAAACAGAGGAAGTTGGAGGCATATAATGAGAAGAAGTGCCTTTCCTTAACCCAGCCCTTATTAGCCTAATTGGAAAAAGTTGGTAGAGAAGTTTCAAGGTATATTTTTTAATATTACCCTTTTGTCATCTTCTAGGCTAAGTACTTAGATAAAATTGATCCTGTCCAATCTGGTCATGGAGAAGCCTTGGGAGTACCTCTCTAATGATTAACCCCATTGGCTATAGCTAAAGGAGCTCTGGCTTATGTTAAATGAACTTATCCAAAAGGAAATTTAAGTTTCAATTTGCTTCTTCCTTTAATGGCATGTTGCTCTTTGGCTGTCCTTATGTATCTACCTCTTCTTAACACTAATCTGATACTATTTTAATTAATTAATTAATTAATTAATTAAAGATTTCATTTTTGGGGCGCCTGGGTGGCTCAGTCGGTTAAGCGGCCGACTTCGGCTCAGGTCACGATCTCGTGGTCCGTGAGTTCGAGCCCCGCGTCAGGCTGTGTGCTGACAGCTCAGAGCCTGGAGCCTGTTTCAGATTCTGTGTCTCCCTCTCTCTGACCCTCTCCCATTCATGCTCTGTCTCTCTCTGTCTCAAAAATAAATAAACGTTAAAAAAAAAATTTTTTTTTTAAAGATTTCATTTTTAAGTAATCTCCACACCGAGCATGGGGCCTGAACTCAGGACCCAGATCAAGAGTCACGTGCTCCACTGATTGAGCCAGCCGGGTGCCCCTGATAGTATTGGTCTTATGAGTTTCAGAACTGGCTGAGACTGCCTAAGACTTATTTTCAGGAACCTCTAGGATGGGAGCTAAGATACCTTTTGCCTCTTTTTTTTCATTGTGAATATACTACATTTCAGTTATCTTATAGATTTTGTGGGCAGGTGTGAGAATTTTGCCAGAATTTGTGTTTCAAGTCTTCTGGTGGAAGTGCATTCCATGTTCTACATGATCAGATTACAAATGAACTTTTGGAATATAATCCATTTGTAAATTGGGGACTTGCTCATATCCTGAGATAAGACTTTTGAAGTTTGGGAGTCGTAGATTTAAGACACGGTGAATAGTAATTACCTGGAACACATTACTCAGAAGGCACTGCAGACAAAAGTTAGGTAAATTAATGATGACAAGTTCATAAAGGTTTCTAAGAGAAAGCTTGTATTTGGTAGATTATATTCTTGACCTTTTATTGTGTCCTTGACTTTTAAAATTTTATTCCAGAACAGTTATTTCTACCTTCCTCTAATTCTACTGCTGTTCACTGCCATGACCACCATGGAAATTAGTATTCAGCAGATATTCGTAAAGTGCCAATAGTGAATGAGACACTGAAAGGTATAAAGAGGAGTAAGTTGTACCACAGTTACTAGTTTTTTGCCCCATTCCATCCTGGAATGCCCCATTCATTCCTCTGTCCTGTCTTGCCCCCTTTCGTAGGCATCCCCTAGACAGCTGTCCCGCACATCTAGTGTTCTGGCCAACAAATCGTTGCTTGGTGTTAAAGCTGATGAGAAATTTGTATGACTTGAATTTTTGCATTTTTGAAGGAGATCTTAATTCTCATTATTGAGAAAGTGCCTTTCTCCAACTCACCAAGGATCAAATAAATATAGACTTGAACTATCACTCACACACACAAAAATGCGTATATCTTATAGGAACCTTCATTTCTGAAGCATCGTCCAACAGATGTGAATATACTTCAAGAATAATGGGATAGAACTTTTGAAATTATGTCTTCCAAGCTGAAAAAGCTTCTTATACTAATCAAGCCCCTTAAAATTAGATTGGTGATATATATTTTACCATTCAAGTATTTTTTTTCTTTTTTGGTGGGAGATGTATATATAGAACATATATAGAGAAAAGTACATAAATCATAGGATAACCATAAACCAAATTGTTGTGTAAACACTACTCAACAGTAGCTCATTGTGAGTCCCAGGGAAGCCTCCTATGGGTTCCTCTCTGAACACAACCTCATCTTTTCTTTTTAGGAGTAACTGCTGTTCTGACTTCTTGAAAATCGTTTGTTTTATCACCTGTATAGTTCCAAACAATATAGTTTAGTTAAAGTTTACATGAATGGAATTCTGTATTCTTCTTTTGTTCAACATGTGTGGTATTCATGTATGTATATAGCTTTAGTTCAGCCATTTTCATTGCTGTGTTGTGGATGCACCTGTGGAAAAGTACTCCATAATTAAAAAAAAAAAAAAATCTAAAGGCATCATATCGGCCAGGAGGAGGTCAAACTTTCACTCTTTTTTTTTTTTTAATTTTTTTTTCAACGTTTTTTATTTATTTTTGGGACAGAGAGAGACAGAGCATGAACGGGGGAGGGGCAGAGAGAGAGGGAGACACAGAATCGGAAACAAGCTCCAGGCTCCGAGCCATCAGCCCAGAGCCTGACGCGGGGCTCGAACTCACAGACCGCGAGATCGTGACCTGGCTGAAGTCGGACGCTTAACCGACTGCGCCACCCAGGCGCCCCCAAACTTTCACTCTTTGCAGATGACATGATACTCTATATGGAAAACCCAGAAGATTCCACCAAGAAACTGCTAGAACTGATTCGTGAATTCAGCAAAGTTGCAGGATATAAAATCAATGCACAGAAATCGGTTGCATTCCTATACCCCAATAATGAAGCAACAGAAAGAGAAATCAAGGAATCGATCCCATTTACAGTTGCACCAAAACCCATAAAATACCTAGGGATAAATCTAACCAAAGAGGTGAAAAATCTATACACTGAAAACTATAGAAAGCTTATGAGAGAAATTGAAGAAGACACACAAAAAAAAAATGGAAAAAGATTCCATGCTCCTGGGTAGGAAGAACAAATACCGTTAAAATGTCAATACTACCCAAAGCAATCTACATATTCAATGCAATTCCTATCAAAATAACACCAGCATTCTTCACAGAGCTAGAACAAATAATCCTAAAATTTGTATGGAACCAGAAAAGACCCCGAATAGCCAAAGCAATCTTGAAAAAGAAAACCAAAGCAGGAAGCATCACAATCCCAGACTTCAAGCTGTATTACAAAGCTGTAATCATCAAGACAGTATGGCACTGGCACAAAAACAGACACTCAGATCAATGGAACAGAATAGAGAACCCAGAAATGGACCCACAAACGTATGGCCAGCTAATCTTTGACAAAGCAGGAAAGAATATCCAATGGAATAAAGACAGTCTCTTCAGCAAGTGGTGCTGGGAAAACTGGACAGCGACATGCAGAAGAATGAACCTGGACCACTTTCTTACACCATACACAAAAAGAAACTCAAAATGGGTAAGACAGGAAGCCATCAAAATCCTTGAGGAGAAAGCAGGCAAAACTTCCTTGACCTCAGCCACAGCAACTTCTTACTCACCACATCTTTGGAGGCAAGGGAAACAAAAGCAAAAATGAACTATTGGGACCTCATCAAAACAAAAACTTCTGCACAGTGAAGGAAACAATACGCAAAACTAAAAGGCAACCGACAGAATGGGAGAAGATATTTGCAAACGACATACCAGATAAAGGGTTAGTATCCCAAATCTATAAAGAACTTATCAAACTCAACACCCAAAAAACAAATAATCCATTGAAGAAATGGGCAATAAATAAATAACCAATCAAATAAAGAGGGCACTAAGGAATCAACCAAATAAATAAAGACTTGAAATATCACTCACACAATGCCTGCACCAGGACCTCCTAGTCTTAGCTATGATAACTGTAATAAGCTCTGTTATGTGAGAGAAATAAGTCCTCCCACCTTATTCTAACAGCGTTTTTCTTGGCTTATTCTTTGTCCTTTGCATTTCTATATGAATTATAAGATCACTGTGGGATCTTGATTAGGATTGATTGCATGAAATCTATAAACCAGTTTGGGGAGAATTAATATCTTCATAGTGTTATACTATGAACATGGTATATTTTTACATTTATTTAGATTTTCTACAGGGTCTCCTGATGAGGTTTTATCATTTTCTTTGTGGTGGTCATACACATCTTTTGTTAGATTTAGTTTTTAGAGATTTCATATATTTTAATGCTATTATGTTACCTTTTTTTTTTTTTTTTTTTTTAATTTTCCCACTGTTAGTGATTCCCAAAAATTTTTTAAAGGAATAACCAAGTCTGTATTTGTTATCTGCCATGCTGGGTGGGATGTAAAGAGAAGCAAGTAGGAAAGAATGGCAGTGAAAAGGGTGTACTAGGTTCTCTTTCATAGACTTTTCTCCTCCTTTGTGGAAAGCTTAGGAAGTGCTTATTTGTTCCTCACAAGTGTGTAGCCTGTGGAAGAAAGGGCAGATCCTGTATTCTTTTTTCTGTAAGGGGACGCGCTGTACCCTTCCAGTCTCCAGTGTTACACAGGAGGTGCTAATTAACTGCTGGGAGAAGTAAAAATTTTGAGTGGGCAGTTTCTGATCTAAATTACAATATTTCCTTGGGGAAAGGAAAGAAAGAGATATAACAAAGTTACTTATGTTCCTCAAGAAGCCTGGTTGTCAAGGATTTTCTAGATTAGGTCTCCCAGCTAATGTGAAAGTGTCCAGATCTTAAGTATGTCAGTTCATTAAGTGATTCTTTTTAAAATGTGATTTAGAGAATTTCTCAACCTACTTCACCTCAGCAGTTAGAAATAATCAATATCTCATTTTCCTGTATTCATCAGATGTCTTGCTAGGCTCCTGGAGAACAAACGGATCCCAGATAGAATCTCCCTCTTAAAGTAGTGAAACAAACAAAAATGAGTGGATGTCATCTCCCATTGTAAATTGCTCTTAGCATGTGATTTATTTATTTCGTCTTTTTCCAAATGTACATTTTAAAAGTAACTGAGCTAATACTATGCTTTTTTCATTTAGCATTATAGCTTAAAGGTTTTCATGTCATTGAAATATTTTTATAATTAGCCTTTTTAATGGGTGTATAACATTGCCTTCTGTGTGTCATTTATTTAATTTTTGCCCTGGTTGGATATTTGTTGTTGTTGTTGTTTTAATGTTTATTTATTTTCAAGAGAAGGGGAGGGGGAGAGGGAGAGGGAGACAGGATCTGAAGTGGGCTCTGCGCGACAGCAGAGAGCCTGATGTGGGGCTCGAACTTATGAACCATGAGATAATGACCTGAGCCGAAGTCAGACGCTAAACCGACTGAACCATCCAGGTGCCCCTGCCCTGGTTGGACTTATGAATCATTTTCTGTTTTTCACACATATACTAGTATTCAGATGGCTTTTTTCTGAATTTTGGATTATTTCCTTAGAAGTGGAAATATTGTCTTAAATAATTTCACTATTTCAATGTTGAAAAATTTATTCACTATCTGTTGAGCACCGTCTGTGTGTTAAGTATTGGACAGACATTAAGGAACAAGACAGGTAAAGTTCACATTGTCATGGAATTTATTTTAGTGAAAGAAAGATTAGAGTTACACACACCAATTCATAGTTACAAAATTGGTAAGTGCTTTGGTGGTGGGAAGCAAAAGATAACAGAATAGCAAATCTCATAGAAGTGGTTCCAGGGGCGCCTGGGTGGCTCAGTTGGTTGGGCGTCTGACTTCGGCTCAGGTCATGATCTCACGGTTTGTGAGTTCGAGCCCCGCATCGGGCTCTGTGCTGACAGCTCAGAGCCTGGAGCCTGTTTTGGATTCTGTCTCCCCCTCTCTGTGCCCCTCCCCTGCTCCTGCTCTGTCTCTGTCTCTCTCAAAAAATAAATAAACATTAAGATGAAAAAAAAAAAAGAAAGAAATGGTTCCAATTTAAGTGGGGGAAGGGGGATTGACTGGGAAAGGCATCTTTGAGGAAGAGATATTTAAGCTGACAGCCAAAACACAAGTGGTGGTTGGTCAAACAAAGGAAAGAGGGAATAGCATGTGTTAAGGCTGCGAGTGGGAAAGAGGACAGGGTACAGGCAAGGATTGTTGGGGAAAAGTTGGCACAAAAGAACTAAAAGAAATGAAAAGTAATGTCCCTGGAGAGAGAAGAAAGTGATGTGAAATAAGTAGGCAGATAGGGGCCAGAGCACACCCACCTTTGTAGGCCTTGTTAAGAATTGAGATTCTTGAGACATACTTTGACCCATTCCATTCCAAGTGGTCTGCCGATTTATACTTCTGTCAACCCTGCATGAGTGCCTGGCTCACTTACGTTGATAACCTCATTTGTAAAAGACTTTTCTAATGTGATAAATGAAATGTTTTCCTTTCAATTTGTATTTCTTTGGTTCCTAGTGAGGAAAGAACCTTTCCCCAAACGTTTGTAGCCAGTGGATGTTTCATTATTTTTTGACCATTCAGTTCATTTCCTTGTCCATTAAAACATTATTTTTAAGGTTCTTCCCAAAGTACTCTTGTAACAGACTGGGAACCAACTGCTTGTCAGAGTTTGTAGAAGAGTTTCTTACATGTCTCTCACTCAGTATATACTCTGGATAAGGGGCTGGATCAGGTCAAGACTGGGTTTCTTTTGGCTTTGTTATTTTATGAGTCATGGGTATATAAGTCTGTGGAGTTGGGAATCTGAAAAGAAATTGATAAACTCTGGTCCCAGCTCACATCATCTTTCCTCTGAGAGACAATCCACGTCTCTTGTAACCAGAGCTAATTGCTGCCTCTTCCACGTTTATTTAGCTCCTTGTTTGTATTCTTATTTAGTACTTTATTTTTCCATTTTTCTATTTTAAATTGTTGGTTAGAGATCTCCTCCTCCTCCTCCTCCTCCTCTTCTTCTTCTTCTTCCTTTTTTTAAAAAATTTTTTTTTTTAATGTTTATTTTTGAGACAGAGAGAGACAGCATGAATGGGGGAGGGTCAGGGAGAGAGGGAGACACAGAATCTGAAACAGGCTCCAGGCTCTGAGCCATCAGCACAGAGCCTGACGCGGGGCTTGAACTCACGAACCGTGAGATCGTGACCTGAGCCGAAGTCAGACGCTTAACCGACTGAGCCACCCAGGCGCCCCCTTCTTCTTCTTTTTAAAGAGGGTGAATGAGGGGGAGAGGGGCACAGGCAGGGAGAGAGAATCTTAAGCAGGCTTCATGCTCTGCATGGAGCCCAACATAGGGCTCAGTCCCACAACTCTGGGATCATGACCTGAGCTGAAATCAAGAATTATATACTCAGCCAATGAGCCACTCAGGCGCCCCTGTCCTACTTCTTTATAAGGTCCTTGAGGGTAGAGGCAGTGTCAGTCTGGTTCAGCCTTGTCTTTGTGCCCCCACTGGCACTTGACATTGTGCCTGATGACAGTATTTCAGACATACAGTATGAATGACCTGGCTGTTTATATTTATAGCTATCATAGCCCTTAACATTTCCTGTACTTTGAAAAGTTACCTGAAAATACTGCCTTCATGTATCCTGAAGCCAAGGAAGAGCATACCTATGGTACTGTGTGATCCTCCTAGGTTTGCAGGTCTTGACTGGGTTTTTCATCAGTAGTAGATTTTGGTCACAGGAAATAGAAGCTGCCCAGGACCTGTAGTGACTTGCCTGAGTGCTGGGTTATGTTATCTTTGGGTGTTTTCACTTTGCCCAACACCAGGTATCTGGGGGAGAGACTTAACTGGTTGGGACCTGTAAATTTTTTCATTATGATGATTAGATTTTGGTAGAGATGAACCTCAGTAAACTGTATGCACTTGTGAGAACCTAAATCAGAAATGGAACATGATTACATTTTAGTGTTCTGAAATCCCACAGAGACCACAAAAAGGTGTCTGTTACTTTGTGTATAGTACCTGTCTGTACTACATTCCATCATAGAAATGGATGTCAGTTGTTGGTGAAGTTGACAGCTTTCGATGGTTAAAGAATTGCTTATTTTGTAGTGATCTAGGCACTCTGTTTTTCTGGTTTCTCCCACTCATTCCCTACAATTTGGGCATTTTCATTGCCATTAGCTCTTAATATCCCTGAGGGCATTATTGTGGTTGTCCTTATTTATGTTCATTCTATACTTGAATGCTATGGATAATTTTATTTTAGTCTTCCTCAGTTTTCCAAATAATAGCACCTTAAGCATGTGCTTTAATGAAAACTTTAACAGACTATACCTGCCTTTTCTGAGTAGGTAGGGATTCTTTTGTTGTTATGAACTTTTCCCATACTGTTAGAATTTTCTGCGCTAAATAGGGCTTTTCATTCTATTTGGCATACATTTATGAATGCTGTCACATGTCAGACACTGTGCTCCATCTGTTAATGTAGAGACATGAAGCCATGTGGTAAAGAGCATTAATAGAGGTGGGCACAGGTTCTGCGGGAGCATAAATGAGGGGTATTTAGCATATCCTTGGAGGGTGTGAGGAGGGTGGGGAGACTGCCAGGATCATCAGAAGGCAGCAGTTAAACTGAGATTTGAAGGCTGAATAAGAATTATTTGGTAAGAAGGATGGTTTTTAATGAAGGCAAGGCTGGAGAGAAGGAACGCAGTTTGGAAACTATTGCTAAAGTACACAGTACCACCTATGTATTTTCATGAAAAACTTTGACCTGAATTGGATCAAGCCTCTGTATTTAACTCCTAATTTACTAGAAATATAGGGGATAGGGCAGCATGTTAAATGGCACCATGGGGGTATAATTAGCAAAGTCCAAAATGTGGGGAAACAACCTGGTTTTTTTCAACAAATAAACTACAAGAGAAGAAAAAGGAGGAATTATGGATTAAAAGAGATTTAAGAGACAGATCAATGAAATGCAATGTATTGTCCCTATTGGACTCTGATTTGAATAAATCAACACTAAAAAATTTATGGGACAGTTGGGAAATTTTGAACATTGAATAGTTGATATTAAAGGATTTTTAAAACTTTGGGTGGTAATAATATTGTGATTATGTTTAAAAAAATTGTTCTTTTAGATGTACAGAATATAGACGCAATGAAATGATGGCTAGAATTTGTTATAGAGGGATCAGTGTGGGCTGGGCACACTGTGTGTGTGGCGGTGGGGGGTGTGGAGGGGCCTGGCCATGTGTTGATAAATTTCGAAGCTAAGTGATAGGGCACATAAGCAGGTTATTATGCTGTTCTTTCTACTTTGTGTTTCAGTGTTTCCATAATTTTTTTTTAATGTTCATTCATATGTTTTGGAAGAGAAAGCCTGCGCATGTGGGCGTACTTGGTTGCAGGGGAGGGGCAGAGAGAGAGGGAGAGACAGAAAATCTTAAGAGGCCCCGAGCTGTTGGCACAGAGCCTGACATGGGGCTCAAACCCACCAACCAGGAAATCATGACCTGAGCCAAAATTCAATGTTTTTTTTTTTTTTTTTTAAAGCTGTTGCTATGGGGTGCCTGGGTGGCTCAGTTGGTTAAGTATCCAATTCTTGATCTTGGCTCAGGTCATGATCTTACTGTTCCTGAGATTGAGCCCTGCTTTGGGCTCTGTGCTGACAGTGCAGAGCCCACTTGGGATTCTCTCTCACCCTCTCTCTCTGCCCTTCCCCCACTCATGTGTGCGCACGCGCATGCACACACACACACACACACACACACACACTCTCTCTCTCTCTCTCTCTCTCTCAAAATAAATAAATAAACTTTAAAAAAAATCATTAAAAAAAAGAAAAAGAAAAAAAAGCTGTTGCTATACTCCAGACAAGAAATATGAAGGACCTGAAATAAAGCACTGGCTGTAGAGATGGAACAAAAAGGAAGAACTTGAGGAATAAATTATGAAACAGTCAGACTTAGATGTCTAGGGCTTGAGGGAGGGGTATCTAAGTTTATGGTTTGGGACCTGAATACTGTTACTTAAGATAGGAAAAATGGAAGCAATGTATCTTGAGGGGTTGGTCCAGGATGGCATTGGGTGCTTGTTTGGGGACACACTGAGTTTCAGATAGCAGATAGAGATGCGCAGTTGATCGCTTACAGATAAAGTCAAGCTGGGTGTGGGTCAGTATGTAGGAGGTAGTTAACCCTAAGAAAGGATGAGATTGCCCAGGGAGAATACGTAAAAGAGGGAAGGGAGGGCTCCTGATAGGAGCAGAGAAAGAAGAGAGCTCCTTAGGAATCTTAAGAAAATCAAGGAAATAGAAGTTTTAAGAAGAGTGTAGAAACTATGACAAATCCCGCAGGAAGTTCAAGTAGGATAAGTTGTCTAGCTCCCTTTGATTATGAGCGTTAGAGGCCTCTGTGGAGACTTTGGGCGGGGTGTGGGGAAGCTTTGTGAATACAGTATATTGATATACTGCAGGTATCAAGTCCCTTTAGTGTGGATTAATAGAGACTGTAGCATATTAATTTTGTGTTGGTTAGCTAGAGAGTTATGATTAAAAGCAAAAGAGCTTTTATTTAATTGGAAATTAAGATCGTTACACTTCATTCCCTTGGTGCCATTAACTTCAAAAGCATGTTCAGTTGTACAAAGACCTTGTCAAAGTTTACTTTAGTTCTCCATGAAATTTTGCCGACTGGCACACACACAAAAAAATAGTGGCACTGAGGCTGTCATAGGGGTTCAGGCTTCCAGCTTTGTGAAACCTGTCTTAAAGCCAGTTTCACAGTGAGTCTGTCACCGTGCTGATACCCTTCAGGATAAATGCAAAATCTTAGCAGTAGGGAAAGATTATGTTGCTTGTTTCCTTTTTTAAAAAGATTGCTTTTTTAGATTTCTGTCTAAAAATCGTTTTCCCTTTCTTGAGCTCCTTTGATCCCAAATTGCAGGTGAGATAATGGGTGTAGAATTGCCATGAAAAAGTTAACCATCAGTTGCACTATGATGCGTTGCTGCTGCCACCACCATATGACTGTCAGTAGCTCTGTAGGGCTGCGGTATTGACAGCTATGACCCTCCAGGCCCTCTTCTACAGCAAAAAGAGACATTTTGGCAGGAGGGGAACAGCCCTCTGCCCTTCCTGCCATCGTCTCTGCAGGAATCTTATAATTTGTGTTTATTTTCCTGTAAGTACAGAACTGTGAGAACTTGTTTCATTTGAAAAACCCTCACACAGCAGATTGTACTGCCCACGTAGGGACAAAGGAATGATTCAACCTTTTAAGGATGCTTTTCCTTTAGTTGCTAACCTCTGACCGGACTACCATGTAGTCTGAGAATTGAAATTTACCCATTTTTCATAAGACAGTTGAAAATTTGATTGCCAGAAGGGGCTGGTGAGAATGCTTCTGTCTTCCCAGAGCAGCACGTAGCCCACACTGGCTGCTGCTTGGTTGCCTGTTGAGTCATTCCCACACTTCTATATCGAGCTTTGCTGGCTTTTCTTTTAAACATGATGTTCTTGGAGTGAGAAAGAAAGGAAGTTTTTCTCTCCTCCATAACATCTCCTCCACTCCAAGTCTGCATTGCTTTCTTTCTTCTAATAACAGAATATTGCCCTCAGTCCTTCTGGGACTGTTTTCTCTCCTAAGGTCTTAGTGGTGCTCATTTATCATCGGTTTGACTCTGTAAGCGTTATGGCATTCGCTGGGCTGAGTTGCAGCAGCAGGCTTTCCAGATACAGGCTGCCGCTTCACCAGAAAGATGAAGGAATTCTAGCTAACATACCAAACATGGATTTCTAGTTTCCAGCTGTTTAAAAGTCCGTCAGATATGCTAAAGGGCATCTTAATGTGCTTATAATGACGGTCAGTGAGTGAAAAGGACTGTGAAGGGAATGAGTGAGGCTTTCAGTTTGGATAAATGAAATTGCTCTGGTTTGAAAGGATTTTAGTTTGTTTTTGTCTTTTGTAGTGGAAGGTAAAATGCCTGTATTCGTTCTTGTTCAGAAGAGCCTGCTCTGTGCTAGTGGAAAAAGAACTGAAGTATAAGGGAAATCCTTATATATTTGAACTGTCATCTTATGTGTTCCGTACGTCTAGCAAGATCACAACCCATTTTAGAAAAGTCAAATAACATCAGTAAAACTGTCTATTGACAGATCACATGTCTCACATAGGAACAAATTAAGGGGCTCGTTTAGGGGATTGGCAGATCTGAAAGACAGATTACAGCTCCGGAATGTATTCAGATGACTTTTTGAAACAGATATTTTAATTGGAGTGGGGGTGGAGAAATACTTGTGCTTCTGTAGTTAAATATTCAGCTTCCTTAGTCTGTTATCCATAAATACCACAGATGAAAAGCCCTTAGAACTCTTTTTCAGAAAACTAACTCACCATACACAACCCTCTGTATGCATGTGTTTGTATGTACCTAATTCCCATCCCCACCGAAGTAATGGGTCAGTAATTGGGCTGTTTGTTTCAAAGGATTGAGTTGTTTGAATTGTGTTTTAATCTGTTGCTCTAAACTGCATTAGCAGCCAAGTCCCTTATACTAAAAGTTTTGAACAAACCTTACCTTCTCCTCCTGAAAAGGGTTGGGGGTGGGGGGAAGCATTTGATCTGTGTTCTGAAGGTCTCTTTCTGTATGTCTCTCCCCTCCCCCCAGAGACGAACAGCAAGGGGAGGAGCTCACTCACTGTTCTAACCACACTTCATATGTCTTAACTTGAGCGCCTTTTGGTTTCCTGTCGGCAGTAATTCAACTCTGTGCCATCTTGACTTGCCTGAAGGGTGGATAAATTGGTAACTGTACTGAGAAGGGGAGTGAGTTCTCACAGTCTGATTTGAGCATAAGGCACGAGACTGAATTTATGAAAGCTTCAGTTGACTCTGAAGACAACATCTTCTGTGACTTTGAATTTTTTCATTACATTTGTGGGTTGCTGTTTCTGAGAAGAATCTGTCATGACTCTACTGGAACCAGAGATGTTAATGATGGCTGTGCAGTCCGGTAATTTTGTATTTCCTGCAGATCCTATTTGCCATGGGTTTCTTTAATAAGGTTGGGTATATCTGTACTAGGATTGGATGGAAATGGGAGGAAGATAGATGGGGCTAAACATAAATCGTCCAGTGAATGTACTTCATATTCAGGTTTTTATTATAGAAAAATATTAGTCATTTTTTTTTTTCTAGTTGCAAACTCCAGTTATTCAGACATAGCTTTGCTTTAGATACTTACTGACTTAAAACCGTTCAGTGAGGAGACCTATGTGAGGGGAAGAAAACACTTTCCTGTAATTAAGTGTTTTATTATTATCTGTAGCACCGCTTTTAATGTAGGATATTTAAATTGCTTTTGCTGTTTTATACATTACTGTCCACACTCTTATGTCTCTTTGTGAAAGCATGTTTTAAAATTTTTCTTTAGTTCTTTCTCATTTGTGGTATAACCTCCTTTCAGTATCATCTTTTGGTTCTTGGAAATGTTCTTTTATAACCAATAATATTGAGACTCTAAGTTTTGGAGATGGGAAAGTTTGAGCAAGAAAGGAGTCAACAGAAAGAATGTAAGATTTTTGAAATTCTGTCTCTAAAAACAATTTTCTCAATTCAGAAGTGTCTTTTAAAACAGTTAAAATTCCAGTTTGTTTTTAATGGTCCCCTTTACTTTTAGTGTTTTGAAACTTGTTAAGTTAGTTATCTAAAAATAGGGAATGTTCTTTTGTTATTTTTAGACTTCTGCTAAAATGTAGTCTGTAGTGTTTTCCTGTTTCAGAGCATATCTTGAAAGATTCATACAAGTGGCATTTGCGGACCTCTTCCCATCCGCTGGCTTTCACTCATTAGAATGAGCTAGGTTTTGGCAGATACTGTCTCTGGCAGAATTGGTCTTACTGTTCTCCTTGGGGAACACTTAGATAGTATGTTGAAAGACACAGATATCCATCTGAAGACAGGATCAGATGCTATCAGGTTAAGCTTTATGGACAGGGAAGGGCAAAGAGGAAAGATACTGCTGCCGTTCTGTTCTTTCTGGTTTTACAAATAAGACCACGATGAGCCATTTATTAGTTGAGTTCTTCTGTTCATATATGCTATATTTTTTAGGTTGTTGCCTTTCCTTTTCCTCCCTCAGATCTCTTGAGTTCCGTGTTCTAAACAAGATAGTATGCTTATCTGACTGTTTCCCACTTGTCTCTGATGAAATCACTCCCAGTTAAACTGGCTTGGGGTTTGTTTTGTTTCCCTTCTCTGTGTTAAAGTTCTCTGTTGTATGCGGGCAAGTGCACATTTTATCTTAGGGAACATAAGTTAGCATTTGAACTCTCTCACCCTTCTTTGATCGCTTTGTTACTTACAGATTATCTCAGTCCAGTAACTTTTCTTAGTAAAGGTTAAAAGATTATTTGCTTTCCCCTAAAGGGACTTACTTCTTGCCTTGCCTAAGAGCTGTTTTTCCTATGACATATGTTGGGCAGGGCTAGCTACCCATCTGTTGGACCAACTACTTCATAAAACTTTCAAAGGATAATAGTATGTAAGACAAGTACAGATAAAATTGACAAGGGTGTTGGGTACAGGTAAAATGAAAGATCTGCAGAGAATAAATAGCATGTGTGTGTACCTTTGTCTTTTGCCTATGTTCATAAAAGTAGAGAAAGTGGGCATAGCAAACCGATTTCTCTAGTACTTGTGGTTCCTAAATGTTCAAAATTTTTGTAAAATTGTTACTGTTTTCTTCTTAAGCTGTGGCCATTATGCTGGATTGCAACAGTAGTATGATAGCTATATTTATGATAGGAAATGAAAAAGCATCATTATGAAGCCTTGATAAACTAAAAGCCCACCGTTCTTTCTAAAAAAAAAGTCAAGATATTTAGACTACATGAGCCATAGGTTAATTTCTAGCAATACAATATTTGGACTTTCCTGAATATATACTTTATAGGTGAAGCCACCCAGGCACCCCTGTTTAATGAGACTTTTAAAAATAAACTTTTTGGACAAGATTTAAGATGCAAAGCCTTTATCCTAAATTGAACTTAAGGATACTGACTGTTATAGCAGTGTTCCAGGGTACATTGTGTATTTATTAACAGTGTTCATTTAGTATTTGGAGCTTGGGAGATTTTGGTGAGACATACTTGTATATGAAGATTTTCATCCTCCTCACTGCTGATGGTCTCTTACTGACCCTTTGAGATCCACTTCAGATGCTACCTTCCTGTGAAGCATCTGAATAGAGTCAGTCCTTCCTTCTCTCTGTTCCTACAGCACCACCTTTACATTGTAGACTAATTATCATCTTTACCCATCTCTCTAATTAGGTTATTAGCTTCTCAAAGGCAATATAGTCATTTGTATTTTGGCACCTGACGTTGGCACATGGTAGACACTCCAGTAAGTATCTTTTTTGAATAAATGAAAAATCTGGTTTGGCATACTTCCCCTAATAAATAGGCATAAGCCTTTAAAACAAGATATTCTCAGAATTTTTTAAAATCTGTTTTGCATTGAGAAATGAATCCTCCAACTACCGTCTCGTCTCTTAGTCAGTCCTTGCCCAGAGTAGGTGCTGTTGAACGCCTGGCTTTGAAAACTGAACTTCTTCCACATCTCAGGATGTGCAGTGTGCCCTGTGTTCCTATGATGTGTATTGTTAAATCTAAGTGTTCTGATCAAACCACGATTGGAGGATTAAAGCATCTGTCACCACTGTGGACACCTGTCTAGATCACTGTAATTAGAAAACGAATGATCTGAGATGGATATTTGGGATTTCTGAAGTTTAAGAGTAAGGGAATGTTGGGGCACTGGCTGATGCATTTTAGAACAGAGGAATGCTGGGGCTTGGCTCTTGCCAGCTAGTATGTAAGACTTTGACCAGGCGGGCCTCGTCCCTGTATCCAGCCAGTGTAGTCTTAGTTTCTGAGTCTACAACAGTGGGACAGAGTTGACTTTTGAGAAGGGGATTGACACAGTTCCTTAGGTTTCTGTTGGTCCGTTGACATACCTTGATCTCGATGAGATACCATTAGGGAGTCTGGTTTTTCTGTCTAGGTTATCTCTGGAAGGATCATAAGAAACTGCTGACAATGACTACCTCAGGGCTGGAGGATTGGGATAGAAGAGACTTTTTGTTCCACAAAACAGTTATCTTCTAATTTTATTATGATCATGGAATACCACATAAATGTGAAAACATACGGAGTATGTATTAAAACAATATATGGAGTACATAACCCAACCTAAGAAATCGAGCACAACATGCGCTGAAGTCCTCCAAGTGCCCTCTCCGATTTATCCCTCAGAAAACAGGTTTCTTTGTTTTTAACTGTATCTGCCTTTTGAATCTTTCATGTTTTGTACCATATACATGTTATCTATTAAAAAATATTAATTTGACAATTGAAAAGTGTTCCTCAGTCCTTTTATTCCTTCCATCCCTTGATGTCTAAATACTTAATTCTTGCAGATTTCTTTAAAAAAGTTTCTAGTTTGCTGATCATTACAATTTGCCTCTGAACTGTGTATTTTATAATAGTTTGGGTTGGAGAGAGGGGAATAGTAATTCATAAAAATAAAGTTGAAGGAAGATGGTGGGCAGGTAACTTTTGCCCTTTTTGGTAGTAGGTTAACTCTTCAAGGTAGGGCCCCCTTGTTTGGGTTCACATCACTCAGGGATTTATAGAGCTGGTGAAAAACTTCAGAATTTTCAGCAATACTTATCTTTTGAATATTCTAAAAATCTAAATATTAATGTGGGCTTAAAAAAAACATATTTTTTGTTTATATTCAAAGGATTTTAGAGCTTGAGGAAACCTTAGGTGTTTCTTGTCCTCTCCTTTATTTAAGATGAGGAAACCGGGGGAAGCCTAGCTGGCTCAGGCAGAAGAACATGCGACTCTTGATCTTGGGATTGTGAGTTTGAGCCCCATGTTGGGTGTAGAGATTACTTAAATAAGTAAAACTTAAAAAAAAAAAAAAAAAAAAAAAAAAAAAAGAGGAAATTGGTCCATTGAGGATAATTTATTTCCTGAAGCCACATAATTAATTAGTAGTAGAGGTGGAATATTACTCTCATGATAGTGCTCTTTCTGCTGTAACATACTTACAAAGAAACCCTCAAAGACCTCTGATGTATGAGATTGTTTATAATTTTCCCCAGAGATCTTGGTTTTCCTTGGGTTTTTCCATTGCAGGTTTCTATCACTACTCAGATTGACTCACATATTAAGAGGTGGAGATAAAACCAGGCCCTGGGTGTCTAGCTCCTGCCCCTGAGAAGTGGAGTCAGATGCTATAGGCCCTGTGGTTCTCTGGTGAGCCTCTATCTTACCTTCCTTCTCTGGTCTGGTTGATGATCTCATACCTTGATGGTGATCTCAGAAGACAGGTAGGCAGACAGACAGCTATTGTCATCAGTATTCTGGATTACATCTTACTGCCTTTTCTCTGACTCATTAATTTATCTGGGATCCCCTTAGAAATAGGACCCAGATCAAAGGAATTTGAATTCATCCGTCTGTCTCTATCCTTTTTTCTTCCCTTTTGTTTCCTTTTGGATGAGGCAAGCTGTCAAGACCACGAACCACAGTTTTAGCTTTATTAAAACAGTGCCAAATGAAATAAAGATGAGTTTCATACAGTCTTGTTTTTTTTGGAACTTCACTTTTATGATTACCACATGCTTTGTTTTTGAAAGGATTTTCTTTATAACAACAAGGAAAAAAATGCTAAAAACCCTCACTCTGCCATCAACAACAAAAAATAACTTTCTCTGCCTTTCTCTCAACAAGTTAAAGGGCAACATCAGACTGAACTCATGGTGTCGGGGTCTTCTTCATCTCACGGCAGTCACATAAATGGGATGGTGGCTGCAGCAGTGGAGTAAGTATGGGATAAGGGCCTAGAGAAGAGGGGGGTACATGACAGTTACCCGGCAAAAATAAATCTAGTCATGAAATGTTTATAGTCTGTACATTATAAAGTATTTGTGTGTGTTATCTTGTCTGATCTTGACAACAAGTCTGTGAGGCATCTGTAGTTTCACATTTTACCAAGGAGAAAACTGAGGCTCAGAGAGGCTTCAGGACACACAGTAAGAGTTTACATTCAGGTTTTTTACTTTAAACACTAATTACTTCTATTTTCCATTTAAAATGAAGATCAGGGGTGTCTGGGTGGCGCAGTCGGTTAAGTGTCTGACTCTTGATTTGGGCTCAGGTGGTGGGAAGAGCTCCCCGCTGAGTGTGGAGCCTGCTTGAGATTCTCTCTCTCTCCCCCTCTGCCTCTTCCCTACTGCACACGAGCACATGTGCACGCTCTGTCTAAAATAAAAATAAAAATAAAATGAGGGCCAGATCAGATCCCTTCTCTCTAGAACCTGCTAGTGGTTCTCATTCACAGGAAGAGCCGAAGTCTTTATAGGGGCTACAGAGTCTTGTGTGATCTGCCCGCAGCTCTGTGACCCTCAGACTGCATCTGCTCCTTTCCGTCACTTGATCTGTCCTAGCCGCACCTCTCTCTTTGCTGTCCCTGCACAACTTAGGGAACGCTCCTGCTTCAGGGCTGCTGCACCGGATATTCCTTCCACGTGGGGCACTTTGTGCTGGGTAGCCTCATGGCTTGCTCCCTCACCTCGGTGAGGTTCAAATATCATTTTCTTGGGCCTTACTTGACCATCCTGTAAGATCCTGCTTTTATTTTTATTCATACCATTTATCATCTGAGGGAACACACACTTTGTTTGTTTATAGGTTTGTTTGTTGTTTACTGCTACTCTCCCCACTAGAATATAAATACCTTAAAATGAGGGATCTCTCTCTCTTGTTTTCTGCTGTTTCCAGCACCTGACACATATAATAAGCACTTAAAATAATTCTTGAATAAATGATAGATCAGAAAATTTGGAAGGTGTTTTAGGCAAATACGTTCCTGAGACCGTGCTTTTCAACTATTTTGTATAGCGTGCACCGTACTAACTAGTGTAGTGGTCCTCACAGTGTGGCCGGGGGAGCCCCTGGGTGTCCCTGAGACCTTTTCAGTAGGTATGAGATGAAGTCTTTCTGTATATTTATACTAAAATACTATTTACCTTTTTTACTGTTGTCCTGTCATGAGTATACACTCTAGTTTTCCAGAGCTATATGATATGTGATATCTCAACAGATTGAATGAAGTATATATGAAAATTCAGCTGTCTTTTAGTAAATTTTACATTAGATTTGCAAAAATAGGAAAGCAGTAATACTCTTGCTTTTTTTGTTTGTTTTGGAAAATAATTGCATTTTTCTTTTTCTTTTTTTTTTTAATTTTTTTTTTTTTAACGTTTTTATTTATTTTTGAGACAGAGAGAGACAGAGCATGAACAGGGGAGGGTCAGAGAGAGGGAGACACAGAATCTGAAACAGGCTCCAGGCTCTGAGCTGTCAGCACAGAGACTGACGCGGGCTCAAACTCACGGACCGCGAGATTGTGACCTGAGCCGAAGTCGGCTGCTTAACCGACTGAGCCACCCAGGCGCCCCGATTGTATTTTTCATAGAAACATGTTTTCATGTGACGTAGGCTTATTGTTATTTTTTTAAAGTAATAAATATTTTAAATGTTTTCATTTTTAATTTCTTATCTGAAATATACTGGTAGATATAATCCACATTAACAAAAGAAAAGCTCTTTGAAGTTCTCAATAACTATAAGAGGGTAAAGAAGTCAGGACATCAAAGTTTGAGAAGGGTAGGTATAGTGTTTAAAAGCATATGGGGCAAGTAGGTGGCTCAGTTGGTTAAGTTTCCCACTTCAGCCCAGGTCATGATCTCACAGTTCATGGGTTCGAGCCCCTCATCAGGCTCTGTGCTGACAGTTGGCAGCCTGGACCCTGCTTCAGATTCTGTGTCTCCTCTCGCTCTCTGCCTCTCAAAATGCCTCTCTGCCCCTCTGTCTCTCAAAAATGAATAAATGTTAAAAAAAATCTTAAGAGCATTGACTTTGGAACCCAGGTTTCTTAGTTCTGCCACTAACTAGCTGTGTGATCTTGGGCAAAATACTTAACCTCTCTGTGCCTGTTATTTCATCTCTAAAATAGTAGTAATATGGGCGCCTGGGTGGCTCAGTCAGTTAAGCATCCAACTTCAGCTCAGGTCATGATCTCACGGTCTGTGAGTTCAAGCCCCGTGTCGGGCTCTGTGCTGTCAGTTCAGAGCCTGGAGCCTTCTTCAGATTCTGTCTCCCTCTCTCTCTGCCCCTCCCCAACTCATGCTCTGTCTCTCAAAATATGAATAAATGTTAAAAAAAATTGTTTTAATAAAATAAAATAGTAGTAATAATAATAATGGTAATAGTACTAATGCCAGCCCCAGGAAGTTGTTGTAAGTATTAAATGAGTTAATATGTGTAAAATGCTTTTAATAATTCTGGCACATAATACTTGATGCTTTAAAAAAAATTTTTTTTTAATGTTTATTTTTGAGAGCGAGAGACAGAGCTCAACAAGGGGAGGGACAGAGAGAGAGAAAGACACAAAATCTGAAACAGGCTCCAGGCTCTGAACTGTCAGCAGAGAGCCTGATGCTGGGCTCAAATTCACGAACTGTGAAATCATGACCTGAGCCAAATTCAAGAGTCAGATGCTTAACAGACTGTGCCACCCAGGCACCCCAATTGGTTTTTTTTTTTTTTTTTTTAATTTATTCCTGTACATTCTGACAACTTGCCACAACTCTTTGGCATTTGGCAACTCTTTTTTTTTTTTTTAATTTAATTTTTTATTTTTTTAAATTTACATCCAAATTAGTCAGCATCTAGTGCAACAATGATTTCAGGAGTGGATTCCTTATTGTCCCTTACCCATTTAGCCCATCCCCCTCCCACAACCCCTCCAGGACCCCTCAGTTTGTTCTCCATATTTGTGAGTCTCTTATGTTTTGTCTCCCTCCCTGTTTTTATATTATTTTTGTTTCCCTTCTCTTATGTTCATCTGTTCTGTCTCTTGAAGTCCTCATAGGAGTGAAGTCATATGATATTTGTCTTTCTCTGACTAATTTCACTTAGCATAATGCCCTCCAGTTCCATCCACATAGTTGCAAATGGCAAGATTTCATTCTTTTTGGTTGGCAAGTAATACTCCATTGTGTGTATATATACATATATATATACATGTATATATATGTATATATATATACATGTATATGTATATATATGCATATATATGTATATGTATATATATATATGGATATATATATATATATGTATATATATATATACACACATATACATATATATATCTTCTTTATCCATTCATCCATCGATGGGCATTTGGGCTCTTTCCATACTTTGGCTATTATTGATAGTGCTGCTATAAACATGGGGGTGCATGTGTCCCTTCGAAACAGCACACCTGTATCCCTTGGATACATGCCTAGTAGTGCAATTGCTGGGTTGTAGGGTAGTTCTGTTTTTAGTTTTTTGAAGAACCTCCATACTGTTCTCCAGAGTGGCTGCACCAGCTTGCATTCCCAGGCATTTGACAACTCTTACAAAAGTTTTTAAAAATATGTTTCTTCTTTATCCTTGAAATACTTTTAGGAATTTGTTCTAAGGAAATTATAAAAGGTATATAAGATTTATGTATAAGGATGCTTATAGCAGTATTATTCATAATAGTAAAAAAACTAAAGCAGAAATCTAAATTTTAACAGTAGGAGTTTGGTTAAATAACTTACAGTGCATTCATATGATTGAGTACTAATGTAGTCATGAGATTATTTGAAGATGTGGAAAAATGTACTATTTTTCCATTTGATCCTTAAAAAATGACTGTAAGAAATATATACCAGAATATTAATAGTTGTTGCTGGGTAGTAGGGTGTTTTTTTCTTTGAAGTTTTCCTGTATCTCTCTGATTTTCTATCCTAAACGTACATTTCTGTTGTATTTAGATGAAAACCATATTTAATTGTGTGTGTGTGTGTGCACATGTAGGTCATATAGGTGCAGTTAGTTATATAAGAGGAAGAAAATGGCTGGAAGTATAGCATCTTGGATTTGGAGCTAGAACTATTGATTAGGGACCTATGCAGGCAAAGACCAAACAGTGCATGGTAAGGAGGCACTTCATCCCATTAAGCTATTCCTTCTGACCAGTCTAGTTTAAATATAGTATAGAATAGTATAAATCACTTTTACATTTTTTGCCTTTGTTTCTATTTTGTAAGATTTATTGAAAATCATCTTTGCAGTGTTTGTATTAGGCCATGTTCTTGGCAGAGCCATAGGTCCTTCCTGAGCACACGAACTACTCTCAATTTGCTGAACCTTTCAGAAGTTTTATGAAGTAAAAACATATTATTTTTTTTTTGTTTTTGATGGGTAAGAATTTGAATTCTCATAGGCATAAATAATGCCAGTAGTATAAAATGCTTTAATTATTTGAAGCTACGTTTTCATAATGTATTTTGTCCTTTGACCCTAGGGTTTAAGTGTGAAAGCCTCTTGACAGTCCATCTGTTCTTCATCAGAAAGCCAAAACTCATATTGCCTCATCTTTGCCTTATAAATAGGACCTTAAGCTTTTATGTTGAAGAATTAAAATGTTAATTAAACTGGCCTTGATTTTCTGAACTGTTAACTTAGTATATTCTCTTGAGAATCAGTTATATTATATTCCTCAAATCAGTGCGTAAGACTAATTTATAAAATATTTGGTTGTGTAGAGAGTATTGAAAACTTATGGTGTCAACATTAATGAAGCTGCCCAAACGGAAACTATGACCTCAGTCTTCTAATACCTTGCTGCTCAAAGCGTATTGCAAAGACCAGCAGCATCTGTATCACCTGAGAGCTTTTTAGGAATGCAGAGTCTCAGGCCCCCCTCACACACACAGTCACAGTCTTCATTTGCACACGGTCCTCAGGTGCGTGTTAAAGTTGAGCTCTATTGTCCTAACGTATTTATGTTGACTTTGTTTTTGAGGTAAACGGGTAACACTAAGGTGACTTGGTGTATTTCCTGGATGGTAAGCACTGCCCAAAATGATAAAAATGAGAAGAGAAGAATGCAGTGGTTAGAAAGATTATATGATTTCTAATTAGTGTGGGAGCGTTGGATAAATAGGAAACAAAAAAAAGAAAACTTGTTCCTAGTACAGTATTCTGCATTTGAGAAATGTTCACAATTTGACACCTTCTTACCCATTTTTCTTGACTTTTGGGGAGAAAGAACAAATAGGCTTCTCCTTGGCATGTTTACCTGAAATGTTTACCTGAAAAGGGATCTTGGAGGTGATCCTTCATTTTACAGATGAGCAAATTGGGAACTAAGAATGTTAAGTGACTTACCTAAGCTTGCAAAACCCAAGCAAGCTCCAGGCTCTCAGTGCAGAAGCCCCATGTGGCGCTGGATCCCACCAACCTTGAGATCGTGACCTGAGCCAAAACCAAGAGTCAGATGCGTAACCGACTGAGCCACCCAGGTGCCCCTGGAAAACAATCTGGCATTTCTTATAAAGTTAAACATATTTACTCCATGACCTAGCAGTCCTACTCCTAGGTCTTTATCCAAGAGAAGTTGAAACATATTCACATTTGCACATGAGGGTTGACAGCAGCTTTATTCTTAATGACTCCAAACTGGAAAAAACAAAGATGTCCATCAACAGGTGAATGGATAAATTGTGGTACATCCATAAAGTGGAAAATTACTGGCAATAAAAATGAACAAACTACTGATATATTCAAGAACATGGGGGTGCCTCGGTGGCTTAGTCAGTTGAGCATCCGACTTTGGCTCAGGTCATGGTCTCATAGTTCATGAGTTTGAGCCCCGCATGGGGTTCACTGCTGTCATCGTGGAGCCCACTTAGGAAGGACCCTGTCTCCCTCTCTCTGTTCCTCCACTGCTCGTGCACTCTCTCTCTCAAAAAAATAAACATTAAAAAAAATTTTAAATAAAAAACATGGGTGAATTTCAGAAACATTGTGCTGAATGTAAGAAGCTAGACTCAAGTGAGTATATACTGAATGGTACCATTTATATAATGTCCTTAAAAATGCAGGTTGCAACATACTATTCAGTAATAAAAATAATAGTAATAACAAAGGACCAAACTACTGATACATAAAACACCCGGGATGTCTCTCCAGACAGTTACGCTGAGTGAAAAAGCCAATCCCAAAAGGTTATGTACTGTAGGATTTAATTTGTATAACATTTTTGAAATGATAAAATTATAGGTATGGAGAACAGATTGATGGTTGTCGGGGGCTGGGAGGAAAGTAGATGTGGTTATAAAAGGTCAACATGATGGAAATGTTCTGTATCTCGATTGTATCACTGTCAATATCCTGGTTGTAATGTTGCACTATAGTTTTGCAAGATGTTATCATTGGGGGGAACTGGGTGAGGGATATGTGGGATCTCTCTGTATTCTTTATTATCTTTTTTAATGTTTATGTTTAAGACAGAGAGACAGAGTGGGGAAGGAGCAGAGAGAGAGGGAGACAGAATCCAAAGCAGGCTCCAGGCTCTGAGCTGTCAGCACAGAACCTGACCTGGAGCTCGGACTCACGAACTGTGAGATCATGACCTGAGCTGAAGTCGACACTTAACCTACTGAGCCACCGAGGCACGCTCCCTGTATTATTTCTTGTAACTTGCATATGAATCTGTAATTACCTCAACATAAAAAGCTTACTTGAAAAATGCAGTTTGGCAGCTTTTCAAAACATTGAACACAGACTTACCATATGACCCAGCAATTCCACTCCTAGGTGTATACTCAAGAAAATTGAAACCATTTGTCCACACAAAAACTTAAACACAAATGTTAATAGCAGCATTAGCCAAAAGTAGAAACAACACAAATGTCCATCAGTTGAATGGATAAACAAAATGTGGTATATCTTTACAATGGAATGTTATTCAGCCATAAAAAGGAATGAAGTACACATATGGTCTGTGAAACAAATGAACCTTGAAACCATGCCAAGTGAAGATAGACACAAAAGGCCACATACTGTAAATTCTATTTATATGAAATGTCCAGAATAGGCAAATCCATAGAGACAGAAAATAGACCATTGGTTGTCAGGACCTGGTGTTGGGGAATGACATGGGGTGTTGACTGACTGCTAATGGATATGGGGTTTTTTTGGTGGGGGGAGGTAATGAAAATGTTCTAGAACTAGATAGTGATGGTTGTGCACCTTTGAGAATATACTAAAAACTACTGGATTATACACTTTTTTTTTTTAAATTTTTTTTTTAACGTTTATTTATTTTTGAGACAGAGAGGGACAGAGCATGAACGGGGGAGGGGCAGAGAGAGAGGGAGACACAGAATCTGAAACAGGCTCCAGGCTCTGAGTGGTCAGCACAGAGCCCGACGCGGGGCTCGAACTCAAGGACCGCGAGATCGTGACCTGAGCCAAAGTCAGCTCCTTAACCGACTGAGCCACCCAGGCGCCCCTGGATTATACACTTTGAATGGGTGAATTGAATGGTATGGTATGTGAATTATCTCTCAATAGAAAAAAATTGTATAAACAATATGCAAGATTCTCTAGAGTGACAGACAGCAAATCAGTTGTTGCCTGGGGCCAGAAACAGAGAAGTTAACTGCAAAGGGGCATAAGAGAACTTTATGGGATGAAAATGTGTATTTATTATTGTAGTAGTTATGCAGGTATATGCATTTGTCAAAATGCATTGAACTACATGCCTAAAATGGGTGAAGTATATTATATCTAAATTAAACTTCAATAAAATTGATTTTTAAAACTTATAAAATTATCTCTAATTGTAAGCTTAAAGTGATCTTTAGGTTAAAACTCTTGGGGCACCTGGGTGGCTGTCAGTTAAGCATTTGACTTCAGCTCAGGTCATGATCTCGCAGTTTGTGAGTTTGAACCCTGCATCGAGCTTGTGCTGACTGCACAGAGCCTGCTTGGGATTCCTCTCTCTCTGCCCTTCCCCCACTCCCTCTCTCTCTCTCAAAATAAATAAATAAACTTAAAAAATCCTTTTTCTTATAGGCTAACAACTGAACCACAAATTAACACAAGGACTCTGACTTAATATTGTTAATTTCTCTCTCCCTTTTCCATCTAGTCTGTTTACGAAGTGAACTTAGATTGATCAGTTCCAGTCAGACTATGCTCTTGTGCTTTTGAACTAACATGATTCTGTTGCTGTTCTTTTCAAAGGTAGGAGTGGGTGTACTTGTTCTAATTTTTGTTAAGTTTATGGAACATTCTATTTACTTGTATTGCTTTTGTCCTTTTTTGTTTTAAATCTATTTATTTTGAAAGAGAGAGAGAGAGAGAGAGAGAATGAATCCCAGGCAGCACCACGCTTTCAATTTGGAGCCCAGTGTGGAGCTCGATCCCATGAACCATGAGATCATGATCTGAGCCAAAATCAAGAGTTGGATGTTTAACTGACTGAGCCACCCAGGCGCCCTTGCTGTTTTCCTTTTATGTGCAGCAGAAAATGTACCGTTGGGTATAACATCGGGTCTGTTGCCTTTCACCTCTACTGTAGAGTACCAGAGCTAATTTGGGCACCAGGAGGTTGGGGGTAAAATGACTCTTGAAGGAAGGAAGCAAAGGGAAAAAAGGTGGTGGCACTGTTAGGTGTTGCTACAAACACACACAAACAAATACATGAATTTCTTTCCTACCTACACCATTTCTCTCTCCCAGCCCCTGCTCTCTTGCTAGGAAATGTGCTATACTACACAAAACCTCTCAAGGGAATAGTTCTGGGAGATCATTTCTAAGTTAGAAAGATCAGCTTTGTAGGTGATTTCTGAATTTTCTCCCTGAGATTTCCTTCCTTTGCCCTCACTCAATTCTTTGACCTGACAATACTGAACACTGGGTAAGGTGTTTTCCCATTTAAAACTGTGCCCCAAGCATAACCAAGTTAGCCTTTTATATATATTTATATAATATATATAAGCATAACCAAGTTAGCCTTTTATATATATTTATATAATGAATTTATAAAATATAAGATACAAAATTTATAAAAAATAAATTTATATAATATATGTTACATATATTAATTCCAGTATAATTAATATACAGTGTTACATTAGTTTCAGGTGTACAATATAGCGATTGAACAATTCTCTACAGTACTAAGTGCTCATCACAAAAAGTATACTTTTCATCCCCTTCGCCGACTTCACTCATACCCCCTCCGACCAGCCTCCCCTCTGGTAACCACCAGTCTGTACTCTGAATTTAGAGAGTCTGTTTTATTGTATCTTTTTTTTCTTTCTTTTTTAAGTATTTTTTTATTTTTGAGAGAGAGAGAGAGTGTGTGTGCGCGGGCGCGCTCGCACACACACACATGCGCGCCAGTGGGGGAGGGGCAGAGAGAGAGGGAAACAGAGGATCTGAAGCAGGTTCTGCGCTGACAGCAGAGAGCCCAACACAGGACTCAGACTTACGAACCGTGAGATCATGACCTAACTGAAGTCAGGCGTTTAACTGACATAGGCACCCCTGTTCATTTGTTTTGTTTCTTAAGTTCCACATATGAGTGAAATTACATCATATTTGTCTTTCACTGGCTGACTTATTTTACTTGGCCTTGTACCCTCTAGATCCATCCATGTTGTTGCAAATGACAAGACTTCATTCTTTTTATGACTCAGTAGTATTCCGTGTGTGTGTGTGTGTGTGTGTGTGTGTACACACTTCGGTTGCTTCCCCAATTTGACTATTTTAAAATAATGCTGCAATAAACAAAAGTGCATATATTGTTTTGAATTAGTGTTTTTGTATTCTCTGTGTAAATAATTAGTAGTGGGATTACTGGATCATATGGTGATTCTGTTTTTAATTTTTTGAGGAAACTCCATAGTGTTTTCCACAGTGGCTGCACCAGTTTGTATTGCCACCACCAGTGCGTGGGGATTCCTTTTTCTCCATGACCTTGCCAGACTTGTTACCTCTTGTGTTTTGTTAGCCGTTCTGACAGGTGAGGTGATATCTCATTGTGGTTTTGATTTGCATTTCCCTGATGATGAGTGATGTTAGCATCTTTTCATGTGTCTATTGGCCATCTGTATGTCTTCTTTGGAGAAATGTCTGTTCATGTACTCTGCCTATTTTTTAATTGGATTATTTGGTTTTGGGGTGTTTTTATAAATTTTTTAACTTTTTTTATGTTTGAGAGAGAGACACACAGAGTGTAAGTGGGGGATGTGCACAGGGAGAGGGAGACACAGAATCTGAAGCAGGCTCCAGGCTCTGAGCTGTCAGCACACAGCCCGATGCAGGGCTCGAACACACAAATGGTGAGATCGTGACCTGAGCCGAAGTTGGACACTTAACTGACTGAGCCACCCAGGCGCCCCAAGTATGATGTTTTTAAAATATATTATGGATACTAACTCCAACTGGATCTGTCATTTGCAAATATCTTCTCCCATTCAGCAGGCTGTCTTTTAGTTTTGTTAATTGTTTTATTTTCTGTGCAGAGGCTTTTTATTTTGATGTGGTTCCAATAGTTTATTTTTGCTTTTGTTTTCTTGCCTGAGGAGACATATCTAGAAAAATGTTGCTATGGCTGATGTCAGAGAAATTACTGCCTGTGCCCTCTTGTAGGATTTTTATGGTTTCAGGTCTCATATTTAGGTCTCTAATTCATTTTGAGTTTATTTTTATGTATGGTGTAAGAAAGTGGTCCAGTTTCGTTTTTTGCATGTAGCTGTCTAGTTTTCCCAACACTATTTGTGAAGAGACTATCTTTTTCCCATTGCATATTCTTTCCCCCCTCCCCCCCACCCCAGACCAAAATAGCGGCCCAGGATCCTGTCAAGGCTTTATTTGCCACTCCCATTGCATATTCCTACCTCCTTTGTCAAAGATTAATTGACCATGTAACCGTGGATTTACTTCTGGGCTCTCTATTCTGTTCCATTGATCAATGTGCCAGTACATTTTTGTGCCAGTACCATACTGTTTTAGTTACTACAGCTTTGTATTATATCTTGAAATCTGAGATTGTGATACCTCCAGTTTTATGTTTCTTTTTCAAGATGACTTTGGCTATTTGGGGTCTTGTGTGGTTCCATACATTCTTAGGGGTTATTTGTTCTAGTTTTGCAAAATATGTTGTTGGTACTTTGACAAGGATTGCATTAAATCTGTAGATTGCTTTGGGTAGTATGGACATTTTAATAGTATTCATTCTCCTAATCCATGAGCATGGAATATCTTTTCTGTTTGTGTCACCTTCAGTTTCTTTCATCAGTGTATTATAGTTTTCAGAGTATAGCTCTTTCACCTCCTTGGTTAAGTTTATTCCTAGGTATTCTATTATTTTTGGTGCAGTTGTAAATGAGATTTTCTTAATTTCTCTGTTACTTTATTATTAATGTATAGAAATGTGACAGTTTTCTGTACATTGATTTTATATCCTGTGACCTCCTGAATTCATTTATCAATTCTAGTAGTTTTTTGGTGAAGTCTTTAGGGTTTTTCTATATAGTATCATGTCATCTGCAAATAATGAAAGTTTTGCTTCTTCCTTACCCAATCTGGATGCCTTTCCTTCCTTCCTTCCTTCCTTCCTTTCTTTCTTTCTTTCTTTCTTTCTTTTTCTTTTCTTTTCTTTTCTTTTCTTTTCTTTGTTTTTCTTTTCTTTTCTTTCTTTCTTTCTTTCTTTCTTTCTTTCTTTCTTTCTTTCTTTCTTTCTTTCT
>NC_064809.1:130243213-130338162 GCF_023721935.1 Panthera uncia | reverse complement strand
TCTTTCTTTCTTTCTTTCTTTCTTTCTTTCTTTCTTTCTTTCTTTCTGATTGCTGTGAGCAGCCTTACATTTTAAAAATAAACCATTAAAAACTAGTAGAGACCAAACAGGAAAATGCAAAGATAAACAAATCCCAAAACATAAGAGACATATTTCTAGAGTATGGAATTCTAAGTGGATTTTGTGAGAATTCCAACAAAAATATAAAAATATATTTAAAATAACATAATAGTAGCCAGCACTCAAATAGGATTTACCATGTGCCACAGTGTTCCAGGCCTCCTTACATATATTAACTTTTTTTTTTAATTTTAATTTAATTTTTTTTAATTTTAGAGAGGGAATGTGTGAATGGGGGAAAGGGGCAAAGGGACATAGAGAATTTCAAGCAGGCTCCATGCTCAGCGTGGAACCCAGCGTGGGGCTTGATCCCACGACCCTGGGATCATGACCTGAGCTGAAATCCAGAGTCGGACTGAGCCACCCGTGTGCCCCCATATATTAACTCTTAGTGTTTGCAACAACTATATGAGATGGATGTTCTTGCTATCCCATTTTACAGATGTTGAAATTAAAGGGCAAAGTGGATAAGGAATTCGGTCAATGCCACACACCAATTAAGTGGTAGAGCTTAGATTACACCTACGTGATAGCTTCAGAAACTGTGTTCTTTACCACTACGGTTATTTTGCTTTCTAGATTGAGTTTCAAATCCTTTTATCCTCCAAATTTTTATAGCACCTCTTGTCTACCCAACTCATCTAGATTCCTTTGTCCTTTTCTTTCAGTACATTCCTTAACCTTTTTTGCCCCCTTCTCTTCCTGCCTTATTCCTCTCCCCAGAATACTATGACGTAACCATTAAAAACAACAACAACAAAAAACCTTTAATTTCTTCGTCTTTTGGAATACTTGTATTAAATTCTGTTGTCCTAGACATCCTTTCTGCATAGGGACGACCTTTTCTCTGCACATAACCTGATTTAGAAAGTTTCCATGTTTTTAACAGTCTTGTACCTGTTCATAAGGATTAGAAAGGATGCTATTTTGAATTACAGTGTAGTAAGATTTCTGACTCTACACCCATGGCCAGAACGCTAGTGTCATATGTTTGAAACTAAGCAAAACCTCTTGAGTGTCTTGCCATAAATGTGCGTTAGAAATTTTTTCCGATGTAGCAAATAGTTTCTGTGGGTAAGAAGTAAATTTAAACCTGTATATCTTTAGAGCAGGAACATTTTCCATGTGAAGGTCCTTGCTGGCTCTGTTAAGAAAAAAGGTCCCTTGCCTCCCTCCCCCTTTTCTGTAGAGCTCTGTAGTACAGAGCTTTCAAGAATCTTAAAAACTTGAGTTTTGTATCTGCTAAGTCAGTCCATGAGATATTTGCAAATCCTGTAATCTTCCATTAGCTTTTATCCTAAAGATCCCCTTGCAGTTAGGCTTTTGGTCGACTGACTCAATGTTGCTAATTTATGTTTAATCCCAACTATGGTGTCAGTATGAATGTTTTTAGAAAAGTCTTGATAAATTTGAAGACAAAGTATATTTTTTATATACTCAGAATTTCTAGGTATTACATGGAAGGTATTTCAGAATCTAGAAAAACTTATTGTCCCCACTTGCACAGGTATCATATTCTACTTTGCTAGTTAAGAGTCAGAGCTTGGGTCATATCTGGCCCTGCAGTTGGTATTGGTACTACTGGGATAGTAAGTATATTTCCCAGTCAGTGTGCATAGTTTTATCTGCCTACCTCTTTAACTTCAGCACCCCTCCCCCTTTTCGCTTCCTGGGTTTTATCCACCTCTCCTTCCTTCCCTCCCTGCTATTTCCCATCTGTTTATTGTCCTACTCATCCTCAGGTCTCAGAAAATGTCCTGTCCTCCCTTTTTCCCTCCTTTTCCTCTCTGATTATTTTCATTCTTTCTCACTCTCTCTTTCTTCATGTGCTTTGAGATTATATATTTATTTATGGGATTTTTTTGGTTCAATTTTCCCTCACTAGATTATAAACTCTATGAAGGCATGTATCTGCCTATTACTGTTAATTTTGTTTTGCTATTTTATTTCCAGCGTCTGTTTAGCTTGATACATAACAGGTGGTGAATAAATGTATGTTAATGAATGAATGACGTGAACATGAAATATTGGAGATACAGAGAAGAAGAAAGCCACTCCTGGCACATTCAGTATTCAGGTCCTCCAACCCTCCTGTTTCTCGTAGAGCAAGTACAAATCATCCTGCTAAGGATAACCCTCAAGTCTCTCTTTAAAATGTAGAGGGTCATGTTTTTTTGTACCACCTTTCCCTTTCCCTCATTCATTTTGAGAAAGGTTGTTCTCAATTTTTGTGAAACTGTCAAGATTTATAAACTACGGAGTATTCATATCCCGTCTCTAGGTATACATCTGCTTAGGGTTGAAGCAAAAATTGGCTCCTGTTTCAAGTATGGAGCTAGCACATATTTGGGAGCACTGGGTGTTCCAGCTAATTAGTTAGAGATTTAAATGTTTTCTTTTTAATGTACTGGTATTGTCTCAGGCTTTGGGAGATCACGGTGGCATATTTAAGTCAAAGGACTTAACAGTTTTCATTAAAAGAGCCAGTGTCCATTTGGAAATGTAATAGCTCAGGCTCAAACCAAGAGTGTCAGCGTCTGAATGCTCATGCTCCCTGCCCACTGATCTCTTACCTCCTGCATCTCAGAGAACTTTTAAGGTGAAGATAGACAATTATTGTGAGATACGCGGTGTTCCTGAAAGCTCTTGGCTTAGTGTCTCAGTTTCAAAAATTGTTTTCATAAGGACGTCAGACAGCTTTAAACTTGGTATGCTGGTAGTGGGATTAAAGTACCACAAACAGACTTTATTTCTTGGAAAACTTCCTTTCTTCTCATTTCTTTCTTTTGTTACTTTAAGCTTTCTAAATTGTCTTTGTTCTCTGAAGGTGCTTAGAAATTTCTTTCCTTAGTAAAAGAGTTAAGTAAGATTTAGAAAATTCGCTGTTTAATAAATTTCTTGTAAACTATTCATGATAAAGATGTGTCAGTTAAAGTTTACAAATTACTTTTAAGATGCAAATTGCTAAGTGGTGGTGTTATGGGTTTGAGTTTCTTGGCCTTTCAAGATGTCATCCTTTTAGCCCTGTAGCTAAATATCAAGAGGCTACATGTTTAACCATAAAACATTAGCCTCTGCCAACATTACATCAACTCCACAAAACCTCATTGGCTAATTATCCCCTGGGACTAGGACATGGATTTGGCAGCTTGTGAAAGCTGCTTTTTCCAATTTCTCCCTTCCTGGCTGTGACATATCCCAAAGGAATGAAGTTGAGAAATAATCATCTTCTTTTGAAAGCTCTCAACCGCTCATTCCCACAGTGGTTCTCATGGTCAGGAATAGAAGATCCCTTCTTCCACTTGAGGACTCCTTATAGCTGATGATGTATTCTTTAAGTAGTGACCATGGTACCTTGCATGAGCTGTGGAAGGGTGATGGCAGGGAACCTCATGTTCCTTGAGGTATGTTTCTGGGTGGTTGTCTACAAGGATCCTAGTACTTTTGTTAGGATCCTCTTATATTACCAAAATTAAGGAAGCTGGAAGTCTGGGATTGGGAACCATATGTGGTCATCATCTGTGTCATTTGATACATGGTATAAAGAATTAGTATAAATGTTTAACGTCTCCTTAAATGAACATCCGTAAAATAACTTTCTTGAGGGCAACCTTGAATAGTAAAAAGAACCATATGACCTTAAGCAATCCTCTTAGTGTCTTTTAGCCTCGCTAAAAAAAAAAAAAAAAAAAAATTTTTTTTTTAAAGAGAAAGAACATGAGCAGGGGAGAGGGAGGGGGAGAGAGAGAGAGAAAGAGAGAGAGAATCTTAAGCAGGCTCTATACTCAGCCCAATGTGGGGCTCGATCCCACAACTCTGGGATCTTGAGCTGAAATCAAGAGTTGGATGCTCAAGCAACTGAGCCACCCAGGTGCCCCTAGTCTCATTTTTTTATTGTTAAAGTAAAGATGTAGTGCCTGCCTTATCTTCCTCAGAAGGTGTCGTAAGGATGGAATGACATAACACATGAACAATTTCACCAAGATCACCAACTGTTCTAGTCACCGTATGCAGTGGGCCCATTTTAGGCCTCCTCTTACCTGACCTTCTTTACTGTTTGACCCTATTTGATGCTCTTTCCTCATTCTATGCTCAGAGTTCTCTATGTAATCTTGGTTAACCTAAGCATAAAATACATTTTTGGGAAGAGTATTATATAGCGCACAGCCTTAAGGAGAGAGCTGGACAACAAAGGTCAGAAAATGAGCAGAAATTGAGTGAGGAGCACATAGAGAAGAACATGTCACATGACCAGTCTGCTGAGGACTGGCACTGCTCACTGGTCCTTCTGCGCTATTGCTGCTGGCCTGGTCTCCCACGAACACTTGATGCTCCTGGCACTGCCACCAGTAGACACTTGCCACAGTGCCATGAATAATTTCTGGCTGCGTTTTTGATCTCATTGTGTCATTCCCCCAATCTTCAGAGTTCTAAATGGGAGGATCTGTTGGCTGACTTGGGTTATGTTTTGTGAGCTAGAGGCCAGGATGCTGAGAGGGACTGTCTGTTCCTCTTCTGCTTCTGTACTAGGTAGAGGGGCCTGTCTTCCCCTATCTTGGAATTTCCCCCAAATAGGGAAGGTATTCAGACCCAGGGCAGCTGAACTACAGATCCCATTCTCTCTAGCTTGCCTTCTGCCTCTCTGTACACTATACAGTCTCTTTGCAGTCTTTTCTTCTTCGTGTCCCTTAATGTAGTTCCCAGGATTAGTCCTTGACCCCTTTTTCTCCTAAGTCTGCACATTCTCCCCAGCAATCTCATCCCAAGCTGTGGCCTCAACTACCACTATTCCAGATGTCTGCATTTGTACTTCTATCCCCAGCTTACTTCCTGGGCTCTGGGTTCATTTAATCCACTCATTCTTCCCACCTGGACATTTGGGTGACTCACATGAACTTCAGGCTTTTACATAAAGATGATGTCACCATTCCCCACGACTACCCCTGCATCTCCTAACTTGGTACCAGTTGCCTAATCAGAAGATTAGGAGTCCTTCTCAATTCCTCTTTTCCTATATTCCTTGCATCTGTTTGGTCTCTGAGTTCTAAGATGCTGGTTCTGCTTTCACTGTTCCTATTTTGTCTCACTGCCTTCAGTCAGACTCTCATTTCTCACTGTGGTTTCATAGCCTTCTGATTGGTCTCCCTGCCTATAGCATGACTGTTCTCTAATCTGTCCTTCATACAGCCCCCAACATGCTTTTTCTAACAATCACTTCTAATCATTTTATTTTTCTCAGAATTCTTCCATTTTTTGTGGGGTAAAATTTTAAACTATTACATTTGTGTTTGGCCTTTGACTAATTATTCAGTCATCTCCTGTCACTTCCAACTTTAAAGTCTCCAGCAATGCTGAGCTGCTTTTAGTTTTCCAGAACATTCTGTGCTCTTTTAATTTTCTCTTCCTTTGCATATAATCTTCTCTGTGACTTGACCATTCATCTCTCTGTTTGCCAGCCTACCAACATCCACTTGTCTTTCAGGTCCCAGCAAGGGCTGCCTCTTCTGAGATGCATGTGGTCTCTGATTCCAGACAGGCTTGGGTGCTCCTTATCCTGTGCTCTCCCTGTACTTGGTACAAACCACCAGAGTGATTATTTTATTACATAATTATTCCTGGCAGGTCTCATCATTAGAAATAATCATTTAATAATTAATTCTGTACCCCCCCCCCCAGGCCAGTTCCTGGCGCACAGCAGGCACGTAACAGTTGTTATTTCAGAACTAAGTGAGTGAAGGCACTTTGAGAAGGAGAGCACTGTACAGATGTTCATAATATTCTCATTACTGGTATCTCCTTGTGAGGATTAGACCCTTTTAACTCTAAAGTTCTATTGTCTATAAAGCAGTTCTGGGGGGAGGAGTTCTGATTTTTTCATTCTTTTATCTATCTGCAGGTGGCCAAAGGTCCAAGAGCCCTGCTAAGCCCTCAGATGAGCTTGCTTTCTCTATGATCAGGCTTATACTCTTTCCCCAAGAGGTTAAGTGTTCTTTCCTTTAGTTTTCCCCACCTGTTACCTAATACACATTTGAATCCTGAATAATGACTTGTTTCATGTATGACTCCCATTTCCTTACCCCACAACCACCGATTCCATCACTGCTTCAGCTGCTCTAGTTATCAAAGATCATACAGTGATTGGAGACATACCCATTATTGATATTCCAGAGATTCTCTGGAGAGCCTAGAGGTTTATCTGCCAACCTGACTGGACTGCTGGTGCTGCAGTTGCCTTTTCTCCCACCCCAGTTCTGTGCCAGTTCTGTGCTCCTACTGGGGGCCTTTGCAGAGCAAACAGTATGTAGTTTAACTTATACTTATTTTTTTTAGGACTTGGCCGCTCTCTCTTGATTTACTGCACTGGGAAGAATAAGTTCTGATTTTTTTTTCTTGTTCCTCCCTCTGAGGGAGCCTGCGTCATTGAGAAATGTTTAACCTCATGGCCTTGACTGGGGCTGGAAACTTGCCTAAGGGAACTTGAAGCTGGCAGTGTTTTTACTCAGATTCCCCCTTATGGGGAGGGGGATTTCAGCAGGGCCTGCCAAAGGAGGAAGATGTTGGGAAATTTTTTAGTAGCAAAGCTGTTGTTATTAGGTTATTGAAAGTATTTGAAGAGTTTTCTGGAGATAAGCTCAGGCATTTTGAAATCCCTCTGGGAGAAAGCTGTAGCTTCTACCAGGTATAAACAAAAATTCAGGCTGAGAAACTTAGCTTTTCAGTTGTGGATACATTGTTACAAGAAAATTTCGACCACTTGGATGAGAAAGAGAAGCAAACCAGAAAGAATTTTAGGAGTTTAGAAACACTTAGGAAAAATAGCTGTAGGCCGAGGCAAATCTCTGTGGACTATGGGAAGAATTTGGCTTTTTATCAATTCTGGATCATCCTAAAAGTAGATCATCACAGGGGTTTTCTTTGGCAACTCTCTCTTTCAAAGTCTTATTGATGTTGCCACCGTATTCTGTTTACAAAAGCATTTTGTTGAGACAAACAAGGTATTTGCCTAGTAAGAGTTAGAATAGTTGATCTTTTGTGTCCAGTGATCTCCCTATTAGGAGAAGGTGTGAACCAGCAAATGTTTAGAATATGACTACCTCTGCTTATTTTTATCTTTGTGTCACAGATGAGGAAAAGTTATACAGCCATTTGCCAGTATGGAATGATGAGCTGAGCAGGCTCTGGGCCCTGACAGGAGAAGAATTGTATAGTGAGACCATTTGCAGTGGCTCTGCCACTTCCTGGAAAATTGGAAACCACTACACAGTGCTAACAGGAACTATACAGGCGTTCCTGGCCACTCTGAACAATAGCTAGACTCAGCCAGCAGATTGTCTTTCTCTGCAGTGGCTCTGCCGTTAACATGGATGACTGAGGCTTCATAATACGTGTGGCTAATGTGAGACTTCTCCTTTAATCAGCAAGTGTTTATTAATTATTGACTATATACTTAACACTCCGATAGGTACCCTGGGGAGTTCCTAAGAAGTAGAAGGAGAGATTCTGAAACTCAGGAAATTTATATTCTTGTTGGAGGTACAGGGGTTACAGAGGATTATAAGATCCTAAAAGAGATAAGTGAGGTCAGGAAAACTTCACAGTGGAGGTAAGTTGAGAGCTGAGCCTTAGAGAAAAAGTGCCATGTGGGAAGGCAAGAGGAGTCAGAGGAGGGGAGGGTTAGTCAGATAGTATTCAGATAGGAAGAACATTCTAAGGCAGGATCTGGAAACTAGACTAGATGTGGTATGTGAAGAAGGGTAAAGTTTTCACCTGATTATAATAGGAGATACAGGGTAGTTGCAAGAGAAGATTGGGTTGAATAGGTAATGAGCTGGATTATTGAGGACTCTGAATGTTAAATCGGAGAGTTTGTCCTTTACCAGATAGTGGGGAGTCATTTTAAGCTCCCGAGTAATTATTTATCAACCTATTTCTTACAATAATTATTTCTTAAATTGGATTTTTATTGCGATAATTATAGATTTATAGGCAGTTTTAAGAAATAATCCAGAGTAATCCTTTATACACAGCATTTTAAATGCACAGTTTGTGAAAGTCACTTCCAAGGTCTCAACAATGTATAAGATAACCTACTTTTCACAAGCATATGGAAAAATGATACCTGTATGCACCCTTTTTAATAGATATATAAAAAAATATGAAGCATAAAACATGTGCCATAAGGGCATTGTTTCTCTAACAGTGAATAAATTTTGGAGGGGGATTAGGAAAGGCTACATGGTGCTACTGCCTTGTGAAATTATTCACTCAGCCCCTCATGTGTCCCAGGGCCTGGGCCATGTGCTGGGGGTATAGTGGTACACAAGATAGACATGGTCTGTGCCCTTGTGCAACCTGAAACTTAGTGGTGAAAACAGATAAGTAACTATAATAAAATCGAATGGAGGTTATAATGGGAAATTCAGAATGCCAGGGGAGAACAGGGCAGGGTGATCCAAACAATGCCAGCGAACATCACAGAAAGGCCTCGCAAAGGAAGGAGTGTTTAAGCTGTGAGCCGAAGGCTGTTCCAGTAGAGTGTGATGTGGAGGCCTGGAGGTGTGAAGTGAGGTAGTGCACTCACAGAACTGAGGGGCTCTGGTTGCAGTTGGTATAGAGAACATAGTGTAATGGACGTGAGCGAAGACTCCAGAGCTTGGCCACTTGAGCCTGCGTCCTGGCCTTACCACTTACTAGTTGTCCTTGGACGCTTACCTCTCTATGCCTCAGTTTCTGCATCTGAAAACAGACATAACAGTAATTCCTACTTCAGTTTAGGAGTAAATGATTTAGGACATATAATGCCCTTAGATTAGTGCCTGGCACGCAGCAAATGCTCAGTACACGTTAGCTGTTACTGCTGCTTCCGTGACTGAAACAATTGGAGAAGATGAATGGTGAGAACATAACTTTGAGATTCAGGGGAGCCTTAAGAGCCATGTTAGGAGTTTGGACTTTATCGTAAGAGCAACGGGAGGTCATCAAAGGGTTTGGAGTAGAGGCGTGACCTTAGATTTACCATTGAGAGAGATGATTGTGGTTTTAGTGTAGAAGATTGAAGAAGGCTAAGAAAGGTGGTGGGGAGACCAGATAAGAGGCAGTTGCAGAAGTCCAGATGAGAGGTGGCAGTCGTGAGGAAATGGTTAGTTTGGAAGGACATATGTTCATCCAGTCATTGAACAGCTAGTTACTGAATGCACTGGGCACCGGGTGGACTTCTCAGCTTCGGGTTGTGAGGGAAGCCAGTGAAAACAAGCACATGTGTAACGTATTATTAGGAATGATAAGTGCTGTTAGGAAAAATAAAGCAGGAGGGGCGCCTGGCTGGTTCAGTTGGTGGAGTGTGCGATTTTTGATCTCAGGGTTGTAGGTTTGAGCCCCATGTTGGGTGTAGAGACTACTTAAAAATAAAATCTTTTTTTTTTTTTTTTTTAAAGAAAAAGTAAAAGAAAGCAGGGAAGAGAGATGGATGATGAGAGTCTGTAGGTAATTTAGAAAGGATGGTCAGGGAAGACCTTTCCGAGAAAGAGACATTTGAGCAGAGACCTGAAGGAAGTGGAAGGAGTGAGCCATGCTCTTGTTTTTGTATGTGTGTGTGGGGTGTGGGGGAAGACTTGTGCAGACACAGCTGTGATCACGCTTAGCATATTCAAGGACTGGTAAGGACGGTGGGGGAGTGAATATGAGTGAGGAACATAAGTCCCACAGGACAGAGATCCTATTTGCCTAGAATTGCTTTGAGCAGTACCTGGCATGTAGTGGATGCTAAGTGAATACTTAGATATTAAGTAGATGGTCAGATAGATAGACGGAATTCAGAATGAATGAACAAATAAATAATTCATTCTTCCAAACAAGCCTGGAATCTTGGAGGAGGAAAGAAAGTTATGGGTAAGCTTCCTAACTATTGTCTGTCTTTCTTATTTTTTCTTTAAAAAAAAATTTTTTTTTTAACGTTTATTTATTTTTGAGACAGAGAGAGACAGAGCATGAACGGGGGAGGGGCAGAGAGAGAGGGAGACACAGAATCGGAAGCAGGCTCCAGGCTCTGAGCCATCAGCCCAGAGCCCGACATGGAGCTCGAACTCACGGACTGAGAGATCGTGACCTGAGTTGAAGTCGGACGCCTAACCGACTGAGCCACCCAGGCGCCCCTGTCTGTCTTTCTTATGAAAGGATAAGAGAATAGCCTCTGGAGAAGAGAATAGACTCTGGAGCTACACTGTTAGGTTCAAACTCTGGCTATGCCATCTGCCAGATCTGTGACCTTAGGCAAGTTACTTATCTTCTCGATGCCTCAGTTTCTTCATCTGAAAAATGGAAACAACAGTAGTGCTCACCTCATGGGATCTCTGGAGGGTTTCTCAGCCTGAGTGCTATCGACATTTGGGGTCATGTTGTGGGGGGCTCTCCTGTGCGTTGTAGGGTATTTAGCAAAATACCTGCCTGCTGCCTACTAGATACCAGTAGCCACCTTCCAGTTGTGACGCAGAAATGTCTCCAGATATTGCCATATGTTTCCTTGGGGCAAAATTGCCCTGGGTTAAGAACCACTAGGTTTTGTCAGGATTAAGGGAGTTGAAATGTGTAAAGCACATAGAACAGTACCTGGCACGTGTACTATTGTTAAGATTAGCATAGTGGCTTCTAGGGAAAAGTGTTTCTCCTAGCAGAAGCTGAGGACAATTTAGTCTCCCATTTGATTAAGTAAATAATAGAAACTTAAAAATAAAGCATAGTTCCTGATGGAGTATGAAAAAATGCTTTTGTTTGTTCCCAGTAAAATTTATTTCTGCACACTGCCACTTTCTGTGGATGGAATGCCTTCTGATGTATCTCAACCAGAAGTTTCTTTAAAGCGGAGAAACACTAGTAATAGTTTTTTGTACAGTAACTGGGATTTGGGGACTCATTTCTGTAATGTAAGAGTGTGATTTCTACAATTAGAGTATGCTTCTCTGGGTGCAGGTAGGTTTCAACAGGTGCTAGTGGAGACCAACATCTATCCTAGTCAGAACTCACCAACCATAGTAAGCATGATCAGTATTCTTGTATTTGGCCATTAAGGAATTGAAATAATAGTGTACTCAACAGTGTTTCATGGTTATATTTTATAAAGTAAATTTTTGTTGTGTATCCTCTGTGCTCGCTGGGAGCTAGTGCAGTGGGTTAGGTGTTTGCTAATAGTGCTTCCTGGTGTGGGTCTTAAGTCTGCTTAAGCTGTGAAGGTGGTGCTGAATGGGGGAGGGTCATTAATTTTAGAGACATGGTATAGAAAAAGATCAGCTGACAAATGTAGCAATCAAAATGAGATCATTGGATAAATTCTTTAAAGTCATAATTCATCACTGTCCATTTAGGGGATTATTATTATTTTAAAAATTTACGTAAATCTTCATACCTAAACCTACATGTAAACATAATTTTACATAAATGCATAAATCTGAAAATGTATATTGTTTTTTCTTTTTACTTTTTTTTTTTAATGTTTATTTGTTTTTGAGAGAGAGAGTGCAAGCAGGGGAGGAGCAAAGCAAGAGGGAGACACAGAATCCGAAGGAGGCTCCAGGCTCTGAGCTGTTAGCACAGAGCCAGACGCAGGGCTTGAACCCATGGGCTGGGTGATGATGACCCGAGCCGAAGTCAGACGCATAACCAGCTGTTGCCACCCAGGCGTCCCTTTTTCTTTCTTTCTTTCTCTCTTTCTTTATTTCTTTCTTCCTCTCTTCCTCCCTCCCTCCCTCCCTTCCTTCCTTTCTTTCTAAGTTTATTTATTGAGAGAGAGAGAGAATGCATGTGTGTGCGGGGGAGGGGGAGGGGCAGAAAGAATCCCAAGCAGTGACTCTATCTCCTAAACCGTGAGTTCATGACCTGAGCTGAAATCAAGAGTCAGACGCATAACCGACTGAGCCACGCAGGTGCCCCATCCTTATTTTTTAAGAACAGACATTTTTGCTTAGTATTCCCTCCCCTTCTTTTTCATCATTACCCTCACACTGGGGAGTCTTTACCCCCAAACCATGTAAACAACCCAGTGTATAACCTTCCATATTTTTCTCTGCACGGACATATTCCTATACAGATCCTTGTGCACATGCAGTGTTTTTTTTTTCTTTTTTGCTATTAACTTGCCTTTAAATGAAATCACATGCTTTTTTTTTTTTTTTACCTTTTGTAATTCTCACTCAACAATACTTAATAGAATCCCACATCATCTAATTCTTTTTAATGACCATATATTAGCTATGGATTTTATATTCACTTTACTTCTTTCCTTTTTTGCCATTAGGAAAAATGCTGCAATAAACATTCTTTTTATATATGTTTTAAGAATGTAGTTCTGTGGTGCATATTCTTAGGCATGGAACTGATTAGTTAGGGAGAATATGTATTTTCAAGTTCAATAGATGGCATAGCCAGATTGCTTTTTAAAAGACTGTAACACTTCACATTTCCACCAGCCATGTTCGAGACCACCATTTCCCCCATCTCTCAGCTAGACATAGGTATTATAAATTCTTTGGTCTAATGGTAGGAAGTGGTAGCTCACTGTCAACTTTAAACTAAATCAGAACTTTAGTTAGTATTCTTAACAAGTTTGCTGAATAAGCCATATGAAAGCCTAGCCTCTCTGGACACTGTAGCCACATCTTGAAATGCTGGAGAGACATGGATTGTAAGGGATCAGGGACAAATACAGCAGTTTGTTAACAGTGAAAAGCTGGCATTCAGATTTTAAGGCATCTATTAATCTGAAAATGTTGCATAAAACTGAGTTTTGCTGAGAAATATGTCTTTGCAGCTGTGCAAAATCTTTTTCCTGAGATCCTTGGTAAATTACCATGTAGTAGAGATCACTTTTCTGGGGAAGTTTATCACAGTGGTAAAGCAGATCACATTCAAGAAGGGATTTTATTTTATGTACCAAGTTTAACCAGAGAATTGATGCTGTAATGCGTGCTTTAATGTAACACAATTTATATTATGAATAATTTTTCTTAACCTTATAATTTTAACAGTAATGATAGCTGCCCTGTATTGACTGTATTCCTTGTAGTAGATACTTTAAACAGTTATCTCATTTAACTCTTAACAGCAGTCCTTCAAGTGAAGTAAAATTTTACTCTTGAGAGAAACTGGAACCTAGTCATAAGTGCTGTAGGAAGGGGTTGCATCTTTGACTTCAGAGCACCTGACTGTTAATGCCGTTCAGTCTCTTGATTAGATGTAGTATGAACGAGCTTGGATAAGACTCCTGGATAATTTTTAAGTTTTGTTTAACATAAATACGGACCACCACAGTCTAGCCATCATCAGTACCAGGGACTAATTTGAGTAAGATCTTTTTCCAAATCCCTTTCCCTGGGATCTGACGATGATAGTAAATAATAGTACTAAATGTTCGATAATTGTTTATGCGTTCGTTGAAAAATAGTGGACTGGAAGCTGTGTGTATTTGATAATGTTTGTTGAGTATCCATTGGGTAGAGCCCTATTTTCTTTTTTGGCAAAATTTTGTGGCAAAATAAAAAAAAAAAAGACATTAATCCTTTTCTTCAAAGAGCTTAGCATTTAGTTGGAGATAGATGTAGTCATGCTACAAAATCAGAGAAAATTATATGCTGAAAGTATAGCAGGTGGAGTGAGTAGAGTTTTTTGAGGTTAATTAGGGAAAGTTTCTTGGAAAAGGTAAGTTTTGAGCCAGGGCTTTAAGATGATGGATGTGAACAGGTGGCAGATCTGTGTTTCTTAAAAGATGGTAGACTCAGAGAGTCAGTTCCAAGTTGTAGTGTTTCATAATTTTAAAAAGAGTGGAGTGTCCCTTATTATTATGCATCTTGAGATTCTGAACTGAAGATTCTGTTTGACCACCTCTGCTTCCCCTTGTCATTTTGATTTGCTTAAATTTGTGGGGATGAAGTTTAAATATAAGGTCTGGATTCAGAAAATAATTTTTGGCTCTCTATTGTTTTTTGATTTTTCATAAAAGTATAAGAGTTAAAGATAATTTTTATTCTTCCTCACCATTCACCTAGTTTTATTAATCGGGGAAGTTGCTGTTTCCTGATAGTAAGGTGATGTATTGGTATGTTCAGAGCCATGGCCTGAATACAGACCAGATGTAGCATTTGTCTTGAGATTATCTGAGAATTTTAGACCTCAGAAATTTGAGAAATCTAAGTGAGTTTTTTTCTTTTTAATTTTTTTTTTTTTAATGTTTATTATTGAGAGACAGAGAGAGACAGAGCATGAGCATGGGAGGGCCAGAGAGAGGGAGAGACAGAATCTGATGCAGGTTCCAGGCTCTGAGCTGTAAGCACAGAGCCTGATGCGGGGCTCGAACCCATGAACCGTGAGATCATGACCTGAGCCAAAGTCGGACACTTAACCGGCTAAGCCACCCAGGCACCCCTAAGTGAATTTTTAAAAATTACGAAGCAAGTGGTAGTCATGTTTTAACTTTTAAAGTTAATTTTCGTTTATAAAACAATATATATGTTTTCTTAAAATAATGAACTTTTACGAAGAAGGCTCATTATCCCCAGTCCAACTTTGAGTTCTTAACTTCACAGTTTACATTTAAAACTATGAAATTATTTTCATCACAGTTTCGCTGAATCTTTTTTTTTTTTAAGTTTATTTATTTTGAGAGAGAGAGCGTGAACAGGGGAGGGAGAGAGGGAGAGGGAGAGAGAGAATCCCTTGCAGGATTCCTTGCTGTCACCACAGAGCCTGACGCAGGGCTCCATCCCATGAACCGTGAGATCATGACCTGAGCCAAAATCAGGAGTCGGCCGCTTAACCAACTGCCATCAAGTGCCCCTAAATTTCACTGAATCTTTGTAGTGGGCCTGTGTGGCCTTATATAGTTTATTTTTTAAAGGTATCCTGGGAAGTGTTGATGCCTTCTTTGTAATATAGTCTTGATAAAAAAAATTTTTTGTTCAATAGTATCAGTCTCAAGATGTGTGATGAAGGACAGCACTCTTTAAAATTATGAAGCATTTCAAGGTGCCTGGATGGCTCGGTTGGTTAAGCATCCGACTTCAGTTCAGGTCATGATCCCCACATGAGGCTCTCTTCTGTCAGTGCAGAGTCTGCCTCAAATCCTCTGTCCCTCTCTCTCCCTGCCCCTCCCCCGCTCTCTCCGTCTCTCTCAAAAATAAAAATAAACATTTAAAAAACTAAATAAATAAAATAAGATTATGAAGCCTTCCAAAGGAACTGACTCTGTGAGTATAGTACCTTTTAGGGATCTCAATAAACTCACTGTCTATTTTATTTAAAAAATTTTTTTTGATGTTTATTTATTTTTGAGAGAGGGAGAGAGTGTGCACAAGCAGGGGAGGAGGGAGACATAGAATCCAAAGCAGGCTCCAGGCTCCGAGCTGTCAGCACAGAGCCCAACACGGGGCTCGAACCCACGAACTGGGAGATCATGACCTGAGCTGAAGTCGAACGCTTAACCGACAGAGCCACCCAGGCTCCCCAATAAACTCACTATCTTAAGGGTCCGAAAGTTTTTTCAGATTCCCAGATTGCAAACACTGTGTGGTTAAGTGACGCTCCTATTTGTACTATTCTCAGACTGGAGCTTCTGTGTATTATGTCAACTAGAAGATTGACGTGTGTGAAGCAAAATGTGTAACCCTGGTGAGTGAGTGACTGCCGGGCAGCCTGGTTTCTAGGGAAAACGTCAGGAGAGGCAGAGAAGTTAGCATGCAGTAAGGACTCCTGCAGAGGAGATGAGTGAGGGATGACGGACCTGGGCTAGAAGGGTTGCAGCAGCTTTCAGCTTTGAAAGGCGTGAAGAATCAAAGACCACAAAGAAATGAGAAAGAACCAACAGGAGTGTAGTTTGACCCAGTCTTGATAGTTTTCCCCCCAAACTGTGCACTTCGAATTTTGTTCATTCTAAGTTCACTATGTCAAGAGCTTGTTTGTCTGGCGACACCTGGATCATTGAAACAGAGCGAATGGTAGTATGTTCTGGGCCTATCACAAGCAGTTATGGCAGAGCACTGATGGACGGATTTCTAGCATAATTAGCTCAGCTCTCCTGCACCTGAGAGGAAGAACCTGTCTTTGTGGTTTCTTTAAGCTCTTCTTGCCAGTACATAGTACATCCTGGAGACCTGTAAGAGTGGAGCATAGCCGGGTGCTTAGGTGGTCCAGAAGCTGGGTGCCTGGGTGGTTCTGTCGCTTGGGCATTTGTCTGACTCTTGATTTCAGCTCAGGTTGTGATCTCATGGTTCTGGCTCTGCGCTGATGGTGCAGAGTCTGCTTAGGATTCTCTCTCTGCCTCTCTCTCTCTCTTTCAAAATAAGTAAATTAATTAATTAATTACAAAGTTACCCAAAAAAGCTTCACTAGCTGCCACCTTCCATTGTGGCCTAATGACAGGAGGGAGAGTGGAGGGGAGCATCAAGAAGATGTCCTCTGTAGGATTAGGTAGGCAGAAAGATCCTGGGGTTCCCTGATAGCTTGAGAATTCTCTACAGAGACTAATCTTTATAAAGGAGATTGTAAGCCAGTAATAAGACAAAAGGATGTAAAAGTATGGTGTTCTTTACGTATAAGCATAGACTTACATATTAAAAAAACGTATACTTGAATGAAAGGTTGTATTTGAGGGGCGCCTAGGTGGCTCAGTCGGTTAAGCATCTGACTTTGGCTCAGGTCATGATCTCACGGTTTGTGGGTTCCAGCCCTGCGATGGGCTCTGTGCTGACAGCTCAGAGCCTGGAGTCTGCTTCAGATTCTGTGTCTCCTTCTCTCTCTTCACCTCCCCTGCTCGTTCTCTGTCTCTCAAAAATTTTTTAAAAAAACAAGAAAAGGGGCGCCTGGGTGGCTCAGTCAGTTAAGCGGCCGACTTCGGCTCAGGTCATGATCTCGCAGTCCGTGAGTTCGAGCCCCGCGTCGGGCTCTGTGCTGACAGCTCAGAGCCTGGAGCCTGTTTCGGATTCTGTGTCTCCCCCTCTCTCTGACCCTCCCCCGTTCATGCTCTGTCTCTCTCTGTCTCAAAAATAAATAAACGTTAAAAAAAATTTAAAAAAAAAAAACAAGAAAAAAAGAAAAGTTGTACTTGAAAATCCTGTCAGTTCTCCTCTGCTTCTTAAATTCTTCTGTTTGGACTGAAGTATCACTGCTTGGTTTTATTGCAAAAGAAACTGTATGGCGGGGGGCAGGGGGGGAGCAGTTTAAACAGAATCATTTTGGCCCTTAAGCTCTAGTGTCATAGAGAAGACATTTTCTTAATGTGTGGTATGTTCTGCTTTTGAACTCTTTAATTGACCACTAGAGCGTTTGAAGTCATTTGTAAGAGATAAACATTTTAAAAAGATGGTTGAAAAAAAAATTAAAAAGATGGTTGAAGCATATTTGAGTATGTGATGATAGGGAAGCAGCAGTTCCCCCCCACCCTTGAGAGACATTAATTGCTGTTCGTCTTTTTTCCTGGAAGACATGATTACTAAAAGGTGCAGCCAGTGAGAAAACTCTCCTTGCATCTTGGCTTTTCTGTTTCAGAAAGTCTGCTTGCAGTAAACCACTGGCCTGCAGTGTGTTGTGACCCCTCTGCTCCACTTTTGTGCTCAGACTGCTTATCGGCTCTCTGCGTTGTCTTGGTTCGTTAGATGACTCAGTGTCAGAGTCAGAATGAGGAATCCCAGAAGAGATTGTGACTGGCTCCCTATTTTGGGTGATGGTTTTTATTTAATTTACTAGGTCATGTAATATAGGCAGATATTAACAGTTTGACAAATCCTTCAGGAATGTTAGTTCCAAGCATGACATCTTTATGAGAAAACAGTTGTAATTCACTAAAATGTAAATTTAGTGATGTTAAATAGATCTTTATACCTTACTCCCCCTGCCTTATGTCCTGTGAGTGTATTTGTCTATATAGTGGAAGGTCTTGAGCTGTCCTAAGCTGGAAAATTAAAATTAATAAAAGGAACCATTTCTTGAACGTTTTCCGGATAGCTGACGTACTCAGTATTGCTTGTTTCATAAAATTTATCTTAAACCAAATGTATTTGGTTATGTTATCCCCATTTTCAGGTAAGGTGAGAGCTCCGTGAGGTTGTGTGACTTATCCAAAGCCAAACTGGTGACCGGTGGTAAGAGCAAAAATTTATACAAAGATCTGTCTGGTTCCAAGTCACAGTTCCCAGCCACTGTGTCCCATTGCCTCTGTGGCTTCTGAGAGGTGGAAGATCCCAATAAGTCTTGGGCAGAAGAAAAAGTGAATCTGATTCTTTTGCTTGCTTTGGTTGTTCCTTTGTTTACTGTCTGTGTCTCCCTTTTTCCCCAGCACCTAGCATATGCATAACACACACAATAACTATTTGCTGACTAAACGATGATGTATGATTAGCCACGTAGTATATGGAAGTGAACTGACATTTTTGTTTGTAAAGTTTTTCTCAGTATATGCTGTATTTATAAGTATAATAAAGTACGCCTTAGACTAACATTTACCGGATTTATTTGTGGCATATATAATTTGAGTAAGAATAAAACATTTATAGGGGAGCCTGGGTAGCTCAGTGGGTTGAGCGTCCTACTCTTTTTTTTTTTTTTTAATTTTTTTTTTAACGTTTTTATTTATTTTTGAGACAGAGAGAGACAGAGCATGAATGGGGGAGGGGCAGAGAGAGAGGGAGACACAGAATCGGAAGCAGGCTCCAGGCTCTGAGCCGTCAACCCAGAGCCCGACACGGGGCTCGAACTCGCGGACCGCGAGATCGTGACCTGAGCCGAAGTCGGACGCTCAACCGACTGAGCCACCTAGGCGCCCCATTGAGCGTCCTACTCTTGATTTCAGCTCAGGTCATGATCCCAGGGGTGTGTGATCGAGCCCCATGTTGGGCTAAGCGTGGAGCCTACTTAACATTTCTCTCTCTCTCTCTCTCCCTCCCTCCCCCTCCCTCCCTCCCTCCCTCCCTCCTTCCCTTTCTCCCTCTCTCTCCCCCCCTCCCCCCCCACCCCCTGCCTTCCTCCCCAGCTTGTGCATTGTACATTCTCTCTCTTAAAAGAGAGAGAGAATAAAACATTTCCAGTCCCATATGATTTCTGGAGATTATCAACAGTCTGACTGCCCATTTCCTTCTTCCTAACCAACCTCCCTACTGCTGGTGTTGGCCCTCTTTCTTTCCATACTGTGTCAAAATGCCCTTTCTCTATTTCCTTTTCTGTCCATCCTCTATTCCCCAAGAAATTGTTATTTTCACACCTTTTGCTTTTGTACATGCCTCTCCCTTTGGTTGCACTTTCTTTCCCCATCTTTAGTTTGACTTTTTTTTTTTTAATGTTTTTTTATTTACTTTTGAGAGAGAGCACGAGCAGAGGAGGGACTGAAAGAGAGGCAGACAGAAGATCTGAAGTGGGCTCTGTGCTGAGAGCAGTGAGCCCATTGCTGGGTTCAGACTCACAAACTGTGAGATGGTGACCTGAGCTGAAGTTGGACGCTCAACTGACTGAGCCATCCAGGGCCCCTATCTTTGAAAAAAAATTTTTTTAATGTTTAAATATTTTTGAGAGGCAGGGGAAGACAGAGGATCTGAATTAGGCCCTGTGCTGACAGCAGGGGGCCTGATGCGGGGCTCAAACCTATGAACCAGAGAGAGACCATGACTTGACCGAAGTCAGACACTCAACCGACTGAGCCACGCAGGCCTCCTGACTTTTTTTTTTTTTTTTTTTTTTTAATCATTCAGGTCTCAGGTCAGGTCTTCTCTAACTCCTCCAAATTCAGCTAGGTCTTCTTTTTGAGTTCCCATCAGAGCACTTATTATGCTGACGGATTGTATAATTGGGTACGAGTCTGTGTCTGTTTATGAGCCTGTATTATAAATTCCATGAAGGCAGGGACTTAGGCATTTCATCTGTCTGTATCACAGTGCCTGGCACATGGTAGGCAGGCAGTAAATATGGAAAGAAAAATGAAACAAAATAGAGGGTGTAACTTTCCTAGTCCCACCATAAATCTTAGAGAACCACTCCTTTTTAGAGATGAAGGTGACACCCTGAGGTTATGCAGCTAAGTAATTAACACAGCTGAAAAACAGAACTCCTGAGTCCCAGCCTAGTGTTCTTTCTATCACTTTAAGGAAATGTTTTTTTGAGAAAAAAAAAAAAGATTTTTTTGCTTATTATAAAGGTGTTTGTTTAATGTAGAATATTTGGAAGATACAGATACACAGAAGGGAGAAAAGGGAAAAATACAATCAGCCTATTCCCACCACCCAGATAGCAACCATCCTTCCAGCCTCTTCTGTGCACAGTGATATGTTTATGTTTGCACTATATCATGGAGTGATGACGACAGCTTGCATTGACTCAATGCTTGCAGGATAGGCACTGTTCTAAGTGCTTTACATGTGTTCAACTCATTTATTATAGCAATGCTACGACGTAAATACTATTGTCTCCACTTTTCAGATGAGGAAATGGAGGCACAGACGTGATAAGTATCTCAAGGTCACTCAGCTATGAAGTGTTAGAGCCAAGATTTAAACCCTGGCTATCTAGCTTTAGAGCCTATAATTCATTCCGTTCCATTCTGCCTCTATGCGTGGTGTTTTGTAATCTGCTTTCTTTTAAAAATTGAGATCAGTTGATAGACAGTCATCATTCTTCTGGGTACAGTTCAGTGAGTTTTGATAAAAAGCAAAACCACCACCATAATCGAGATACATGGAGTATTTCCATCAAGAAGTTCCATTGTGCCTCTTTGTAAACCATCTCCTTCCCCATTCTCCATGCCTGGCAACCACAGATTTTATTTTTTGCCCTCATAGTTTTGTTTTTTCCTGAATTTCATATAAACGCAGTCATTCCATATTGGTGGTATTTGTATTGTGACATTGGCCCAATTATAATCTTCACATGGTCTTGTTGGGGGAAAAGGCGTTGCTTAAATGAAGGATTTCTGATATTTTTTTTCATCTTTCTTTTTCTTTCCTTTCCGTATTACAAATATTTATTGAACCTCTTACAATGCAGGGGGGTGAATGAGGATGAGCAACTGTGGCCTCAAAGCCCCCTGGTTTGCCCTGTGAGTAGGGGCCGTGGCAGATGATGGTGACACGGTTGATTCTTGTACTTTATCTGCTTTCCTACTGGAACACATTGCTCCGCATAGAGGTTTTTGCTTCCATGCCTCTACAGTTTATGCCTTGCTAAGCTTTCAGGTGCTGCGGAACTTTGTGGGGAGAAGGCTCTGGTGGCACACCGCTGTCAGCCTTACTGACCACCTTGGGTGAACATGCCAGTGAGTGTCATGATGGCAGCTGTTTCCATGGTTACCTGGGTAGTTTTCTCAATTTAGTCTGTTGGTGTAGCTGCCCTGATTTTCTACCCTGTGACTTGAATGATGCAACTGTGGCATTTAAGTAGTAAAATCAAATGGTAAGGTAAGTTGAGGTTGATAAGATAGGGTATGAATCTCAAAATTTTGGTGGGCTGCTACTGTTGTTGCAGTACGCTGTCTCTGACACTAGCTGGCATCTTAAATTTTGTTTTCAAGTTTATTTTTGAGACAGAAAGAGGGAGGCACAGAATCTGAAACAGGCTCCAGGCTCTGAGCTGTCAGCACACAGCCTGATGTGGGGCTCGAACTCTATAAACGGTGAGATCATGACCTGGGCTGAAGTCGGACGCTTAACCGACTGAGCCACCCAGATGCCCCGACACTAGCTAGCATCTGAAGAACCTTTCTTTTCTTTCTAAACAGAAAAGTCAAATATGTACTGAGCTCTATCATTCTTTTACAGACTTTATCAGCAAAATACCCGCAAATTGCTAAGCAGTGTCTGTTCACTCATTTATCCATTCATTGAGCACATTCGCCAATTAACCATTATGTTTATGGTACCCTTCTTGATGCTGTGATATGGCTTATTTCAAAGTAAATTCTTCCTGAGTTTTTCCCTTGGTACTGACCGCCTTTCCTCCCAATTTGGTATCTTTCATCTGTAAACATTTTAAAAACAAATGTCAAGTGAAATAAAATAGTGCAGTGTTATAGGTCCTTGTTCCACTTTGGTGCAGACTTTGCACAAGAAGGGAGAGAGGCACAGGAGAGAAGAGGAAACCTGGTCATGTGATACTGCTTGTCTGGCAGAAGCCTTTTGCTTCTGAGCAGAGAAACCAGCTGTTTACTATTTTGGGTGAATGAGGTTGGTTGGTTGCTACGAGCATTTTCTCTAAGGGAACCCTCTTCTCTTCCAGCTCTACACATTGAAATCATCCCAGTCCTGCTTTTTGGCATTTGGGTAGAGGAGGGAGGTGTCTATGTCGTGGCCCAGTGCTGACAGGAAGAAATGTTTTCCAGGAGACTTACTGATTCTGACCTTCTGCTGTCACCGCTTTTAACGCCCCACTCCCTAAGTAAACGGGATCTAGCTGTTCTTACAACCCTTAGCACTGCAGAAATGAAGTACCCACCTTTAACCTAAAGAGCAATGCTAATCAGATTTTCCGCAAATAATAAATGGCCTCTTTAAGGAGTGAGGTAAGGAAGACAGGGTTATTGCAACACTGGCCTTTGGAGCCTCACATCTCCCCCAGCATGCTGGAGGAGAAGACCAAGATTCATCAACCCACCTGCAGGATTCTGCCACTCTCATGGATTGTCCTGGAGCCGGGAAAGGACAGCTACTCAGCAGTGTGCCTGGCCCCTTATCACAGTTTGCGGGAAGGTTGGCATATTTATCCTGTTGGGATTTGCATGCTTTTGTTTCCTCCTCAGTTTACTGCAGTCTTTTTGTCTCCTCCCTAATTCTCGGTAGCCATCCAAACTTTGACTTTGGGTGGTTTGCTCTCCCACGGTTTTTTATTAAAGTTTGTTGAACCCTCAGTGGGTTGACAACTGAGCATGGTATCGTAGGGTGTGTGTACTTCATGACCTGATGGGACAGTGTTCAGGATGTTTTTCTTGATCCTTTCCTTCTACCCATGCACAGTTCATATACCAGACCTAGATTATGGAAGAAGGAAGAAAAAGCTTTTCTTTATAAGGTGAGATTCTTCCCCTTTATATGGGTTAGATGCAGTGTTTTATCAATAAAATATAGTCTGGCCATAGGTACTATACAAATAAATAGGGAGCTAGTGATGATGACTTCTCTCTGTTAAATACTGAAAGTGGATATATAACCTCTAAGATGTCACAACACTAAGATATTATAATTTAAAATAAAATAATTTTTGGAAGCCTTTTGACTTATACTGCATGTTAGTTTGGGTTAGTGTGGACAGTTTGGGCTGGCCTTAAGAAGTCTTTTTAGACTTACATTAGAATTCCATCCACGTGTATGAAAGATAGCACAGTAGGTTAACACCCATAATGGATTTTTCTTTTGTGAACATCCCTCTTTTGTATTCTGAAACTGCTGAAAAAAATATTCTTTGGGAATAGAACGGACACATTTGAGTTCTGCAGAAAAGTTCAGTAATTCTTTCAGAACTCTGGGTTATGAAAAAAGGAGAGTAAGGACTTGATTCAAATTCTGTCGGATGTGAATGGAAAAGAATTGTCAACATTTTCCCTCTGCTAGCTTAGAAAGCTTTCTGTTGTCCATTGGCAGAATTTATACACAATCTCTACTATTGATTCATAACTGCTACTCTTCTAAAAACTTAGACATTTCTTTTGAATTCTTGAGATCTCTTTGGGACTTTACTAACATTTGACAGGATGATTTGAGCATGTGGCATCAGCAATGAATGAATCCACTGATGAAGAGACGAGTGATTGTCAGTGCCTGGTTTGCAAAGAGAATGGTTTTAAAAACTGATTGAGAGGCAGTTGGTTGTTCTTTGAAAAGTTTTATAGCCTAGTGTCAGAAGTGTTATAGACTAATGTCAAAGAATCACCCACAGTAGCATTTTATGGAAGATTATTTGAAAGGCAGAGAGAGAGTACGGTTTAGGACTTAAAGTTTTGGGCTGCTACTTTTGGCTTATCGTGTTTTGGGCTGCTACTTTTGGCTTATCGTAACCCAGAAGATTATAGTGTTACAGATTCCCATTGAGAATGTCTTTATTTCAAGTACAGAAGTATATAAGAAATAGAGATGCAGAATTGTCATAAGTATTATCAGAATGGTAATTTTAGACAACTAGCCTAAGCAGTTGACTGTATGTGTTTCTAATTTTATACTGTGCTTAGAACTTTGTATGTAGAATTCTATATGTCGGGTCTTGAGAGGACTCATATTATGTTTTCTATCAGTACATATTGTTTTTTTAAAAATGGGTGTCATTTTATGAATTATACAGAAGAAATAGATTGTGCATTAGATAGTGAAAGTGTAAAGGATGTCCAGTATTACTTCTTTTGGGCTTGAAACAGATGTTTGAGGGATAAAGATAGTTCTTCCTTCAAATACTCAAAAATACCCAGTGGAAGACTGTTCTCCTCCACTTTTGTTTTATTCTTATAGATATCCCTGATGATAATCCTTTCCTTCTTTCATAGTTTTCTTAGCTCTGGCTTCCTTTTTCCTAATTAAAAAAAAAACAAAAAAAAACAAAACAGATTCTAAAAGCTGTCACACATTTTTAAACATAATTGTTTAGGATTATAGGAGGCTGTGTGTGTGTGTGTGTGTGTGTGTGTGTGTGTGTGATACTTTTACTGTTGTTTTAGTTGACAGTTGGGAATGCCTCGGAGGATAGGGACCACACTTTTTTTTTTTAATGTTTTTATTTATTTTTGAGAGAAAGCAAGGGGGGGGGGGGGGGAGGGGCAGAGAGAGAGGGGGAGACACAGAATCCGAAGCTGAGTTGTCAGCACAGAGCCCGATGAAGAACTCAAACTCATGAACCGCGAGATCATGACCTGAGCCAAAGTCAGATTTTTAACCGACTGAGCCACCCATGTGCCCTGGGGCCACACTTTTTTATTTACCCCTTATGGCATTAGGACCTATGGGGTTTCCATTATTTTTTTAAGCTTATTTATTTGTTTCAAGAGGGTTAGGGAGGGACAGAGAGCGAGGGAGAGAGAATCCGAAGCAGGCTCCACACTGTCAGCACAGAGCCCAATGTGGAGCTCGGTCTCACAATCTGTGAGATCATGATGACCTGAGCCGAAATCAAGAGTCGGATGTTTAACCAACTGAGCCACCCAGGCGCCCCTGTGGTTTTCATTATTAATAGGATCAGATCTGCATTTTTTAGAAGAAGCCCTCGAAAGGTTGATGTTTTGTGGTTTAATACAACTTGCTGGTACAGCACTGCTTAGTGCTATATCTATATTGTCCAATACAGTGGCCACTAGCCACATGTAGCTCTTGAGACTTGAAATGTGGCTGCGGTGACTTGAAATGTGACTGAATTTTTAATTGTATTTAATTTTAATTAAATTTAAATAGCATATGTGACAAGTGGCTGCCATATTGGAAGGCACAGTTTTAGACATTTTGCCAACCTTTCCAGATACCTTCTACTACTCCCTTTCACAGACTTAATTCTTAATTCTATATCTAAATCAGAGCATATTAGTTAACATTCTTAACCTTATAATACTTCCTATCCCTAGGTCTTGGCTCCCATCTAGTTTTTGGTTTTTGTTCATATCTGGTTTATGAAGTCCTCCAAAGATGGTTTATATGCTGCTGCTCCTACAAAGCTTTCCTGATCCTTTTTGTACTCTAGTGATTCATCATCTGCAAACTCAAAGCACTTACAACACTGTCTTTGATTATTGTGATTTGTTTTACATTTCTTATCTTCTCTATTATATTTATAAATTCCTTGAGGGGCCTATATAGTTGTTATGATTGTATGTGTGTGATAGGCTTAACCATTTCTTTTTTTCTCCCTTTAAAGTGTTTATTAGTGAAGTGTGTTTATACATAGTAGGTGGTTAATATGCATTAGCTGTTAGTCTAGTTAGTTAGTCTAGTCTAGTTACTTAGCCAAAACTGGTATAGTTTGGAAATATGGATGAGCATATTTTTCCTCCAAGGTTTATGAGTTAGAAAAGAAACCATTCTAGAAGAGGGTAGTGTAGTGGTTGTTTTTGTTGAGGGTACTGTGTTTCCTGGCACTAGAGGGCAGTGTTATGCCCATAAGAAAATGTGTTTATCCTAAATGACATACATTTTGAGCACTCTGTCCTAATTCAGTTTTATTCAGGCTCATGTTAATAATTCTAGCCTTCAGAAGAAACTCACATCTTTTAATTGTCAGTGATATGAATAAGTAACCCTTCCCACAATTGCTTGAATTAGATTCAGAATATGATGCTGTTCCAGGAGATTGGTGAGATTCTTACTGAGAAGAAATTTGGTACATCTGAGAAACACTGGCCAAGGCATTGGGTGTCAGAGATTAATTCCTTGAGGGCTGAAAGCCTTTCTGTGGTAGGCAGCTAGCGCTCCAGCTTTGAGCCTATAGTCAAGAACAAAGTCTTGGTTTGATCTTGCCAATGTGAGTTTGGCTAAACTGCTCTAAGCTTGGCAAACCTGTGTCTTTTATTATATCATGGGTGTGATGTCTGCCATCCTGACTCATAGAGTCAAATAAGATCATATGTGTGAAAATAGCTGTGTAAAGTATTATTTAAACATATAGGGTTGTCTTTCTTCTCAGTTCCTACCTTGTACCTAGTACTAAGGCATGTACATAGTAAGTGATCGGTTATAAATATTATGACATTAATTTTTTATATTTCTGGTAAAGAATGTACTCTGTTAAAAGTTGATGAGAAATATATTGGTACAGTTACTCCCACGTAGGCTGCACACACTGAAAAGTGATTAGTTACAGTAGTTTGACACATATCCTGTCCTTCGGTGTTATGCAGCCTTAAAATGAACTGTATGTGAGATATACCTGTGTTTGTGTGTGTGTGTGTGTGTGTGTGTGTGTGTGTGTGTGTAAACTAAATACATATAGCTTTTTTAGTCTTCTTTAGTAGGTTTATTTTTGTGTGTTTCCTGCCCTTACTAATGAAATATTCAGCACAAGCCAATTGCTTTTTTTTGGAAAACCATAGAAAATGGTGTTCAAATATACTTAGCCAAAACTGGTATAATTTGGAAATATGCATAAGCATTTTTTTCCTCCAACATTTATGAGTTAGAAAAGAAGCCATTCTAGAAGAGGGTAATTTAGTGGTTGTTTTTGTTGAGAACAGCCATCGGCCCAGAGCCTTCTCTAGTAAATCATTAGATGCATCAAATAAAATGTTCAGCTGAAGTTCATGCAATCCCACAGTTACCAAACACTCTTGCCAAAGAGAGTTGCAGTCATAATATCTGCAATCGAATCATTTCCTGTTCAGGCTTGCAGGTGAGGAACTGTCTGAAACTGCAGTCCTGTGAGATTGGTTATGAAGAATATGCCTTGGTGGGAGAGGACCTGATGATATTAAATGACAACCTAGCCAGTGGGATAGAGAGAATACCCAGGGACCCTAAGACTAACCAGACTTGAAGTCATGTGGATCAGGATATGCAAGCCCATTCCTATGCAGTGATCTGAATAAAGCTCCTGTGGGGCATTCAGATATGTGCTGAACACACTCGGGCAGCGGGCCAGGCAGATGGCACATTCCTGTACTGACCTTCGGAGGCCTGGCAGATTACAAAGCTAGCATTGGAGGCGTGGTTGTGCTCTGGCAGGAACAGCCCCGACAGCCTGCATTTCATCGAGCATTTGGTCCTCCCCAGTTGAAGGGATTCCTTGGGACTGGGTTGGTCTCTGAGTCCACTTAGGGGTTAGCATATATTTTTCATACCCCCACCTCTTGAAGTTGATTTTTACTGTCAGCACAGCCCCAGAACTGACTCCCATCCAGATTCCTCCAGACTAGGATTAGCCTTTGAGATGCCATGAATCCCCCCTACCTTCCCACTCCCCACCTGTCTTCACTGACCCACATTTTCAGGTTTGACTAAGCCTTCCATGTGAGAATAGGTGGGGGCTAGGCAAGTTAGGCTGCAGTCACCTGTCCCTCCTTTTGCTTCAGTGCATCCCTTTGGCTATGTAAAGGAAATTTGGGTGTGATGGACTTCTTAGGCTTCACCTTTCTCCACCCCCCCCCCTCCTTTCTGTTGCCCTTTTGATTTTTTTAATCTGATACTGAGCCTCTCCTCCCCCCACGCACACACCATTGGAGTCTCCTAAGCTATTTCTGTCGGTTTAATGATCCCCAGCTGTTGCTGTGGTTCTGGCTGTTTTCATGCCTTGATGAGGCAGAAAAACTAGGGAAAGAGGGGTCTTGTGTATCACACAGTGTGTCAGACAAGTGTAATGCATTTTTTCAAAACAACTAGGGTGAGGCTTCTTAGGGAGGGATGTTAATACTGAGATGATTTGAAAATGCAGGAGGAGGGAAACTACAAGCTAGTAGCCAGGACATTTTAAAAATAAGTATTCTGCTGGTAGGTGTGGCACCTTCTGCATCCCTCAAAATTGTGCTAGAAAAATGTGGTATGTGGTAACTGCGTAATTGTTTGGTTACTTTATATTCTACTTCCATTTTAGCTTTGGAGCTGGAATGTGTTGAAGGAGCCAAGTATTTAAATGAAAAGGAGGATTCTGTGATAGGAAAATATATGGCACTCATTCCTGAAGTGGCCAGAAAAGGCATTGATTTCAGTTCTGCTTTAACTTAATGTAGGTTTGTTTCGTAAAATTTTGTGCAAAACCTGCAGTAATGAAATGTTCCACTTGCAAATTTGACCACATAAACTTGAGGAAATACAAAGTTGCACTCTTCAAACAACATGAACTCCCTTACAGTTACATACACATTCACTTCTCCGATGTCTCTACTAAACCTAGAGGAGGAATGAGAGAGGGAAAATCCTGCAGTAGATGGGCTACCGTATTATAATAGACTGGTGTTTCCTTTGTGTATTTGATCTTGAGAATTGAAGCTCTTCCAGCAATTTTAGCTGATAGACTTATAGCTTTCGTACTTCATGTGCGGCATGAAATTTAATTTTTGCCTTAATTTTTGCCTCTTTCTTTGCCTTTCCATCTTCTACAGAGAAGAAAAATTTTGCCGTTAGCTTTTGCCAAAATTTATTTTAAAACACTCTTTTAATTTTTTTGAGACAGGTAAAATTTTACATCACCTAGGCTTTAAGAGGAAAAACTATTGTGTTTTCCTTTAAATGCCCATAGAGAACTTTACACATAAATATTTGAAGAACTTCCAGATTTTTGTATGTGTGTATTTTTAACACATTTGGCCAAATTTCTCATTTCTGATCACCTCTCTTTTTCCTAATCCTTGCCCTAAAAAAAAAATTAACTTAAAAAATTATTTTAAGGGCACCTGGGTGGCTCAGGTAAAGCATCTGACTTCAGCTCAGGTCATGATCTTGTGGTTCATGGGTTCTAGCCCTGCGTCAGGCTCTGTGCTGACAGCTCAGAGCCTGGATCCTGCTTCAGATTCTGTGTCTCCCTCTCTGTGCCCCTCCCCTGCTTACATTCTGTCTCTGTCTCTCTCTCTCTCTCTCTCTCCCAAAAGTAAATAAATATTTTTAATTAAAAAATAAATAATTATTTTAATCAAAATTTACCTTTTTCCCCTCAGAATTTCTGTTAAATGTCATTAATTACAACAAACACTGAAAGTTAATTTCAAAAATATCAAGAAACTAAATAGGATAAGCCTGTTGGGAGAGTTTGCAATACTTTGATAGAAAAAAAAAAAACTAACTTTCTAAATATTTACAGAATTTATATGGAGATATAGGCCTCCTTCATTATTTCAGTCATGAATATTCTATCATGCTATGTTTTTCAAGTCCACATTATAAAGATCTAGAAAGAATAAGTACTCTAATATATTTTTCAGGGAAAGGATTTTTTGTCCCTTCTGGTTTGCTGTAGAGTGACTATCATGTTCCAAATTTTGAATCTGCTCACCTGTCACCCACCCTCAACAAAGCTGGGTGCAAAATGTCAGCACCAATAATACCAACAGAGAATGGCAAATGAGCTTCAGGTTGCCCACATTGCCTGGGTGAACGTGCAGAACTAATGCGGCAGGGAAAACGCTGTTCCTGGGGCCTTTAACGTTGGAAGGGTTTGTTCAGATGGCCCTGCCAGTCTAAAGGAAGCACGTTCCCAATTTATCTACACCACATTCAGACCTCTGGTGCAAGTCCATGTTCTGCTCAGATCTTGTATGAGGGAGTTGTTTGAGCAGTGCCTTACAGATCCTTAGGAAAGTGACCAATGACATTGAAGTAGCTGGCAGTTGGAGATCTGCCCGCTGCAATTAGAGAAGGACATTACTTCCAGAGTGAGATGAGCAGCTACCCAAAATGAAATGGTGAGCCCCACATTTTGAGGATATGGGAGAGAGTTTGATTTATTTACTTATTTATGCATAATTATTAATTTTTTTTCTTATGACTCTGGCATTAAATGTGATGTGGTAGAAAAAGCACATACTTTGGTATCAGGCCAATCTGTGTTTGAACTCTGTCCCTGCCTCTTAACTAGCTGTGCATAGTTAGTTAACCTCTTTGAGCCACTGTTTCTTCATCTATAAAATAGAGGTAATACATACCTCAAATAGCTGCTGAGATGAAAGGAGTCACTAAAGCAGTACATCCAACCCAGTGACTGCATAATGTAGGAGTTCAACATATTAGATTCCTCATCTCTTATATCTTCGTTTCCTTCTCAAGAGAGGCCTTTTTCTCGCCTCAGTGCCTTTGCACTTGCTATTTATTTCTGCTGCCTGGAACACTCTTTCTCCAGATCTTTTCGTGGTTTATCATATCATTTAGGTTTCTTTATAAGAGTTATGTGTGTCTCCTCAGAAGGGCCTTCCTTGTGTACTCTGTAAAATTATCACCCCAGTCACTCTCTGTTCTCTTATTCTGCTGTATTTTTCTTCATATAATGTGCCACTGGAAATTATAACATAAATAACTTTTTATTATGTTTTTCCCACTAGAACATATGCTCTGTGAGGGCAAGGATCTCATCTGTCCATTTTACTGCTGTATTCATCTAGCATGGGGCCTAGCATATAGTAAGTAGGTCCCTACTAAATATTAGTTCCATGAATGAATGAATCATTCGACCCAGACTCTTACTAATACCAGGGAAAAACCAGGGAAGAATGCAGGAATGAAGTTGTACCAGGAAGTAGGTGCTTCCTCAGTGTGGATGTTTCTGTCTTGAGAGCCAATTGGGAAGTAGGCCTGCGAAGTTCTCTTGTATCCTTCACCTCCTGTCCCTGGGAGGAGCCCCTTTGAATGACCTTTACATGTGACCACTGTTATCCTGTTAATCTCTATTCCTTTTGGAATTTTAATACGGGAAGCTTTTAGATTCTAGAGTTCTGAAATGCCATTTACTATTCACTGAAATCACCTGGATTTCCCCCTTACTAGTAAGTAGGTAGATCACTTTTTTTTTCCAGCGACATCATGCAGAAAGCACTCTTAATAGTGTCATTTTTAAACATGAGGAACTGATCTGTTTTATGAAGGAAGAGAAACACAACATAGAAGAGTGGCTGAGGGCTCTGGCTGTAGATGGAGATGGAGCTGGGTTCCAGTTTCTGCTTTGCCCTTTACTTACTCTGTGACCTTAGGCAAATTGCTTAATCTGTCTTATGCTCAGTTTCCTCAACTACAGAATAACAAACACTGAAAGTTAATTTCAAAAATATCAAGAAACTAAATAGGATAAGCCTTCCAGGTGCTTGGGTATTAGTTAAGCATCCGACTTTTGGTTTCGGCTCATGTCGCGACCTCATGGTTCCTGGGATCGAGCCCCAGGTTGGGCTCTGCACTGGCAGTGTCACGCTGCTCGGGATTCTCTCTCTCTCTCCCTCCCTGTCTCTGCTCCTTTCCCTGCTGGTGCTCGCTGTCTCTCAAAATAAACAAATTAAAAAAAAAATGATAGTACCTTCCACGTAGCTTTGTTTTAAGAATTGAGTAAGATAGCACATGTGTGTTTTCACCATTTTATTATTTCACCATACAGAGACCTTTTGTCTTACATATTTTAGTGGCTTAAGTTAGATTTTCATAAGCTTATCCTTTGCACATACATGTCAGGGCAGGTATATAAGTAGCCCAGGTTTGCTACCCCAGGAAGATACCTTATCTCTCTGCCTGAGTCCCTGAGAGTATTCAGATTAAATAGATAATATTTATCAATTTTTGGTATTACTTTGATATGGAAAGCAGATTATTCGAGAGATAATTTAACTCATGTTTACACAATATATACAGAGATAAAAGAGAAATTTACCGGATTGCAAAAGGGTTGAATGATTGAGCATATTGATAACCAAATTTGAAATCTCATAGGTGGTTTTTCATATGCGTGATTTTATCTCTCTTCAGGATTACATTGTGGTTCATTCTATTTGTTTATGCCACAAATCATTTTATGTTTTGAGTTTATTAAAAGGCCCATCATTATTCTTCATAACTAATTAGTCTTTTATAGGAATTAATCAGCAATTTCTTTTGTCCAAGAGATGGTAACATTTCAGTTTCAAAAACCTGACCCTTAATATGCTTTAGTAATTGATTCATAAATCTTTCTGAAGGGAGAGTCAAATCAATGGGTTCTTTTAAATAAGCTTTTTATTTTGGAGTCATTTTAGACTTACAAAAAAGTCACAGATAGTACAGAGTTCCCATATACCCTTCACCCAGTTGCCCCTAATGTTAGCATCTTACGTAACAATGGTACATTTGTCAAAACTAAGAGGTTAACATTGGTATACTACTAAGTAAATTCCACACTTTATTTGAATTTCAGCTGCTTTCCCACTGATTTGCTTTTTCTATTCCAAAATCCAGTCCAGGATACCACAAGGTGTATGATTTTTAGATGGTGGATCAGTAGGATCCCAGGGAGAATTAACCATGTTTTTCTTACCTCTCCTTCCTCCTTTTGTCTTACCTCTGGATCGGAATTTCTGCAGATCTTTTTTTCTCTGCCAACAGATAAATGACCTTTCTGGGTCCTTTAACTACCATTTCTGTATTGACAGCTTAGAATTTCAGGATCATGCTTTGAACACTCACTATGTATTTCATTTTATTAATGAATGGGTACTGATCCTTCTGTCTTTCACTGGGTCTTGCCCTTTAGACATACCAGGTTGAATGGAGTCTGAGAACAGAGGGTGCTTCTTCACTGTCAGAACTACCTTCCAAAAGGAAACAAAGCCCTTCCCTACCCTTTTTCTCCCCTCTCCTCTTCTCTCTTCTTTTTTTCTTCTCTCCTCCCCCAGCTCCCTCCTGGTCCCCCCTGTCCCAGAACAACATTGGATGTTTTGACATAAGCCCTTTCATTTTGCAAAGTAAAGCATGTCCTTGGAAGTGTGGTACCAGATTACTAGCCGTGTCTACGGTCCTAGAGAAAAGCTATGTTTTTGTGTTATAGTTTTACAAAGCACTTTTCACATACATTGTGGAACTTTTTTTTTTTTTTTTTAAGTTCAAAGGGCAAGGATTGTTTTTACAAATTGTATTCTAGTGGGAAAATGGAGGCTAAAAGAAGTTAAGTGACTGGATTAGGTGGCAGCAGAGCCAGGATTGTGTCTTGTGATTCTTTCTCTGATGTTCTTGGTCAGTTCTGTAAGTGTATTGGATCCACTTGGAACTTATGAAATATTCGTATAACCAACCCCATATGTCTTGCTCGCTCGCCCCTTTCCCCAGAAATTATAGTTAGGTTGACAGTAAGCCCTTTCTGCTTAAGGGTAGGGCTAATTATAGAATACACTGGGCCTTAAAAATGCTGTTGTTTGTATTAAAAGCACAAAAGCCAGAAACACAGTTTGGTGCAGTGTACATTGTACTGACCCATTTAGGCCGGTTTCCCAAGTTGAAGAAAGAAAATGAACCATGAAAGGGTCTAAAAAAACTCAGCATCTGGAAAGCTTGAGGAAATCCTACGTACAACTCAGGAGAGGGAAACAATTCCAGGGATGCTCTCTAGGGTCTGAGAACCAGAAACCAGGAAAGGCCAAGGAAAAGAGCAAGGGAGCACAGACACCTCTCTTTCTTCTTGTATCTCTCTGGCCTCTATCAGGAAGGACTTGTGAGAAATTACGATAAATAGGGACCCGGACGAGTACTACTTTTTGGGAATGACACCAAGAAATTACGTGAGGGACACCTGCATGGGTCAGTCAGTTAAGCATCCGACTCTTGATTTCAGCCAAGGTCATGATCTCATGTTCGTGGATTCAAGCCCCACATCAGGCTCTGTGCTGACCCGGCAAAGCCTGCTCAGGATTCTCTCTCTCTCCTTCCCTCTCCCTGTCTCTCCCCCTCCCTCCCTCTCTCTCTGCCCCTCCCTGGGTCATGCTGTCTCTCTCAAAAGAAGTAAATAAAAACTTAAAACAAAATTTTTTTTTAAATTACTTGAAACTTTAGTACAGATTGATCATGAGGATAAAATATTTTTAAGACCCCATTTATGGCTTCACTATTCTTACCCCATGTAGAAAAGATCTTGTTTCTCTGTGACTTCCAGTGTTGGGTACTATCACCTTTGCATTCCTGTAACATCTAAAAAGTAGAGAACTACTTGGATTTTATTATTTTTAAAATTTTTTTAAGGTTTATTTATTTTGAGAGAGAGAGAGAGAGAGACAGAGTGTGAGCGGGGAAGGGCAGAGAGAGAGAGGGAGACACAGACTCTGAAGCAGGCTTCAGGCTCTGAACTGTCAGCAGGGCTCGAACCCACAAACTGTGAGATATAACCTGAGCTGAAGTCGGAGCTTAGCCAACTGAGCCACCCAGGTGCCCTGGACTTTTATTATTTTTAAGGAACCACTATTTCTTTTTATTATTTATGCATACATGTATATCACCCATAAGACCAGATGACTGGATTTGTCAGGGACCCTTAGAGGGGCATGTGTATTAGCTAAGTTGCATTTTTCTATGACCTTTTAAGTAGAAGTCTGCATTACAGACATCAGGTCTTTCTTTCTTTCTTTCTTTTTAATTTTTTTAATGTTTATTTATTTTTGAGAGAGAGAGACAGAGCACAAGCAGGGGAGGGGCAGAGAGAGAAGAAAATACAGAATCTGTGCTGTCAGCACAGAGCCTGATGCAGGGCTCGAACCCATGAACCATGAGATCGTGACCTGAGCCAAAGTTGGACGCTTAACTGACTGAGGCGCCCAGGCTCCCCAGACATTGTGAGCTTCTCTTTCCCATTAGGTGTAAGAATTCCATGAGAATGAGAACCACGTCTTTTTCATACTTGTAGTACCCAGTACTCTAGTACCCAACTGTGGCTTTGAGAGGGCAAAAGATCTTGAATGGATGAATTGAATAATGGGAAGAATCTAACTGATTAGTTAGGATGTGGTGTCTTGAGTATTTCTTTGAAAGTACTCTTCACTCTTGTAACCCATGGAAGTGTAAACGCCACTGAAGGCAGTGACTTTGTCCATTGCTGTATTTCCAGCAGCGAGCAAAATATCTGGCATATATTAGTAGAACCTCATATCTCTTGAATGAATGCCTGAGAAGAGTTTTGACAAGAAACTAGGGAAGAACTAAAGGAGGCATGGATATGAGGTGAATTGGTGTGTTTACCAACTAGTGTGTGAAGCAAATAAACACAAAGTGAATAAATGACACTGCGTGCCCATAACTTTTTTTTTAAGTTTATGTATTTATTTTGAGGGGGGGGGGATGGCAGGGGCAGAGAGAGGTGGGGAGGGAAAGAATCCCAAGCACTGGCAGTGTGGGGCTTGATCTCACGACTGTGAAATCATGACCTGAACTGAAATCAAGGGTCAGATACAACCAGCTGAGCCACTCAGGTGCCCCAATTTATTTATTTTAATACAGTTTACCCCAAGGTCTCTCTGTGTTTTAAGGAGTTTTAGTATCTTAAATAATTGACTATATATACAGTAGTAAAGAGGATATGTGAAAAGGTGGTTATTACAGAGCATATGGAGGAGAAACTATGAATTCCAGGGTCTGACCTCTCTCATATCCTTCATTCTTTTCTTGTAAAACCTTAATCATAACTTGTACTTTTGATATGTGATTTGCTGTGTGTTTCCCCACTGGACTGAAAACTTTATATAGGAGCAGAGACCACAGGTGTATCCAGCACTTAACATGGGGCCTGACACATGGTAGTTACTTAGTGAATATTTGTTTGGCGGATGAATGAGAAATGAACAGAGATGTGTGTCTCTATCCCGACTTCCGGTCTCCATTTTGCTGGTGATGCTATAAAGTGACCTAGGCAGCAGAACATGAGGAGTACCCTCTTCTGGGACATCCTTCACCTGTTTTTAATCATATAGTCTAAGGATGGAAGTAGTGAATATTCAGAGAATAGGCTTTGGTTCTAAGTGATAGTTGATGTGGTTTTACAATTTGGGTATCACTAAATGATTTTTTAAGGCATGGGAGATAAACAGGTACAAAATACACCAGTAAAATCGGTGTAATTCACTGCTGCAAAGATGAGTATTCTAATTATTAGCATTGCTAAGCTCCCCCTAAGGCTAAAACCCACCCTGTTCCTTCTCTGATCATCCCAGTGAAACAGATTCTCCTGTTTGAAGTTAGAGGTGGTGATGTCTGTTGTTGAATTAAGTTGTATTTGCTTATTTATTCCGGGACTGGTACCTAAAGGTTATGGAGGGGAAAACAGTGGACCAGTTACTAGGAGATCCAGCTTTGGAAATGTCCCTGCAGTCAGAATCTTCCTTGAAGAGGTTTTACTGAACAAAGGATGATGCCAAAGGAGGGTTTTGGTTTTTTTGTGGTCATTCCTGTACTAACCCCCTTCCTGTTCTTTTCTGCTTCCCTCATAAATACTTTATCCTCTACTCCAGAAGCCTTTGTGGAATCACTAATGGGTAAATATGAATAAGGGGGAGGACAACCTTCCAAGATGCACATTTCCCTCCCCAGTGAAATCCGGGACCACTGACCAGTGGAAGCCACAGTGCTGGGCTTGAGGACGCATCACTTACTTTTTGCTGTTTCTTTCTAGTCCTGACTCATGTATTTGTTTGAGGTGTCCATTTCTGGGACATTACCCCTCGAATGCCATCAACCCACTTCCATGGCCTTACAGGGCAGAAATATATGACGTTTACTCCTTTGCTTTGATTTCCCAGGAAACCAATTATACAAATAGCAATTGATCACCTTTGTTCGAAACAGGTAGAAAACTTGACTAATTCTGATTAATTCCTGATTAATTTTAGAGACACATGATATATTAAATTTGTGGAATTCAATAACAGTGAAAGGATAAAGACTCATGCATGTACACATATAGGTATTTTTGTTTAATTTTTATCGACTTGAAGAGTGGAGAAGAAATCTGAATGCTGGTGTATAATGAATAGAGAGATTTTGTCAAATTCCTACTCTTTTGAATCTACTTGGCCTAGCACTGCCTATGAATATGATCATTTGAACTTGTGTCAGATACTCCTTGGTGATGGCGGGTGTGCATTAAATGTACTAGCACATAGTGAGTTATTAAATGATTTCTTCTAAAATGCATAATCCCTAAAGTCTGGACACATAATAGGCATTTTATTTAGAGTGCTTAGAATTGAGAGGAATTAAGTTAGACTAAGGGGAAATTCATATAGATAACCTATTACTTTGTAGTTGAAAGTTTTAGAAGAAGGATGTGTATATATACACAACCAAACAGATCGATTCTAAAACAAAATCAAGTAGAGACTGACAACTATAGTTTGGAGTTTATTGCTTAGGTCTTTTTTTTTTTTTAATCCTCCTTATAAACATTGTTCAAATTGGCAGGGGAGGGTTGTGCAACGTATAAGACAGTACCTATCTATAGTCAGGTTGTACCAATACTCCAGACAGTACTGATACAGGGTGAATTCTATTATTTGAATGGGGAACTTGGTCAGATTTCAGAAAAGCATGGAGTTTAGAGTTCACTGCTGAGAGGGGACAGGATGGAATTTTCAGATAACTGGACTTTAATTTCATTTAGTTTTACAGATGGAAAGATTTATTAGATAAACTTTCCTCTTTGAGCTAGGCTTGTTCTAAAACAAGAGGTAAATTGGCCTGTACTGTGTTCTCCATAGAAAACTTGAGTCATAGACTTTTTGCTCTCATGAGGCAACAAGTTTTTCAGTCAAGAAGTTTGCATAATATCCCTTATGGCCCTATATATAGATGGGTTATTTAGGAGGGCTGCTGATTGATGTTTCAGACTTATTTTTGGATGATGGCCAGAGTTTTCATTAGTTATTGTTTCTTTGAAGTGTTCAGACTTACTAAATTGTAAGTAAGTTTCTTAAATTTCTAAATTTCTCTATTTGCACAAATCAAATCAATTTGTTGTATTTAATCATTTCCTGGGGTGCCTGAGTGGCACAGTTGGTTGAACATCTTGATCTTGGCTCAGGTCATGATCTCACAGTTTGTGAGTATCGAGTCCCACATTGGGTTGTGTGCTAATGATGTGGAGCCTGCTTGGGATTCTGTCTCTCCTTCTCTCTGCCCTTCCCTGCTTGTACTCTCACTTGCTCGCGCTCTCTCTCTCAAAATAAATAAACTTAAAATTTTTTTAAATCATTTTCTAATAGCTCATCTTACGCTGGGCTTTAGAAACACTGTGTATAAAAGTTGACAGATATTTTCCCTTTTTTCCTCTTACTTTCTTTCCTCTAAAGAGATGTATAGTATTAAATGCCCATACTCTAGAATCACAAAGACCTGTACTAAATTCTCATGCCAGCACTTTGGAGCTGTGTGACCCAAGGCAAAATTTTGAAGGTCTGATCCTTAGTTTCCTTATCTGTAAAATGGAGATAATAAGTGTACCATCCGCATGGGGCTTTTTTTTTTAATTAAATTAAAAGCATGTCAGTCACTTAACAGGGTCTGACACATAGCAATGCTCGATGACTCCTAGCTATTAACTATTTGCATTTTATTTTTATAATTAATGTTGCTGCTAATCTATGGTTCTAATTTATCTGAAATCAAATTCTTAGATTAATTTAAATTTATTTTACTGAAGTATCACCCAAACTCCTTTGGCCTTGGCCTGAACCATCCATTTTCCTCAGTCCCTTTGTCTGTCTCACCAGAGAACCCATCCAGGTGCTCATATTCCATGCCTCTTGTTTCCGCAGCTTCTGGAAGACTCTGGAGAAGCAGAGAAATAGGAAACCCAAGTTCTAGAGTCAGAATGTTTGGGTTCAAATTCTGTTGCACTTCTTATTAGTGGAATAATCTTAGGTAAATTACTTCACGCTGGGCCTTATTTTTCTACCTCTAAAATGGGATTAGTAATGCCCATGTTTCTCCGTAGTGGGGTGTTAGGTTAAATGAGTTAAAACATTAGAGGACATGGAACGATGTTTGGCACAGAGCACACTTTCTATAAATGCCACTACTGTGGCTGTTGTTTTATCCATTTATTTTGCAAGGCTTTAGGTGTTAATTTATAAAAAATAATAGTTATAACCTCCTGATTAGATCTCTCAGACTATATGTATTACCATTTTGAGATATAGTTCAATTCAAGAAACAATTATTAAATGCTTACTGTGTATTAAGTACTATGGAGGGCATATAGTAATAAGATATTTTCTCTGCCCTCCAGGAGTTTATAAACTGGTAGGAGAGATAACTACATTCAGGGGGTAACTATTACACAGAGTAAACTATTACTATACTTTCTATAACAGATAAAAGGTAGTTGCCAGGAGGTCTAGAGTAATTCTGCATGCTGGGGAGTCAGGAAGTTCAGATGGAAAGGGTAGGTATTTCCAGGTGAAGTGAATAAACAGGCCAGTACATGAGACTTGAGGAAGAGTCATTAGCCAGCCTTGATTGGGGTGCTTACAGTGGGAGAGCCCGGGAGTGCTCAGTGCAACATAGCAAAACTGTGGCACCAGTAACTTGGTAAGAGGAGGAGTGTGAGGGAGGTGGAGGAGTTGAAGTTGGCTCAAAAATTTTAATACTAGTTCAGGAGTCAGGGAGTGGGGGGCTTTGCAGATAGTGCTTCCATTTAGAGAGGTGAGGATGGAAAGTGGGTTAGGTTTTTGGGAGAAAGACACATTCTACTTTGGACCTGCTGAATTTGAGATGTAGTCAGGAGCCTAGTTAGAGTTCTGCCATTCTTGGAGGCATTCTTAAAAACTGCTCTATGAATGGAAAAGGCAGGTACCTAAGGTAACGTGATTCCTAATAGATGCAGGTCTCCCTCACATGTGACTTGCAGAGACCTTACAGTTGCAGACTTCTCATGTAAGGGGAGTCTCCCTGGCTCAGGAGATAACCTGAGATAACCCTCCTCCTCTGAACATGTTCACACTTAGCCTTTGAATGCAGGCTGTGCCGTGGTCATTCTGCGTGGTGTGCAGTGGGAATGCCCTTTAGGTTTCATTGGCATTTGAAATAGAGATCACTGACTTTTAACTTCATAAAAATGGCTATGGAGTTGTTTCATTAGGTGATTAGAGTAGAAATAGAAGAAATACTCGTCGCCCTCTCCTAGCCCACGTGCGCTTTGACTCATGTAGCTTGGTGGTTTCACCTCAACAGAAAAAAAAGCTCTAAATGAAAGTAAGAGGAAGAAAAGAGTTATATTAATGGTAAAATGTTTTCTGGTCGAGAGAAATGCGTTGCTCAGTTAAAAGTACATGTAATTTTTAGATGCAAAAGAAAAGATTTTACAAATAACCAATACTTCCTGATCTGTGTGAATACCGTGTCTTTGCTGCACTCATGATGGTAAACACATGCTACCAGGAAGACAGTGTAGACCATCTAGAAAGCCTTTCCTGCTGGGTGTTGGTCCTCATTATATTTCCTTTGAGTTAAGAACTTGTGTTTTTTTAGTCTTAGGAGGAGGATACAGTGTTGTAGGAGGTTTTGAGCAAGAGGCAAGACTTTGGTACTTTGTGGATTGTTATCGCCCTGCAAGACCCTTCGCAACTTCCTCTCGCCGCCCACAGCAGAATACGGAAACCCTGCTGTATCAGGCCACTTCTGCAATTATAGACAGTCCCAGTTAAAGGGACCCTTCTTTCACACTACACCCTTCTGTGCGGGAGACCTTCTCTGCATTTGACGATGTGTCTTTTGTGGTGGAATGCCCAGCTGAACCTCCATGTCTCCTCTCTCTTTGCCGCCCTGCAGTGCTGCAGTTGAAGCTCCAGCAGCGCCGGACTCGAGAAGAACTGGTGAGCCAAGGGATCATGCCGCGTAAGTGCCTCTCTCTCTTTCTCTCAGCGTTTGATAGAGTTGCGTTTTCAACATGGCTCGCGTGCCTAGTATGCTGTGGGAAGGATCTAACAAAACGAGGGCGACAGATTTCATTTGTCACCTTCTTTCTTGTGCTTTCCCAAGTTCCGGGGCTTTCAGTCACTAATAGTTAACTGCCCTTATTGATCAGGTTCTGTGAAACAAACAGCATTAGGTTTACTGGTGCCATTGAACCATCCTTAGCTTTTGAATTGCACCTTTCAGGGGTTTCTACTCCCTATTAGGAGTACTTCCCTACTTCCCTTTTAGGAGGAGCAAATCTTGAGCTGGGGTTTTGTGAAGAAGAACCTACCTCTTGCATGTGTTTTGCCTTAGGTGTTTAGGTTCTTGGCAAGGGAAAACCCTTTTCTACCTGGTATTTTATTTTGAATCAACTGTGGTTTTCTTTAGAGTGAGATTCTCAGATACCCTATGGCTGGCATGGGTGTGATTGTGCTTGTGGGGTTCTTGCAGAGCTGGGTTTACTGGGTGCACAACTCACTACATCACTTGGGGAGAAATGAAACCGACATTGGAATCCGTGAGAAGTAAGAAAATTTGCTTTTTATACCAACAGCATTATAAAGTGGAAACTGGCACCAGCAACATTTTGCTCTTTTTGACATTTCTTTTTAAGTCATCAGTGGAGAACTTAAGCTTTCCCTTCTTTCTTTTCTCTTGTGTGTTATTGCTACTTGGACACACCCTAATGAAGTTTAAAAAAAAAAAAAAAAGGAAAAAGTCCTATAACAGAGTCTGTAAGTCTCTAGCTTCATAGAGAGAGAACTGATGTTTTTCACCTTAATGCAGCATTGACCTGCTGCCACTGTATTTTCCTAATTCTCATTCACTTACTCACTCAGAATATTTGGGAACCTATATGTGCCCATTGATGCAGCAAGATAAATCCAGCTTCTGCTCTCAGGAGCTTTATGTTTAAAAGGAGAATAGTGATAGTACACAAGGAGACAAATAAACAAGATAATTTCAGAACATGGAAATTACATAATTTCCAAGTTTGTTACGACGTAAGCTAACTGGCTGGTGTGGAATAATAGGAATGAGATGGGGTTACTTTGGATAAAGATGGTCAGGAAAGGCCTCCCTGAGGAGGAAATATGTGAGCTGAGGTCTGAAGGATGAGATGGAGTCAGCCATGCAGAAGCAGGCAGAGGACCAGGGGAAAGGGAGAACAAGCATAAGAGCCTAGTGCAGGTAAGAGCCGGTTTGAAACGTTTGAAAACATCAAGGAAGCCAGCGTGGCTGGGGCCTGGTGAGTGAAGGGAGAGCAGGCCAAGTTAAGATTGGCAGGGTGGGCGGGGCTATCAACTACACGGAAGAGGTGGGTTTTATTTTAGGTACAGTGTGAAGCCCTTGAAGCCTTTTAAGCGAGTAAGGATGGGATTTGATTCAGGGCATGGTAATGGCAGGTCCATTTCTAAGAGCTAGAACCTTATAGCAGCTGTAAGGAATCTGAGGTCTGTTTCTGTCCTAAGCATCAGCCAGGAACTTAAGTCTCAAATTCAGCTTCGGGTTTACTGCAATTAACTACCAAACCATTTACCCACATTATGCTGCAATCTTCTCTGGCTTTCCAGTGAAGGACATCCCGCCCCCACCCCTTAAAGAGTCAAGAGCAGATGGCTTGTGCAGTGGATCAATAATGTGATCAGGTAGGGCAGTGATGTGCTTTACAAAACACTCCAGATCTGCCTCCCTAGAAACCTTTGTAGAGGGACAGGTCACTCAGAGTCTCATCTCCTTGTCCCTTTCACCAAGGACATCATGTGTTTAATGTCTTCTCTGTGCCCAGGGTAGTCTTAGAGAAATTAAAGAAATTTGAGGCAAATTAGTTACCTGCCCTCAAGACATTTAACAGTTTATTTGGGTGGCTAAAATCCACCGATGCACAAAATAAAGAGCAATTCAGCATCCTGTGGGGTGCTGACTAATTACAGTACAAGTTCTGAGAGCATAATGCTACTTCTCAGGATCTGTAAGATGTTCAGTGTCTAAAAGCCTTGCATTCTCCCACCTGTCTTTCACTTGGTACCAGGGGCTACTATAGATCACTGTTTAATATGATTTATTGGGTACAGTCCTCCTGTTTAGCATTTCTTGTAGTATTCTCTGTTGTTAAGACAAATGATGCTTCACTTACTGCAGTTGCTTATAGATTTCCCTCCAACTGCACTGTGAGCTCCTTGAGAAAGTAACTTATTTATATTCCTGTCTCTAGTGCCTGGCACTGAATGAATGAATCAAGACATTCGGTTGTAAAGTGTGATATGTGTGTGTGTGAATGACAGACACACAGAAGCAGATACTACTCTGTTGCAAACTCGTTGGAATTCTGGGCATGGAATTTGGAATGACACTTCTATCAGGAGCGCAGGTTCTAAAATGTTTTGAATATCTAATTGTATACTCTGTTGTTCTCTGTATCTGTGAAGTGAGAATAATTGCGCTTCTTGTAGGATTAGAAGTGATCTACCTCAGTGAGAATACAGCATCTTCCTCCTACCAAGAACCACCTTTGGCTATGGACACAGTCTTGGTTTTCAGCTTTTCTAGTGAAGGAAGTAGGTGGCAAACTCTTAGATTATGGGAGCTCTAGAATGTTGATGCCTGGGAATAGTTTCAGGTGTGAAATTCCCTGTTCACCTACATACCTGGTGATACACAGATAAGTTCTGAGTTCACAAAGCTGAGGGTTTTTGTTTGTTTTTTGGGTTTTTGGTTTTTGGTTTTTGGGTTTTTTTTTTTTTTTTGCCAACTGTGCACCCTCTGAGTGAACCTTCTTCTTTACCATAGTCCTGTGCTCTCTACCCTTACTCTTGTTGTAACCTCCAACACCCTGTGCCTCCCTGACCTCCCCACCACCTGCCATCTTCTACCAGCCCCACTTCTCATCCTCCAGTCCACATCTTTCAAAGAAAACCTGAGCAGTGCTGGAGACAACTTGTAAGTGACCAGCAAGTTGTTGATTATTGGAGATTTGGAGACCTGAACAAGTAATCTGGTTGGAAGGGCCTATTTCTTTCCCATCTTGCTAGCCTGAGGAGTTTCTGTAAAGCGTGTTTATATGTAAGTTTGCTGTACAACTTAGGAAGTAGGTAGGGCCTCAAACTGGGGAAAGGAGTGGTGTAGTCATGGCTGCATTTTGCCTCATCATTTCTGTGTTTATATCTTTTATCAAGTTCTTCTCATTCCAATCTTATTTATAGCTCTGGGAAGAAAAGCCCACCCACCTCATCTCCCAGAATACTCCTACACAGTTGCCACGTAGGACTGGCTTTCAGTTCTGACAGCGTATCTGTAGGACACCATGTCTTCAATGGCTCCCTTTGCACTCAGGGTGGTTGAGGTTCTGCATATCATTCTAAGTTGGAGTATGACCTTTCATAAAGTGTAGGGAATTAAAGAATCTCCCAATCCCACTGCTGCTTGATGTGCTCTGTTCATGGCATCTAAACTATGGGGTTTGGAAGTTGGTTTCTGATGTGTGTTTTAAACAGGATCACTTCCCAGCATCTGTCATTCTCCTCATGTAAATATGTGTCTCACATTTAACACTGTATAAACCCTACCAAATACAGAGTGCCAGATAACAAAGGATTACATAATCCAGGCCCTGAGCTTTCTTTAATAATGTCTGAAGCGCCACATACCTTGAGGGAAAGGAGAGATGGCACAGATAGGAAACTGATGTTCAAGTCCAAAGAGTAAGCCCAGCAATGCTGCTGTACCCAGAATGAAGACTCCTAGAAGAGACGGGTCATGTGTGCTACACTTTGTTCTCAGACAGAACTTCCCCCACAGCCTTCCTTTCTCTTTGACATTTAAAGGTGTACAAGGTCATAAGGTTTAGGTGAAAATTAAGAAAAATGTTCTGGCAGTGAGAGCTGCTGCAGAGGAATAACCTTTTAAAGGAAAACACGAACATTCTCCTGATCCCAGACAAATGAGAAAAAAGTTTCCTGTAATCTTTCTGAATATGAAAGAAGAACTTTGTCTGCTTCTTCCTTCTTAGCCTTTTGTTAGTCTATTGTGAATCCTTGAGAAAAGCATAGAGTAGCATGTTTCTAATGCTGTAATTAACCCTCAGTTCATTATTTTCCCATGTGCATGTAGTAGAAAAACCTTGGTACCTTGGCAAGCATGTGAAGAAATCAGGTTTTGTCCTGTAGATTCTCTAAGAACCTTGCTCCATTGCTTGAGTGAGCTTGTTTTTTCACTTTATTTTATTTTTGTTTAAGTTTATTCATTTATTTGAAAGAGTGAGCATGAGCAGGGCAGGGTTAGAGAGAGGGGGAAAGAGAGAATCCCAAGTGGGCTCCACACTGTCAGGGCAGAGCCTGGTGCAGGGCTTGAACCCACGAACTGTGAGATCATGACCTGAGCCGAAGTTGGAGGTTTAACAAACTGAGCCACCCAGGCGCCCCTATTTTTTCACTTTAAATGGCATTTCTGTGCAGCCAGCCAGTGCCATTGGTGACATTTAACCACTGAATGGTTAGGAGAATCCAAAGAGTGCGAAGGCAACACAGTGCACAGAGGGCAGCCACTTGGTATCAATCCAGAAGCCTCTCAAACTACCTAGCCCCTGAAGGGTGCTCAAACACGTGGCTAAGTGAAAAAGTGAGCAAATTGGTCTGTTTTGACTGGATCATACAAACAGGCCCTGTGTCTCTCACATTGAAACTGGAAAGAACAGCTTTATGTAATGAGGTCTCACCACTCTGTACTTTTAATAAACTTTGCCATATCTTGACTCCCTAACCTTTAGTTCTGCAGCTTAATCCCTTTGTCATGGTTCAGCTGTCATTGTTAGCCAAGTGATACATACACATAGAGACAGTGTGGCCCTGTTGTAGCACTCATAGCTTATCTGTCATTTTAATTGGGCCCCAGTGTTAGCTGGAAATCTCCTGTTCATCTGATTATAGCAATCTCTGCACCAAGAAGACATTTTTTTAAAATTTATTTTTAAGTTTATTTTGAGAGAGAGCGAGAGCATGAGTGGGATAGGAGCAGAGAGAGAGGGGGAGAGAGAATTCCAAGCAGACTTTGCACTGTCCTCGCAGGGCCCAACTCGGGGCTGCAACTCACAAATTGTTGAGATCATGACCTGAGCCGAGATCAAGAGTTAGACACTTAACTGACTGAGCCACCCAGGCACCCCAAGAAATTTCTTTTAAATTCTAACAAGAGGTTTTTTTTTTGTTTGTTTGTTTGTTTTGTTTTTTTTAACATTTATTTATTTTTGAGACAGAGAGAGACAGAGCATGAATGGGGGAGGGGCAGAGAGAGAGGGAGACACAGAATCGGAAGCAAGCTCCAGGCTCTGAGCCATCAGCCCAGAGCCCGACTCGGGGCTCGAACTCATGGACCGTGAGATCGTGACCTGAGCCGAAGTCGGACACTCAACCGACCGAGCCACCCAGGCGCCCCTAACAAGAGGTTTTTTAATGGCTTGCAGTATCAGGATTGATTACTATGATCCCTTTGTCTTGGAAGCTGAATTTCTTCTTAATAATATTTTTATTTGTAACTTGGGAATCGTTACTAATAATATTCTTTACCAAATGTACAAACTGAGTTTCCAGATTCTTTTTCTTTAGTACAAATGGGTCAAATCCATTTTGGTAAAGCTCTTTTAAAACTGATTTTTGTTTTTGTAAACCCTAAGAGAATAAACCAACCTCCTGAAGCCTCAGAGTTTCTTGTAATGAGAAAAAGGCTGTAATTTAACTCTGTCATCTAGTAAGTTGGTGATGGCATGGGATCTTTTCCCCAAGTTACTAGAATTCAAAAGAACTAGCTGCTAGACCAGCCCTGTCCAATAGCACTGTCAACAGTGATAGAAATAATATGTAACGCTAGCCACTATCCACATGGGATGTTGAGCACTCAAAATGTGGTTAGCTTGAGTGAAGAGCTAAATTTTTTTTAAATGTTTATTTATTTATTTTGAGAGAGGGAGAGAGAGAAAGAGTGTGTGTGTGTGTGTTGGATGCCTATGTGTGTGTGTGCACGCACGCACGGAGGAGGCGCAGAGGGAGAGGGGGAGAGAGAATCCCAAGCAGTCTCTGTGCTGTGAGCACAGAGCCCAGCGCAGGGCTCAATCTCATGAACTATGAGATCATGACCTGAGCTGAAATCAAGACTCGGACGCTTAACCAACTTTGCCACTCAGGTGCCCCAAGAGCTGAATTTTCAACTTTAACTAATTTAAATTTAAATAGTCACGTATGGATGGTGGCTATTGTATTAGTGGAGTTTTACACCTTACTCTCCCACTTAGGAACCAGGTGACTTTGGGCAACTCAGTTAACTTTTCTGAACTCAACTTCTACTTTTATAAAAAGGGGATAATAACTCTTCTTACCTATCCACAGAGTTAGTTTGGAAATAAATGAGGCGATATGTTGTTCATGCTTTTGAAGTATAGGCACTGTTATTCTCAAGAATGAGAGGAGCATTAGCTTGGCTCTATCATCTCGTGAATCTGAAAGCAGTATACGCACACACACACACACATACACACACACACACACACATACGCATATATCTTATTAATTTCTCTCAAAACCAATGTTTGGGAACAGGAACTATTTTTCAATAAATAACCTCTTATTTGCATTTTCATCTTTACAACAGTTGGTGAAAATTATTGAGTCAGAGAACCACTAGCCAACATGGTACTCTGTTAAGACTGTTTCCATTTTGGTTGTATAGTAACAAGACTATCATTTTATTAGCTTGCTGTCTCCATGGCAGTGGATGCTTCTTTTTTACTCTCTCTTAAAACAAATAAATAAGTGGGTTGGAAATAGTGTTCTTTAAAATCTCTGGGCAACTTGCCAAGAGACAGAAATGTTCACCAGTGGGGACACAGAGGTGATTTCAGGAGAGATGAGGGTCTGGTTTGAGTCTGGATTGCCCTTTTCTTTTTAAAACTTAGGTCTAAGTTGACAAAATTATAGGCTTCCTGGAAATGTCATTTGTCTTGCTTTTTAAGTGAAGTGTTACAGTGTTCAAGGCTTCTGTCTCAGTGGGTACTTTGTAGATTCTGAGTCTAGGTGGGAGCAGAGGTGAGTGCAGATCTGCACCTCGGCTTCTGTCATTTCCCATTTGCTCCAGTCCACTTGGGAGTGGCTAGAAGCTCTGTGGCAGTCTGAACTGCTGTTCCTATGAGCCAGAGAAATTTGGCCAAGATGCAGCCCATGTCCCTCTCCAGTAAGAACCCAGAAAAGGCATTCCCCAAGCCCCAATTTTGCCCACTGCCTCTGGTCTAGTCTATGCCCTCAGGCTCATGCTTCCTTTCTTTTTCTTTTTTTTAATTTTTAATTTTTTTTTTTAAACAGAGAGAGAGCTCAAGCAGGAGAGAGGGGCAGAAGGAGAGGGAGAGAAAGAGAATCTTAAGCTTGACTTGGGGCTCAATCCCATGACCCTAGGGTCATGGCCTGGCCAAAATCAACATTCGGATATTCATTTGACTAAGCCACCCAGGCACCCTCATGCTTCTTTTAGATACTGACTCTCACAAATATTCTTGCAACTCATTTGGCTCTTTTGTTTATTTTGTTTATTTTTTTTTAAAGTTTCATTTATTTATTTTGAGAGAGAGAGAGAAAGCATGAGCAGGGGAGGGGCAGAGAGAGGGAAAGAGAATCCCGAGCAGACTCCACCCTGTCACCACAGAGCCTGACATGGGGCTCAAATTCATGAACGGTGAGATCATGACCTGAGCAGAAATCAAGAGTCGGACGATTAATGGACTGAGCCACCCAGGTGCCCTCCATTTGGCTCTTTAGATATATAAATATCTTTGTTTGAAAGAGCTAGTTGCCTTTTCTTTTTTTTTTCTTTAATTAAAAAATGTTTATTAATTTACTGTTTGGGGGGGGGGGGGCAGGGGCAGCAGGGCAAGGAGTGATCAGAGAGCAAGGGAGAAAGAGAATCCCAAGCAGGCTTCACGCTCAGCACAGAGCTGGACACTGGGTTCAGTCCCGTGAACCACAAGATGACCACCTGAGCCAAAATCAGAGTTGGATTCTTAACCGACTGAATCACCCAGTGCCCCTAGTTGCCTTTTTCTTCTAAAAATTGAGATATAATTGACATATAACATTATATTAGTGTCAGGAGTAAAATATATTTTTTTTTTTTTTTTTTTTAAGATGCAGTGAACACTGCCTGATTGAGATGATGTTTCTTCAGCTTGGAAGTGTGACCCTTTCACTGTAGTTGAATGTCACGTTTACATGGCATTTGAGAAATACCAGTGTAAAAATGTGTCCTAGGATTGGTGCTAATCTGATCCCTAAACCTGAAGCTGAGAGAAAATTGTGTGAGACACATGGCCTCAGCAGTTTTGTCTCAGGAGACCAGCTGAATGTATCACTCCTGGGTGTTAAATGTTGTATTTCTGATAGATGTCAGCGACCTCATCTCTCTTCCTGCTATTGTAGGATTTCTTCTCTCAGTGGTTAGTGACTAGCATCAAACCTCCTCCTTGGCCAGTTGGTAACAGATCCTAAAATAGGACTCTAGAGTGAGTTGTATGTTTATGTTCTGAGCATATTCATTGTTGAATTCAAAGAAGAATTTTAATAGGAAGCTCTGTTGAACAGGCCATCAAAAGTAGCCTTCTTGATATGGGTTCTTGATACAATTTAATATCTAAAAAGTACAGTAGAAAAAAAAGGTGGGGGTTGGTGTCTGGGTGGCTCAGTTGGTTAAGCGTCCACACTTGATTTCTGCTCAGGTCAAGATCTCACAGTTCGTGAGTTCAAGCCCCACATCAGGCTCTGCACTGACAGCTCAGAGTGTGCTTGGGATTCTTTCTCCCTCTCTCGGTGCCCCTCCCATGCATGCTTTCTCTCTGTGTCTCAAAATAAATAAAAACTTAAACAAAAGAAATTACAGTGGATATTCAGTTTTATTTAATAATTCTTGAAGTGTCTGAGATAGCCAAGGCTAACTTCTTCTCAAGGTAATAAATGGAGTGAAGGAGTTTATAAAAGTCACTTGTTGAAGCTACTCACAGAATTTACCTGTACAATTACAAATGTAAAGAATCACACTCAGGGTGCCTGGGTGGCTCAGTTGGTTAGGTGTCTGACCTCAGCTCAGGTCATGATCTTGCAGTTCATGGGTAAAAACCCCACATCAGGCTCTGTGCTGACAGCTCAGAGCCTGGAGCCTGCTTCGGACTCTGTGTCTCCCTCTCTCTCTGCCCCTCTCCTGCTTGCTCTCTGTCTCTCTCTCAAAAATGAATAAACATTAAAATTTAAAAAAAAAAGAATCACACACTCAGGGGGGCTGTGATAGTGTCTGACAATGTGGCAACTTAACATTTTCAGCCCAGTGGGGTGCTAGCTGCAGAAAGGGCACAGGTGATTTGGAGCTTTTTCCTACGCAGGTGACTTAAGCATATTGATTACGGGGCTTCAGTAAGAAATAGTAGCTTTTGGGTGTGTGCGTGCTTCAGCAGGGAGCATGCACCAGTGTGGTCGCTGGTCCAGAGCACTGGACTGGACTGCGATGTGAGAGCCACATATAAATATGGCTGGCATGTATGTCAGAGGGAAGCTCAGAAGGCCAAGTTCACAATATTTGGCCCCTCATATTCTACCCTTTAGGAATTCAGTGTACCTGTTGATAATTCATCATGTAAAAGATTGCATCCTGACCTTTTCTTCCCAGTCTTATGTCTCTTTCGCTGTCAGTGGGTCAAGGTTGCGAGACTGAAACAGCTTGCACTCCTGGGAAGGAAAAAGATTCAGCATTCTGAGTCTCTACTTTTGCATTTATTCTTGGTTGTTGGCTTTCCTGCTGGTTTGGGTGGGGATGACAACTCAGATGCCAAAACAGTGGTGGTGGCGAGCCTGATACCAAAACAGGATGTACATGAAGCACGTTTTCTGTTAGTTTGGATTCTTGCTTGCACCAGAATGTGTGATCCCTTCCGCATACGCCACCACCCCAGCTCTTTCTTTGACTCACATGGACTTGGACTTAGTTCTGGTTTTCATTGTCATGGCCAGTCCCTGGAACTGTCAACACAACTCTTTAGTTAATGGTCTTTGTTGCAAGAATTGGAGGCATTTTGGTAGGACAGCTAAAAACAGTTAAGACAGAAAATGAAGTCAGGCCCAGTTAGCTCTCAGCATTTCATTCCACATGCTTGCTGTTTGCTGCAGGAGGATGGCACAGAAAAAAAGTGAAAACAGTACCAATGCCTCAAATTTAACAGCTTCTAGCAGCTGGCAGAGCACTTTCTCTTTAGTGCTAACAGCCATCAGTGTGGAGGTTTGTATAATTGCCACCTCCTCGATGAGGCTCTTGAGGCTGGCTCAGGGGTCATGTGACTTGCCCACAGTCACACCATACCGAAGGACAGAGGCAGCGCCAGTCTGGTCTCCTGGCTCCAAAGCCCATGCTAATTCCTGAAGGTCACAGTCTAATGGTTCTCAATGATGTAGGAGTTTTGTGAGATAGCCTGTCATACTTTCCTCTGCAGCTTCAGTATTGAAAATTGAAAACAGCATCAGATCAGGACCCATAGTTGAGGAAGTAAGGTGAAAGTTGGTAGTGGGGGTGAGAGTAACCCCGTCATTTTTGAGCCCCCCCCCCCCCCCCCCCGCCCAGTGAAATTGCTTCCAAATTGCTGCTCCTGTCTGCTGGCTGTGGGGCTTAAAGGCCATGGACATCTTTCCACTTCCATCATCATAACCCTTAGTTAAATCAGAGCCTCCTGATTTGATTTCTCTTGTGCCATTGATACTCCTTAGAAAATCTTACGTGTCCCTTCACCACAGTTGCCCAGACAAGTTCCCAGGATTCAGCACACAGTTACCCCTGTAATCCTCATAGATTCTTGAAAGCTGGTGTAGTGTGCCCCAGGTTAAGAGCCCCTGTTCTGCCTGGATACAGAATCATCTCCCTAAAGGTGGTGATGTCACACCTGTGACACAGCTGACCTCTGTGCTTCTGTCCCTCCAGTGTGTAAGTGACCCTCCCCCTTTCCTGTCCTGAGTCCAGCGATCCTCTGGGCTCCTCGCCTGCTGTGTTCTAAGACCCAGAACTGCTTTTCTATAGCTGCCTTCTATTGAGTGTGATTGCCAGGCTGCAGATACAAACAGTGGGGTGTGGAGTCCATCCCAGCTAGGCCCTCACCAGGGTGGGAGGAGAATGATCCTTTGACTCAGAAATGCACACTTGGCAACTCAAAGCAATGATCCTCAAAGGGACTCAGGAGATGAAGCTCTTTACTCACTTGTGGGCACCTACCTAGACAGCAGAGTTGAAAGTTTGAATGAAGCTGTTGAGAAAAGTTATCAAGTGCTTACTAGGTGTACTTTGTAGTCACTTAGCCCCTGACGGTGGAGAGTGAGCAAACAAAAATCCTTACTTTCCCATCTGCCGTGTGCTGCCTTTTCTCTGCCTTTAGGACTTAGAGAAATCTTGGTTTTTGAATGTTAGCAGCAGCAGAATCCTTGAGGAGCTTAATAGAGTAAAATTCTTGAAGGCCGGGAGTCTGCATTCTAGAGAGAGTCTTGCTCTCCAAAGAAGTTCTCATGCAAATGACTCTTGAACCTCACTCAGAGGCATGCTGGGCTGAGGGATGCTGGCCTCTTTGCCCTTTTCATGTTTAGTGGTGGAGCGGGGTCTTGTTATTCTCCCCTCTCAGGAGTTGTGAGGCGAAAGACAGCCTGTCTTCATGCTTCAAGAGTTGATGCCAACTTTCTAAGACCATTGAGGCTGCTGGTTTATGAAATGGTTGTGTATAGAAGCTTAAGAACCCTGTTTTCCAGTGCTGGGGAAAGCCTGCCTCGCCTGCCTCTCTGATGGCGGTGTCAGTGGTCCATGTGGCCAACTTAATGAATTGCCTGGAGCTGTGTGCAGACCTCCATGCAAGGGCCAACGGATGAGGCAGAAGACGCCTTCAACTTTGGAAGGAGTTTGGTTATGCAGTGACTCCCTGTTCTGCCACATTGGCCCCTTGGAGAGAGGGTTGGAGGGAAAAGGACTGGGAGAATGTGTGTCCCCTTGACATCTTTTGAGGTTGTATCTGTCCCATTGCCAATATTAGAGAAAGGAGAAGGGAGCATCTCTTTCTAGAGGAGAAGCCAGGAAAAGAAAGCAAAATGCAAAAGATCAGATTAAAATCAAAGGAGTTTTTGTTTGTGATTTGTGTGTGTGTGTGTGTGTGTGTGTATGTGTGTGTACGTGTGTGCACGTGTGTGCATGTGGTAACTATCACATTTTGGAGGGAAAAGAGATAACTTGACAGAGTTATTTTCCACACCCCCACCCCCTCCTCTTGCCTCTGTTGTGCTGAAATATGTACAAATAAAAAGATCTGAATTTTGGAATCAGGAGAACCAAAGTTTAGTCTCCCATTCTGTCGTTGATCAGGATGTGATGTCAGGGAAGTCAGTTTTCTAGTATGAAATGGGAAAAATAATAGGTTCCAAGAAGCTCGAGGAAGGTAATTCCCAACACACTATACAAACATCGGGGAAAACAAGGAAACCATTTGTAGCAAATCTATTTATGTTACTTTTGGGAGCCTTTTTGTCAGTCTCTAGATTGACAGGCACGATCCTACTTTATTTCTTCTCTCCATGTCATTTCCTCTAGTACCACTCGCAAACTGAGTAAAGCCCAGAGTCCTACAAGGCCCCTGTGGCTACCCCCTCACCGCCTCTCCTCACACTCTGTGTCCCTTCTGCTCTGCCACCCTGGCCTCCTTGACGCCCTCTGTCGTTCGGCAGCTTCCCACCCAGGGCCTTGACTTTTGCTGTTCTCTCACCAGGAAGGCTCTTCCTCAGATGGCTGCAGGGCTCACTCCCTTCCTCAGGCAGGTCCTGTTCAAATGACACTCCAGAAAGTCTCTCCTGGCCTTCCGTATGGCGAAACGTTCCTGCCCTCACCACTCTATCACTCAACCCCTGCTTTATACTTCATAGTGTGTATCACCTCCTGTGGTATCATATGTTCATTTGCTTCGTGTGTCATCGCTCACTAGAATGTAAGCTGTAGGAGAACACGGATATCCCAGCACGAAAACAGAGTCTGACACATGGGCTCTCAGTAGACATTTATTGGGAGAATGAGTGAGTAGTTTACTGTTAGCACATCTTAACCTCTTAGGAGACGTAAACCTCTGGACCCCACTTCCTCACCTCTTACTTCACCTGCTGCAGTTAGTGTAGTCCGCTAACCCTCCAGCATAGCTCTGAGACCAGCGGCCACTTTCTAAGTATAAGCAATCCTCTGGAAACTTCGCAGGCCTTATTTTGTCTCTCTTCTTCCACCTACTCTCTTTCTTGAAGCTTCCTCCTGACATCAGCTTTGCCTCGCCCTCTCCTGCCTCTGAGAGCCTCCTCGGGGTCCTTTTCTGGGCTCTCTTCATCACTAGTGATGAATTTAATCACTTAAATTCTGGGATTCTCGGGGCGCCTGGGTGGCTCGGTCGGTTAAGCGTCCGACTTCGGCTCAGGTCATGATCTCACGGTCCGTGAGTTCGAGCCCCGCGTCGGGCTCTGTGCTGACAGCACAGAGCCTGGAGCCTGTTTCAGATTCTGTGTCTCCCTCTCTCTGACCCTCCCCCGTTCATGCTCTGTCTCTCCCTGTCTCAAGGATAAATAAACGTTGGAAAAAAAAAATTAAAAAAAAAAAAATTCTGGGATTCTCTTAAGATTCAGCCTGGAAAATATTTTCTCCTGTCTCTGCATATCATATCACGTTATCCTTAGATGACATCACACATACACACACACACACACACACACACACGCACGTGTACATACATGCACAGATTGGCACATCTCCTGATAGGGTGTCTCGCGATCAGCTCATATTCAGCACGCCCAAAACTGAACACAGTTTCTCCCACCCTGTCCCAAGTTACTCCTCCCATATCCCCGTCTGGGAGTGTTAGTGGCACAGCCGTTCACCCAGTCATTCCATTTTATTCTTCTAAATGGCCTCTCAATCACTACACAATCTCGTAAAAATGAGTTCTTACTCGTTCGCCATTCCAGCTGATTTGAGGCAGGGGTCATCAGTAGATGCTAAAACCATGAGGGAGGTGGTGGTTAGGGAACAGGATTTTCACATGGGCTCAAGATATTACCCCACAGGTTGCATATTAATTACAAAGGAGGAATGCTACTTTTAAGATGGAGACATCTGTTACCTTTCAAACTTTGAGCACCATCAGTTGCTGGGCAACGTGGCCTTACATGTCTCCTGATATTAAGAAGTATACATCAACTGTATAGTTTCCTTGCCAAAAGTATTTAACATAAATCTAATCGTGAGGAAACAAACTCAGAATATAGGACATTCTTTTGGCAAGACAACTGGCTTAGATACTTAGGTCAGTGTCATGAAAAACGAAAAAGGCAAGAGTATTGTTCTAGATTGTGACTGAAGGGACAGCAGCCAAATGTAGTGCATGACTCCCAATTAAATCTTGGATTGAGGGGGGAAATCTAAACAGCTATAAAAAACATTTTGGGGGTGGCAACTGAGCAAATTCAAATACGGACTGTAAATTATATTGAATCATTGTTAATTTTCTTAGGTGTGATAAAGGTATTTTTGTTGTGTAGGAGAATGTCTTTATTCTCAGGAAATTCCCAAGAATTTGGGGCTGAAATGTCTTGATTGATATCTGCAACTTTCAAGTGATTCTGTAAACAAAAATTGTGTGTGTCTGTACCCATGCATGTGAGAGAGAGAGAACAAATATGGCTGAAAGATAACTGGCAGATCTAGGTCAGAGTTATAGGGCTGTTCATTATTTGTTCTTTCAGTGTTTTGGTAGGTTTGATAAATTCAGAAGTAAAAGGGGACACGGGGAAGGGGAGCATGTGAATGTAGACATGGGGGAGTTGAAATGAATATGTGCCGATTACCAGCCGCATTTCTGCTTATTTTATTTTTTAATATAAAACATTAAGTTAGAAATAACCACCCCTCCCACTCCCCTCCATGCAGGTCTGATTGTGTGCCTTCCTTGGCTAATGTGGTGACTACATATGGATCTCTGGATACAATTCTTTGTTTGTTTGTTTTTGAGATGGGGGGTGGGGGGGGGAGGGGGAGAATCCCAGGCAGGCTCCTTGCTGTCATTGGAGAGCCCAATGTGGGGCTTGATCTCACAAACTGTGAGATCATGACCTGAGCCAAAATCAAGAGTCAGATGCTTAACTGACTGAGCCACCCAGGCATACAATTCTTAATAGCACAGGAAAAATATCATGCCCCTTCTCTCTGGCCTCCATGGTTTCTGATGAGAAATTTACTGTCATTCATATTGTTTTCCCTCTGGCTGCTTTCAAGTTTTTTCTTTCATTTTCAAAAGTTTAATTGTGTCATGTCCTGGCATGAATTTATTTGGGTTTGAGATTTGCTAAGACTTTGTAGAATTATGTCTCTTGACAAATTTGGGAAGTTTTCAGCCTTTCCTTCCCTCCCCTTCTCTCTCCTCCGCTCCCCTCCCCTCCCCTCCCCTCCATTCCCCTTCCCTCCTTCAAGAGAGAGAGTGCATACACCCAAGAGGCAGAGAGGGAGAGGGGGAATCTTAACTGGCTCCACGTCTAGCGTGGAGCCCACTGCAGGGCTTAGTCTCACAACCATGAAATCATGACCTGAGCTAAAATCAAGTCAGATGCTTAACCAACTGAGCCACTCAGGCACCCCACAGCCATTTATTTCTTTAAGTTCTTTTTCAACCCACCGTTTTTCTTCTTCATCCAGGCCTTAGATGACAGAATGTTAGATTTTTTTATGGGTAGGGTTGACCTTGTTATCACTGGGCCATGGTGAAAGTCCTGACTTTTCACCAGCCCTCTCCTGACATCAGCAGGGATGCAGAGGGGGGGTGTCTTATTTCTGTGAGGTAGGGGTGTAAGTCCAGGTTCCCTGTTTTGTCTCCACTTATTTCTTGTGTGTTGGGGGGAGGGTATTTGTTACTGGTTGGTGGGAGTGAAAGACCCAGCTTTCTACTTGGCCTTCTTTGACGCCTCTGGGCAGGGGTATTGGGGAGCTTTATTATAATAAAACCCAAACCTTTTCAAGGATGGGAGTCTAGACTCCCCACTTGACTTTTCTGGTCAGGGATGAACCCACTGTTTTTTTGTGGTGTCAGTCTGGAGTAGAACGATTATTGTCTAAAAGTTTTCTAATTTAAAAAAAAATTTTTTTTACATTTATTTTTGACAGAGAGACAGAGCACAAGTGGGGGAGGGGCAGAGAGAGACAGAGACACAGAATACGAAGCAGGCTCCAAGTTCCAGGCCGTCAGCATAGAGCCCGATGTGGGGCTTGAATTCACAAACCGCGAGATCATGACCTGAGCTGAAGTCAGATGCCCAACTGACTGAGCCACCCAGGTGCCCCTGTCCAAAAGTTTTCTGTTTGCCTAGGTTGCCCTTTCCCTGGTCCTTTGGCCAATGAGAGTAGGTTTTGTTGGGACTTTTTTGTCTGCCTCCATTGGCATTTACAGATGGTTGACTTCTTCAGCTCCAAGTCTAGAATGTAAGAGATAAAAAGGAAACCCAGGGAACTCACCACTGTGTCGTTCTTCAGGTCTCAAGGTCCCTTGCCAGTCTGCCTTCTTCTCTTCACCTTTCAGAACCTACATATGTTTGTTTGTTTTAATTTTTTTTTATTAAGTAAACTCTGCCCCCAACAGGGGTCTTGAACTCACAACCCTAAGATCCAGATCATGCTTCTCCGACTGAGCCAGCCAGGCGCCCCTACTTTATGTTTGTTTTTTATATAACATCCAGAGTTTTTAGTTGTATTTAGCGGGAAGAGTAGAGAACAGTATGTCTGTTCCATGTCCCAGATGCACAAGTCCCTGCAGTCGCAAATGAAAGGTCTTTGTGGGCTGGGCTCTGCCTCATTGTCCCCAGATGACCTCCTCCTTGGTCCAACCATATCAAACTACTTGTAGCCCCTTGAACTTGTCATGCTCCTTCAAACCTTCATGTTCTTGCTCTTCCTTAGCCTCGGATGACTTTCCGACTCCTTTCTTTGTCTGCCTGTGGTGTTTCTGTTCTGTTCTGTTCATACGGGTTTTCTCTGTGAAATCTACCTGGACAGTTCATACACTCTTTCCTTGGGCTAAATTTTGCCTCTTCTGTCCTTTTCTCTAACCGGACCATGAATTACCTTTGAGGGCTGGAGCCCTATTCTGTATATCCTTGTCCTCAGTAACTGGCATAATAGTTACTTAAGAATTGTTTATTGGATATGGGGCGCCTGGGTGGCTCAGTTGGTTAAGCGTCCGACTTCGGCTCAGGTTATGATCTCACAGTCCGTGAGTTCGAGGCCTGCATCAGGCTGTGTGCTGACAGCTCAGAGCCTGGAACCTGCTTCAGATTCTGTGTCTCCATCTCTCTCTGCCCTTCCCCTGCTCATGCTCTGTCCCTCTCTGTCTCAAAAATAAATAAAACATTTTTAAAAATTTAAAAAAAATTGTTTATTGGATAGATGGATGGATTGCTATATTTCTAATATCCCACCTGGGTTATTATTATATGTTTATTATATGTTTATCCCCTCACCTCCCACAAAACCCCCACTTATGTTCACCCCCTGTGTGTGACTCCTACTTCTACAGTGGAGAGAGAAATCCAGCAGCTTGCCTGAAGGCAGGCCTCCTTGGACTATGGCAGGACTCCATTGGCTTCTGTTAGCTGTACCATGTTCGTAGCTTTGAGTGACTCTGAATGCAGAACTGGTGGAGAGTTTCTGGCAAAAGTATCTTATTGAGGATGGAGCCATCGTTTTTATTATGTCAGCGCCTAATAAAGCCACATCCCAACCCAGGTACTTAATAAATATTCCTTAATGATAACGAGGAGATGAGTCTTGATGGCTAATTGCTGCCCTTCCTTGCTGAGATGCATTTCCAGAAGTGCTTTGTGGATCCTAGAAGACTTTCACTTGTCTACATGTTTAAGTAAATCTGGGGCTGGGATGGGAAAGCACTGGTTTAACGTCCTAAATTAATGTGAGAGGTTGGTTTTTAAGGATCCTTCTACTCACTCTCTAGTATGAGATTAAATCATGACGGCTTGACCCCCTTACTTCTGCATGGTAAGCCACAAAGCTCAGTGGACACAGTGAGCAGAGCATCGAACTCTGCCTTGGAAGCTGATGGCAGTATGTTTCTTAAAAACTTGAAAGTGTTTTTCTCTTTTTAGTTCACAGGGACCTCGTTTAAGGGAGAGAACATGAAAGGGGAGAAAGAAAATGGGTGCCAGAGAGGGGGCAGGGTCTAAGCTGGTGGTTGCAGCCAGCCAGGGATGAGACCCACAGCTGGAACTGAGACTGTGACAAAGAGCGTCACACCTCGTAGCCATTTCTGTTCATTTGAGTTTTCCTTTCAAGTATGTGTGCACCCTTCCCTGTGTGCGTGCGGAGCGGCATGAGTGTTCCGGGGGGAGCCAGCTCCCAGAGGGTGGGAGTGAAGTGTCAAGAGCCGCCCTCCCACCCCAGACGCGTATATTACAGACAACATGCACAGTTTGGGGATTTGCGTCAGTTCTGTGGGGCTTCTCTTTCACAGACGGACTTCTAGGAGTTTCTGGGGAAATGAAATTTCTGAATAATATCCTGGCTCTTCTGACTAAACCACTAAGGCAGAAAGGAGGAGAGAGATGGTCTTGGACCTCCATCTGGATGAACGCAGCCCTCCTCATTGGACACACATTTATGGGTCAACTTTGAGTCTTTCAGAGTTTTTCCGCAACAAGCAGAGGCCTAAACTTTAAAAGCTGTGTTCTGCTTTGCTGCATTTCCTCGTGTCCCATTCTGTTAGCATGGAAGCTTGAGGTGATTTTGACTCCACATTGCCGCTCACTCCAACATCAAGGAAGCCCAGGGTGTACGTTTATCACCCCTGCGTCTCTTTTACCACTTGCCCCCCCATGGCTGTGGCTTACAGCACAGCTGGCTGGATGCGCATGGGAATGCCTTCTTGACCCCAGACCCCTTGCAGTGAGAGCACCGGCTGCCCCACCTCCAGTCTCTCCCCAGGCGGACCCGAGGAGCCTCTCACAGGAATCCTGATAAAAACCCAGAGGGAGAGGGGCTGTTGGTCCCTTCTGTTGGAAGTACCTATTGAAGTTGCTGAACGTGCTCTCAGAGAGCAGTTAGCGATGGGGAAGGAGTAGCACAGAGCGAGTGGGGTGTTCACGGACTGGGAGAAACCAGCACACTTGTCAGGAGGTTGAGACAAAAGAAGAAAGTGGAGACAGAACTAGACCTGGGTTGGGGTCCGCCACTGTATGAATGAATGACCTGTAACTGTGGTGTTAGTTTCATCACCTATAAAATTGGAAGAAGGGTCCCTACCTCGTGGGTTGTTAAGAGAATCCAGGGAGATTATGATGTTGTTGTTACAAAGTGAAAAATCATTTTGGGGCGCCTCGGTGGCTCAGTTGGTTAAGCGTCCAACTTCAGCCCAAGTCATGATCTCACGCTCCGTGGGTTCGAGCCCTGTGTCAGGCTCGGTGTTGACAGCTCAGAGCCTGGAGCCTGCTTCAGATTCTATGTCTCCCTCTCTCTCTGCCCCTCCCCTGCTCATGCTCTGTCTCTCCCTGTTTCAAAAATAAATAAAGATTAAAAGTAAATAAGTAAATAAAAACAAAATGAAGTAGTCTTTGTGGGACTGGTAATTACTGTCTTGAATTCTTTTCTTGGTCCTCACTTCTGGTTCTCTTGATCAGGCCCTGAGCAGCTAATGACTTTCTCTGATCTTCTCAATACCCCTCCCGCTTGTTTCGTAGTGTCCGTGCTGAAGGCTGCGCCATGAGCTCCACGGTGAGCCCCAGCTTCTGAACCGTGGCGTTCTGTGCCTGCGGTCACTTTGAACCCCTCCTCTCCGCCTTCTTCACACCTGTGTATGCTCAGTGCTGTGGTTGAGCTGACCTTTCCACATTGCCTGCACTCAGCCCCATGTCCGAGCAGTGTGTGTAATTGAAGCCTCCTTGCCTCCCCATCCAATAGGGTCGTCCTTCTCTACTTTTTGAAGAAGTTAAGAAATCTATCCAGTGGAATGGCAAGAAGTCTGACCTGAGGGTGAGATAGAGTGAAGCTATAACCTCACTTTGTCACTTGCTGGCCTTTCCTACCCTCTGGAGCCTGTCCTTATCTGTAAATTGGATTGTTACCTACCACAGGGATGAATCATTAGGAATATAAAAGTAGATAACATGTTTAAAATATCTAGAACAGTGCCTGCCACATAAGTAGGCACTCCATAAATATTCATCTCTCCTTTGCTATTACGTGAAGATTCCCTAACCAAACAGGAAGTCCTGTATATGAGAACCAGTTCTGCTTTCCCCATTCTTTGATGCACTCCCCTTCCATCTAGAAATTCTGTGCTTTTGTGAGTTACTTTTCCAGAAATTGGATTTGTGCCTTACCCTTTGGGATGGCCGGTGTAAGTTGTTGAGGCAGCAGGCTAGCCAGGGTTCTAGGTAGATCATCTGTGGCTGTGATACCAAAACTAGCAGGTGTGTAGGAATTGAACCCATGATTCAGCTACATCACTGGGTTTGGTGACAGCAGCACCTCACGTTAATGTGTGTGTGCACCACTGGCTTCAGAGCACCCACTTTTATTTGATTCTTACAAGGGTTCCGAGAGGTAGGCAGATTCTCACTCTCCAGAAGAAGAAAAGGAAAACTGGGAAGGAGTCCCCTGTGTCACACCGGTAGTGATTGGTAGAACAGGAAAAGACCACAGACGCCTTGATTTTCTATCCAGGACTTCTATGTTTTGAACCCAGATGAGAACCAAAATTCTGGCTGTTCAAGTGAAAGCTTAGAGTTCTACCACAGACCCGTCTAGCTTTCCTGTCACTACTGTATGCTCTGTTTCCATTTCTTACAAGAATATTCATTAACTTATCGAATGAATTACATGCTAGGCAATCTAGACACTGGATACTGTCAGAAACAAAGGAAATAGACATGCCCTGATGGAACTTGTCCTAATGGTGGGAGGCTGATAATAAACAAGTTAGAAAGATGTGTGCTGTTAACTGTAAAGAATGTCACTCGGTGATGAGTGCTATGGAGAGAAATAAGAGAGGAAGCTGGGGGTGGGATGGGGCAGACACTGTGAGTTTTCACTTTGATTCTTTGTACTTATTGTCTCATCCCTGTGATACGCCCTCTGAGAGTGGTCCATCACACCCCAGTACCAGATTTCTACATGTCAGGGCTTTTGGAGACTGGTTTTGAAGTTGAACCAGCTTTACCCAGCGAAAGCAGGTGCAGGAGCTGTCTGCTTACCCACTAAATTGCTCAAGACTACCCCAGATCAGAGCTGGGATAGCCTGGATAGTGCCTTGGAATGCTCTGGTAGGTTGGGGAAGGAGCCTGTGCTGTTTTTTCCTTAGAGATTATTTGTTAAATCTATAGCTCCCCCTGCTGTTAGAAAACAGGGTAGGCTCTTAACTGATTTTTTTTTTTTTTTTTTTTTAATGATTCTTTTTTATCCTAAGATTTAAGAAAGTTTTGTTTTTTAAATAAGTACTGCTGGGACATTTAGATCTTTCTTCTGGGACTGCTGTTGCTGAGGCCCAGCCCCCAGGAGCAGGATGGGGGGAGGAAGCACAAAGGCCCAGGCAGGATAGGGTCATATCTGTGCTCCTGCTACTTTTAGCTTCTCTGTATGCCTGCACTCCTACCACAGCCAGCAGCCTAGCAAAAGTTATCTCCACACACAGTTTCACAGCTGTTCTGAAATTCTAGGGCAGCAGAAGTGAAACTGACCATGGTCTTGTAAATTTCTCTGCTCTTGCTATTGTTCCCTACTTGAAGTGAGTCAGGCCTTTTCATCCTCTTACCCTCAGGGTGTCCCAACTCCTCATTTGTCTTTATAGCCAAGTGTTTGACACAAAACCGTCTTCATGATGCCACATTTGAGGAGATTTGGTCTTGGTTTGGCCTTGTTTGCTGAGTCGAGAGCTGTGGGCTGTGTGGTGGTAGATTCAGACCACAGTTGAGTCCTCAACGGGGCCTGTAGTGAGCCCTTCTTGTCAGCTGCTGGCTGTGTGCACCAGGGTCAACCAGACAGTCACTGTGAAATTCTTTTAGTCCTTAGAGATGAAATTCAAGGTCATTTTAGCTGAAGTGAAAAAGGAAATGGCACCCAACGAGACCTAGGTCTTTCTGGTGTAACTGCCCTGTTCAGTTTGGTCACTTTGGGAGTCCTAATGAGGTTGAAGGAGTAAGGTGGACCCCACACGAGGCTGTGCTCCTCCCAGAGTGAGGTGGGGCCCAGCAGGCATTCTTGGAAGATTGATCAATAAGGATTGTGCAGCTAACAGTCTGGTAACAGGTCCAGGATACTTTTTTTTTTTTTTTTTTTAACATTTATTTATTTATTTTCGAGAGAGAGAGACAGACAGACAGACAGAGCACAAGCAGGGGAGGGGTAGAGAGAGGAGGGAGACACAGAATCCGAAGCAGACTCCAGGCTGTGAGCTGTCAGCACAGAGCCCAACTTGGGGCCCGAACCCATGAATCATGAGATCATGGCCTGAGCCTAAGTTGAATGCTCAACCAACTGAGCCACTCAGGCGCCCCTCCAGGTTACTTTTTTAAGCTATATTCCATTTTTGCACTTTATACAGCCCAGGCTTAGGTAGTGACTGTTCTCGTTAGGAATAAAGTAACCAGAACTGTTTTAATGGGGCAACTGAACCATAAAGATATGTGCTTACTCAGGTGCCATGTTCTTCTTCACTTCCGCTGATAAGAATTAGTATTTCTAAAATTAACTTGAATTAAAATGTCTTCTCCACCGTAAACTATAGCTGTGCACATGATGCTTCATAAAAGTAATTCTTTTATGATTCTTTTCTCAACAGCTTTGAAAAGTCCAGCTGCGTTTCATGAGCAGAGAAGGAGCTTGGAGCGGGCCAGGGTAAGACCTTTCTTCCCCAGGGGCCTCCAGAGTGCATTTGCAGAGCCCATTGTATTGCTGCTGTATTCCTTCCAGTCTAGTGCGCCCTGGGGCCAGCCCTCACCTCGTTCTAGACCGGAGGCGCTGCCTTTTTCTATTCTGTCCCCACCCCAGCCACCTTGTGGCAAGATCTGAAAACGGGATCAGAATTTCTCTTTTCCTGCACTTAAGGGTATATGATGATTAGCAGTCCTCCCTCTTGTGGCTCTGGAGACCGCCGGTATTTCCCCGTCTTTAATTCCACTTCACCTTTTGTGGATGTTAGAACGCGAACAGCAGCCATTGAAAAGCTTGCTGAGGGCTGGTCCTCCCGAGTCTGTGGCTGCACTGCCCACACCTCTCCAGGACGGGCATTCCGAGGGACAGAAAAGGTCTCTGTTGCCCAGAGTAGCCAGTGTCCACTCAAGGCTGTGGAGGCAGAAGCAGGGCCCCTGTCTGAGCCCCAGTTCATGTTGCTGCACCTGGCCTGCCGCCTTGTCCCCCCTCAGTTTCAGTTCCCTCAGGGACCTGAGGGGGATATTCTGCTGCCCAGTGTGGGCAGAGATGGGGAAGTCACCAGAACATGCTTCCCCTCTACCCCTTCACTTTTTTCTTTTACAAAAAGGCAAGGAAAGAGAACCTCCCAGTAGAGGACCCTATAGGCCATGGATCCTTAAGACTCTCAACTCTTTCAGAGACTGAAATATTTACCTCTAAGACTTTCTTACTGTCTTTATTTTATTTTTTTTAATTTCTAACAAGAATTATGAGTAATTCTTAGAGTGAGCGGGAAGAATGAGGTCATGGACACAGAACAAAGCAGCAACAAACTCTGCCGTTGGAGTTACTGGGAGGAGTGGAGAATACGGCAGGGGTGGGGGGGCGATGGCATTGCCCATGCCCCCAACCCACTTGCAGTAAGACTTGGTGCCATTACCTGGACTGCTTCTCAGTAGGCAAGGAGTTCATTGGAGCAGATTAGAACAGCTCTTATTTTACAGAGTACTTTTGTGAGCAGCACGACATCATTTTGTGGTTGATGCCCACCTCCGCTCTTACGAATTAGGTGCTCTTTGTCTTCATTTCATAGATGCAGCTAAGAGAGATTAACTAAGCTACACAGCTAGTAAGTAGCAAAGCTGGGACTCAAACTTTGGCCTGTGGATGCCACATATTTTCTTAATTAGTGCCGTATTCTGCCTTGGCTTTGGCCACTGTTCCCAACTTCAGGTGGCTTAGAAAAGAAGACTTGTGGTGTCCAACACCTGTTCTGCCACCTGCAGCAGCCATGGCAGTACAGTTGCCCTCTGCAGATGGGGCAGAGCGATAGGCCCAGAGCCCACAGCCACTTTAAACCGTCTCCTAAAGAGCTCAGCACCACCCCAGGGCTGGCACAGGGCTGCCCAGTCGGAGCACCAAGTCTTCACCTTTACCACACACTGTGTGCTCTGGTTTTTTATTTTCCGCCCTCGTCGACCTTGTCCTGTCCTATGTTGTCTTAGCCTGCCCTGTGCTGGTTTTGACCCGGTAATGGTCTTGACCTATGGTTTGAAAAATTCTGGTGCAGAGGTTAAGAGCATAGACTCTGGAGTCAGATGGATCTGGGGCCACCTGTACATTAGAACACAAGCACCAGGCATGTGCTGGCTCGGACACTGTTACGGGAATGGTTTAGTTCACCTGGAGTTGCAGAGATGCCGAAATGAGGACACTGGACTTTAGGGAACTAGGGCTATGACACCGTGTATCAGAATTAGTATTCCATATGGCGGCCACTCAGAATGAGTGGGAAATGTTCATGAGATCATACAGTGCTACCTTTTTTTGAACAAGGCATAAAATTATATTCAGTATAATTACAACTCTTTAAAATTAGACATCTTCTGCCTGGAAGAATGGAAGAAATAAATATCCCAAAATACTAAGTGGGTGATTAAAATTTTTTATTATTGTTTCACTTTCTAATTTTCTAAATTTTCTTTGAGGAACATAGTTATTACTTTTATGATAGTACAAGTAATAAACTTTTAAGAAAAAATTAGCGTTCAGCCTCAGAGAGACAAATAGTCTGGATAGATGGGTGGTGCCCTGGGCAGGTGCATTGGGAATGGATGTGCCCCTTCCCCCAGAACTCCCCTTGCCTCAGAACCCTGCAGGCTCCAGGCTGAGATCAGGGGGCCTACAGAGGTGACCAGCCACAGACACAGCAGCCACGGCTGCTTTTTGGTTCTGTCCATTCCATAACTTGTATCCTGGATTTGAGATCTTCTTGGTGTGTTTTTTCTGTAGACAGAGGACTATCTGAAACGGAAGATTCGTTCCCGGCCAGAGAGATCGGAGCTGGTCAGGATGCATATTTTGGAAGGTGTGTTAGGCCGGAAATGCTTCCTCCCCTTACCCTCGCTGTTTTCACCATGCATCACCCACATGTCTTTTTCCCTCTGTCTTCTCACTCCCATTTCTGGCGACAGTGGGTAAGCCGAGCCTTAGCACGGTAAAACAGCAGGACTGTGGTAGCCACCACTGCTTCTGACAGTTCCCAAAGCAGCAGTCACATTCTCTCATGCCGGCTTGCCCTTTTCTCCTCTGGCTGGGTGGTGGCCCCGGATCTTGTCTCCCCTTGGTATGAAGCCTGTTCTCCAAAATCTTTTAAAGATGCAGTTACTGTCTCTTCTCCTCCACTCATTCACTCGCACCTTCATTCAGCAGTCACTCAGACCTCTGTGACGCAAGTGGGCCCATGGCAGGTATGCTCCGCCAGACCCCATCACACACTTCTTTCCACATTCTAGTGAAGGAGCAATTCTGGCTGCTGAAAACACTGTGACTCAATTCTTTTTTGTTGTTGTTCTGTATTTATTTACTTGAGAGCGTGCACGCATGTGCAGGAGCATTAGAGAGGGGCAGAGGAAGAGAGAGAGAATCTTTTTTTTAAAGAACCAGTGCGTCCTTTTTTTTTTTTTTAAGTTTGTTTATTTTGAGAGAGAGCAAGTGTGGGAGGAGCAGAGAGAGGTGAGGAGAGAGAGAGAATCCCAAGCAGGCTCTGCACCGCTCAATGCAGGGGTCAAATTCACGAACCATGAGATCATGACCTGAGCCGAAATTGAGTCAGAGGCTTAACTGACTGAGCCACCCAGGTACCCCAGAGAGAATCTTTTTTTTTTTTTTAACTTATTTTTGAGAGAGCACAAGTGGGGGAGGGTCAGAAAGAGAGGGGGACAGAGGATCTGAAGCGGGCTCCACACTGGCAGCAAGCTCTTGTGGGGCTTGAACTCATGAACCACGAGATCATTACCCAAGCTGGAGTTAGACACTCAACGAACTGAGTCTCCCAGGTGCCCCAGAGAGAGAAAATCTTTTTTTTTATTTTTTTTTAATGTTTATTTTTGAGAGAGAGCATGAGCAGGGGAGGGGCAGACTGAGAGGGAGACACAGAATCCAAAACAGGCTCCAGGCTCTGAGCTGTCAGCATAGAGCACGATGTGGGGCTCGAACTCACAAACTGTGAGATCATGACCGGAGCCGAAGCCAGACACGCAACCGACTGAGCCACGCGGGTGCCCCCCAGAGAGAAGATCTTAAGCAGGCTCCACACTCAGAACGGAGCCCAACTTGGGGCTTGGTCCCATGACCTGGGATCATGACTTGAGCCGTAATCAAGTTAGACGCTCAACCAACTGAGCCACCCAGGCACCCCTGTTCAGTTTTGAGCCAACTTTGGGGTTGGATAGGAACTTTTCTTAGTCCGAGCACCGCATTGTGTTGACAGAGACACTGAGACCCAGCAGAGACTGAATTGCCTTTGTAACACAGAAAGCTTGAGGGAGGATGAGGCACACACTTCATTGTCTGCTGCGCTTTCGGCTTTGTAGCCCCCTGTGCCCGGTGAGCTTTGCTAGGTGTGCCCATGCCCTGTCTGCAGTTCGGGGCCCCTTCTTGTGTCCACGTAGAACTTCAGGCTGGGCCGCCCTTCTCTGCCTGGGACACTCTGCATCCTGATGGCTTCTGCTCCTTCCCCAGAGGGAAGGAGAGTTGCTCTGGAGCTCCCAGGGTAGAGCCAGGTCCATTCCTACATCCTCCTGCACTCCATTCTCTCCCACGGGCAGAGACCTCGGCCGAGCCTTCCCTCCAGGCCAAGCAGCTGAAGCTGAAGAGAGCCAGATTGGCCGATGACCTCAACGAGAAGATTGCACAGAGACCGGGCCCTATGGAGCTGGTTGAGAAGAACATTCTGCCTGTGGAGTCCAGCCTGAAAGAAGCCATCATTGGTGAGGAGGCCCCAGCCGCCCTGCGTGGACATGCAGGCCAGATGCAGAAGGAGGGGCTCTGGGCTTCTTGCTGTTTGATTCCGGCTTTGACTTGGGAACTGAGGTGCAGAGTGTGAGGGCCCAAGAAACAGGCTGTGTTAGCTTGGGGCAGTGCCAGCGGCCTCAGGGGTCACACCAGAGTAACTAAACAACAGAGGCACCTCTGTCCACCTTCATATCTGCATACCCAGAGGCTGTGTCCTCTCCCACGGGGGGCTGATGTGTGTAAACCCACGGAGATGCCAGGAATTAGAAATCTGTGCCTTACTGTCTCTTTGTCTTAGTGCAGTCTCTCTCAGAGAGTGGCACTTTCCACAGATACTTCACTCAGCAAATACTGACTGACCCAAGAGGTGTGCTAGGTGCTAGGACCGCAGCCCCACAAAGCAGAGCAGGCCCCTCGCCCTTATGGAGCTCAGGCCTAGGAGCAGACACCAGCAGGTCAACAGGCAGCAGCAAGACAGAGACAGAAGCTGTGCCGGAGAGAGCCCTGGCTACGCTGGGCACACAGAGGAGGGTCCCCAGCCAGGCCCTGACAGTGGGGTGTGGTGCCAGAAGAGGTGACGGCCAAGTCCAGGGCTGCAGGATGAGTAGGAATTAAAGTATATTCGGGGAGAGAGGCGCTGCGGGCTCCAGGGGAGAGCTGTGCAAGGTGAGGAGCAGCCCGGGCGGGGAGCTGGAGGAGGGGGTATTGAGACGGGAGGTAGGAGGTGGGCAGAGTCCAGGACGTGCCAGGGCCTCGTGTGCCATGGGCAGGTGTTCGGACCGGATTCCTTTAGAGTTTGGTAACTGTTAGCACCGATGTGGCTCCTGGGCTACAGTGGGCCCGAGACCTGGTCCTGGGCAAGGCCGTGCGTTCCTGCCCCTGGAAGGTAGCTGTGCCACCAGGGAGAGGGGGCGCAACTGCTCCCTTCGTTATAAGCAGTTAGATCTTTTTGGCAGGGCCCCAGGCTGAGTTGGGCCCTGAGCCCTGGGTCAGAGGAGACTTTGGTTTCCGGGGCCTTGTCTGCACCGCAGAAAGTGGTTTGACAAGGTCGGAGGCAGCCGGCGTGCCGGGGGCTGCACACCCTGGGCCCCAGCAGCCCCTCTGCCATTGGTGCCGGTAACCCTCTTAGTTCACCGCTTCGCCCTGGCATTCATCCCCCCTCCTCTCCGTGTTCTCCTGCCCAGTCCTCACCAGATTCCACACAGCCCCTAATCTCAGGCCTGCGTTTAGGTGACGGTCAGTTCTGGGCTCTCTAGCCAGCCGAAACCTGAGAGTCGGCATTGTGCCTGGCCCTGTGTAACGTTCTGCAGTTTACAGAGATGAACAAAATATGACGCTGCCCTCAAAGAATTCAGTACAATGAGAGGAGACTGATGTATGAACGAGTGATTTCTGAGTCTGGCCCCTGGTCAGGTGCCAGCGTTGCGTAGTGAGAAGGTCACGGTCCTGTGACCTAGTAGCTGAGTCACCTGGCTTGTGGGACAGTTTTCAGGTCCACAGTGATGGATGTAAAGGGCCCCGCACAGTCTTTGGCGCCTGGGGAGCCTCACAGAAGGGCGGCTGCTGTCGTGGACGACGTGGGGTGATGGTGGGTCAGGTGCAGTGCGAGCTCGGCTGAGAAGGCGTCCTCTCAGCGATGGGCACGGTGGTGAGGCCCGGAGAGCGGTCACGGACAGTACGGCACATTTGGGGTCCACCTTTGCCAAATGGGGAGCGTACGTGACACTCCAGGCACGGGGACAGCATGGGCAGCGGCCCGTGGGCGTGTTAGGACGTAGTTTGTTTGAGGACGGGGTACGTAGTGACCAGTGGTGACTTGAGAGAAAGGAGCATTTGCCAGCCAACGCCAGATCCTGTGGGTTTTGGGGAATGAGTAGGTGGCAAGGAAGCGTTGACAGCAAAGGCAGGCCGTTTGTTCAAGAAGTGAGCGGAGAAGGAAGGGGGAGGGAGAGGGTGGGCTGGGAGGAGAAATTGATGCAGGTGTGTGGCTGAGAGGAAGGAGTCAGAGGAGGAGATGGGAGGATGGGAGGGGACAGACTCAGGCCAGGTCTGTGGAGGAGGAGGAGAAGCTGGCCGTGGAGAGTGGGGAGGGAGCCCCGGCAGTCCTGAGGCCCGCTGTAGGTGGGGGCCTGACAGGGGCTTTGCAGAGGCTGGCCTCCCGCTGTCTTCCCCACACACTCCCCACGGCCACTCCCAGCACACGGCTGCCGCTCGCGTGCTCACACGCACATCCCTCCCCCAGGTCACCCCCAGCTGATCTGTAAGATTCATGGCAAGATCTCTCTTCCAAGAAGTCCTCCCTGAGCCTCTCCTCAGCGTCTGTGTTTCCCTCAAGCAGAGGCGACTGGACCAAAATCAGAGGGCGGGGGGGACTCTGTCTCGCCACACCCTGCACCTGGCCCAGACCCGGCCACCCTAGGGAGAGGAATGCACTCCGCAGGGACCCTGGCCCACACTGGTCATTGGGCTTCTCCGGTGTGGCCGGCCACTCCCTCCGCTTGGAGTGTCCCCGGGGGTGGAGCCGAAGCTCCTCCGTCCGGGATTCCGCCGTCCGGTGCTGGGTGTCGTGCGGCTGCTGTCCCGTGGCGTGTCTCCCTGCTGGGAGGAAGTGGGAGAAATCTAGATGTGTGACTGGCCTGAAGTACACGACAGTAACGGGGCTCCATTTCCCCCGTGTGCTGCACATGTGGCCCCCTCCAGGGCAGATGAAAGGAAGTGTAGGAGCCAGCCTTGCCGGAGGACAGGAGCCAGCCCAGCGATGGGCATCCCGGGCTCCGGAGCTTCAAGCTCAGGCACATCCTTCCCTGGTCCCAGGGGAGCAGAGAGCCTCAGGCTGTGGCCCCGGAGAGGAAGAGTCTGCTGGGAGAGTTACTAGTGTGTTCTTGTTCCTCATCTGTGGTCTTTCCACCACAGCAGATTTCCCCAGACATGCCCGACAGCTCACCTCCGTGCTGTGACCGCTGCCTCAGTCCCTCCCGTGTGAATGGCAGACCAGCGCAGAACCTCTTCCCCCAGCGGCACTGAGGGGGTGGTTGTGATGTGAATCGTGTGAAATACCTGCTTGTCTCCTTCCTTTTGTGTCCTGGCGTTTCCACACGAGGGCCCTGCTCCCCCTGCTTCTCCCTCACAGCCTGGCCCCAGGAGCACGTGCACTTGAGGCGGCCAGGGGCCCTGACCACGGGGCAGGGCATTTCTAGCCGGCAGGGGGGCTTTTCTTCTGGTGGCCGCTGCTGCCAGATCTTGGGTCTCCGGGAGTCACAGGCCACTAAAGGGAGGTCACTGTACTTCAGTGATCCTGTTTCACCTGTGCAAGCAGGTGTACCTTTTCCGGGAGGCCCTTAGCCTGTGCCTGCCCTTTAGGAAGTGGAGGCAGCCCCGGGGAGGAGCCCTCATTGCAGGGTCCACAAGCCTCTGGGGGAAGAGAAGAGTTTTGTGCCACCATAGGATGGAAGTGAAGTGCGTTTAACAGCAGGGAAGCAGATGAGATGAAGGAGGCTGCAGGATGGAGGGAGGCAGGGAAGGAGGGAAAGTAGGGCTTGACCTTGGGGACTGGACACAGTGAAGTCAAAAGCAAGGGAGCACTTGATAGCTTAGTAGCCAGCACTCTTCCTGCCTTTGTTTGGGGGTCCTGATGAGGCGCTCTCCTGGAGCTCTTTTGCTGGTCTTTCTCACGTCGGCCTCGCTGGGGGTGGGGAGGGGCCAGAGTGGGCACCTTGCGGGGACAACCCCCCTTCCCATTCGCGGGCACTGGAGGTGGACTCTCACCATGGCTTTGGCTTTCAGTGGGCCAGGTGAATTACCCGAAAGTAGCGGACAGCTCTTCCTTCGATGAGGACAGCAGTGATGCCTTATCCCCTGAGCAGCCTGCGAGCCACGAGTCCCAGGGCTCGGCGCCGTCCCCCTTGGAAGCCCGAGTCAGCGAGCCACTGTCCAGTGCCACCACCCTATCCCCCACTCAGGTGAGCTTGCCCCTGCTGGATGCTTTCCCTGCTCCCCAAGGGCCCCAGACCTGCTGGAGCTGCCCAGGGTGAGGTCTCGCCTAGGCCAGGTGTGGTGGGGAAGCTGGGGATGTCCATGGCTGCCTGAGTCGCAGTGGTGGGGAGCGGGGAGGCGTCGGCAGCGGGCCCCGTTTTGGCCAGACTTCGCCAGCCTGTGGTCCCGGGCTGGGGCTGCCTTGCAGCAAGATTCCTGAGCCTCCCTGGCCTGTCCCTGCGTCCAGTCGGAACAGCCTGCTTCTCCCGAGTTCAGTTCAGTGGCCTTTTCACTGCCCTCTGTGTCTCCATGTTCCAGCTCCCTCAACCCTGCCCTGGGGGCCGGGTTCTCACCCCGCCTCCCATCTTGCCCACCGGTGGCCCCCTGCCCGTGATGGCTCTGGAGGAGATGCCTGTAGCCGCCTCTAGGCAGGGCAGGGCTGGGATGGACCCCCTGATAATGGCCGTGCCCCCTGGGGCAGCGGGAGAGGGAGGCTGTCCTCACCTCCAGCCCTTTCTCAGGTGGTGTCGTCTCAGCTCCCAGTGGGCCTGGATTCCGGAGAAACACTTTTCCTGGCAGAGCAGCCTCCTCTGCCTCCCAGCCTCACCAATGGAACCACAGCCCCCCCTGCCAAGCCCACCCCGACGCTCATTAAGGTACAGGTCCCCAGCAGCTGCCCTCCCCTCCCCGGGCCCCTCCAAGCCCTGCCGTGATTTCATCCCAGTGTGGGGCCAGCTGGGGGTGGGGGGCGGGGGGAGTGCACCAACATAAGTCACGGAAGTAACATGGGAGTTTCTCCTCTTCTCTCTGCGGACGCTGGCTATCACCCTCATAACTGCCATTTCCTGAGCACAGTGGCTCTTATTCCCCCCCTGCCCGTGAAAACACACCCCCATCCAACCCCTCTGGTCTACTGACACCACATGAGGCAGTAATCGGAGTCTGCTCTAGGAGTGACAAAACTGAGAAGGGAAATGATGGGCGCCAGGTCACACAGGGCTGCTTTGGGCTTTTTTTTTTTTTTTTTTTAAGATTTTATTTTTAAGTAATCTCTACACCCAACATGGGGCTTGAACCCATGACCCCAAGATTAAGAGTTGCATGCTCAACCAACTAAGCCAGCCAGGTGCCCCGGGGCATTTTCTGTTCTCTTCCTCCAAGACCTGACCTAACATGTCTGGGGGGCAAGGCTGACCACCAATCCCCAAGACACCTCCTGGGGGACCTTGGTGTGGGGGACACCGTGTGGGGCACTGAGGTTCATGGAGCTCAGCAGCCCCACGACCCAGGGTCCGTCCTCCCTGTCCCACAGAGCCTCCTACTTCAGGGTCTCCGGGATTTCGCTCCAGACTGCTGCCTCTCCACGCCTGCACCTCTGCTGTCCCCCTCAACCCCGGGGCAGCTTCCCTTCCTTCCTGCCCCGCCTGCTTCTCCCTCTCATCTCACCATCTGCCCCCCGACACACACGCTGCCCTGGCTGGAGCCAGCCGCGTGCCTCTGCTGCTGCTCCCAGCCTGGGAGCCATCCAGGTTCCCATTCCCTCACTGGAGCCGAGTCCTTGCTGTGCCTCCGGCTGCTACCTTTCTGTTTATGGGGCCCCCTGGTGACCTCCTGTGTGGTGTCCCCACCCTGTGTGCACCATCTCTGCAAAGCCCCCCGAGGCCCTGCTGCTGGCAGGAAGTTTCGAGTGTGTGGCTTCCCCATCCCAGAGGAGGCAGTGAGCTGCCCCACTAGGGTCGCAGTGCCCAGGCCGTTCATTCTTCCGGGTGCCTCTCACCTCTGGGGTCTATTCCTGGCGGCCACAGATGTCGGAGTTTTTCCTCCAAAAATCCACCTCAGGCCTGTTCCTTATCGCACAATTGGTGCCTTTCTTTATCCATACACATTTGAAAGAACAGCGTAAATCTATTTGTCTCCCCTTCCTCTTGCGTGGGGGATTCCTCAGCCTTGTGGGCTGGCTCCCAGCCCCCGGCGCTCGGGGTGACACGTCTCCTGAAGTACCTGATGTGGAGGCTGTGAGCTCCATCCACCAGCTGTTCGGTACTTCGTTGTGTTTACTCTTAGCTGGAGGTCATGGTGACGTCCGCATTTGGTCGATTGGTCTCCGGGCCAGAGGCCCTTTTAAGAAAGAGGGGCTGTGCCCGGCCTCCCCCCGGCACGCTCGTGGCCACCGATGAGGCCGCTGTCCGGTAGCGGGGGAGCGGACGGGTCCTTCTCAGAAGCCCCACGCTGCCCCCTGATGGCGCCTGCTGTCTCCTCTGCCCTCAGCAGAGCCAACCCAAGTCTGCCAGTGAGAAGTCGCAGCGCAGCAAGAAAGCCAAGGAGCTGAAGCCAAAGGTGAAGAAGCTCAAGTATCACCAGTACATCCCCCCGGACCAAAAGCAGGACAAGGGGGCGCCCGCCATGGACTCCTCCTATGCCAAGATCCTGCAGCAGCAGCAGCTCTTCCTCCAGCTCCAGATCCTCAACCAGCAGCAGCAGCAGCACTATAACTACCAGACCATCCTGCCCGCCCCGCCAAAGTAGGAACCCGCTCGCCACCATCACCCCTACCCCGCCCGACTGGCCGACGCCGGGCCTGGCGCGGGTGAACCCAGATCCTTAAGGAGGCTTTGTTCCGGATCCTCACGCCCCGCACCCGTCTCTGCCCCAAGGGTGATGCTGGCCAGGCTCTCATCGCTACCTTTCCTTCTTCTCAGGCCCGCAGGTGAGGCCCCGGGAAGCGGCGGGGCCCCCCCGATACGCAGCCTCTCCACTACCGGTAGCGGCTCCAGCTCGGGTGCTCCTGGTCCCAGTGGGTTGGCACGTCAGAACAGCACCTCACTGACTGGCAAGCCGGGAGCCCTGCCTGCCAACCTGGATGACATGAAGGTAGGTGGGCGAGCCCCCTTCCTGCTGGGACACTGGGACCGCCGCCAGGCTGGCCTTCCCCCTGGGGTCTGGCCTAGTGTTTCTATGTGGGGAAAGCAGCCGGTGTGAGACCCACGGCGGTGGTAGGCAGAGCAGAGCTCCGGACTCTGGTCTCCTCCAGCAGAGGCCCTTAGAACCCGCCCCAAGGCTCGCCTGGCCCCGGTCATCGTGATACCTGCCTTGTCATCACAGTCCTTACCATTAAGTACCGCAGCCGGCGTCTGTCTAGGGCCTTGGGGCTTATCAAGCCGCCTTATGTGACTGCTCTTCCTTCGCCTTTGCCGTGTGGCATGAGAAATAGGGACTGTCCCCACTGCCTCGGGATGAGCACATGGAGGTGTTGAGGGCAGAGGAGCTCGTCGGAGGTGTCAGACCCGGCCGGTGGCAGAGCCAGGATTCAAATGTGGGGCCGCCGACTTCAATTCCCCACCTTTTCTACTTTGTCCGTTAGCGCCCCACTGAATGTGCTGCACACACGTGGTTCATCTGCCTGGGAAAATAGTTTGGGGCTTGGGACACTGACCCTGCTCGTGTCCTGGGACCTCAGAGGGTGGGTCATGCTCAGGGCCTGGCCGGTTTCTTCTGCCCTGATCAGAAGATGGAACAGACCAAACTCTCCCCGGAGGGTCTGTCCTCAGAAGCAGACCAGCCCCTCCCGAGTCATGATCCGACCCCAGTAGGATGCAGCCCTCGTGTAGGTGGCTAGGCACAGGCTCCAGGGTCCATCAGACCTGGGTTTAACTTCGAACTCTGCTGCTTGCTGGGTGAGATCTGGAAGTCATTTTACTTTTGTGGTCTGTTTTCTCACCTGTAAAATCCAGTTGGTTCAATTAAGTAATTGAGCAGCAGGTACTGCGCTGGGGCTGGGGACAGCTGAGGGACCATCGTGCCCAGGTGGAGGAGGATGGGCCCAGGACACACACACACACGTCTCACCCTCCAGGCTGTGGGAGGGGCAGGGGCTCCTGTATCTGCAGTACCAGCGGGACCCAGATGAATGAATCCTGGTGGACAAAAGGCTCGTCCTTCCCACCTCCCCGACTGCCCTCCTGCCTGGACCCAGTTCTCTCTGTCGCTCTGCGGCCCTGACTCTCGGCCCCTTGCAGGTGGCGGAGCTGAAGCAGGAGCTAAAGCTGCGGTCACTGCCCGTCTCAGGCACCAAGACAGACCTGATCGAGCGCCTGCGTGCATACCAGGAACAAGTCAGCCCTGCCCCGGGAGCCCCCAAGGGCCCTGCTGCCCCCTCCATCTTGCCCAAGGCTGGTGAGGTGGTGGTCGCCTTCCCGGCCACCCGGCTAAGCACGGGGCCTGCCCTGGTGGCAGCGGGCCTGGCCCCGGCTGAGGTGGTGGTGGCCACGGTGACCGGTAACGGAGTGGTGAAATTTGGCAGCGCGGGCTCTACACCCCCCGTGTCTCCCACCCCCTCGGAGCGCTCACTGCTCAGCACGGGCGATGAGAACTCCACACCCGGGGACACCTTTGGAGAGATGGTGACGTCGCCGCTGACCCAGCTCACCCTCCAGGCCTCACCGCTACAGATCCTTGTGAAGGAGGAGGGCCCCCGGCCCGGGTCCTGCTGCCGGAGCCCCGGGGTGCGGGCCGAGCTGGAGGGGCGTGACAAGGACCAGATGCTGCAGGAAAAGGACAAGCAGATCGAGGAGCTGACCCGCATGCTGCGCCAGAAACAGCAGCTCGTGGAGTGGCTGAGGCTGCAGCTGGAGCAGGAGAAGCGGGCGCAGCAGCCCGGCCCCGCCCCCGCCCCCCTCAGCACCCCAGTGAAGCAGGAAAGCAGCTTCTCCAGCTGCCAGCTGAGCCGGCAGCCCCCGGGTCCCGCACACCCCTTCAGCCCCAGCCTGGCGGCCCCCGCTGCCCACCACGCGGACGCTTGTCCCCTGGTGCCCCCAGCCGTGGTGGTGAAGCAGGAAGCCGTGCTGCCGGAGCCTGAGCCAGCCCCCGCTCCCCAGCTGCTGCTGGGCCCACAGGGCCCCAGCGTCCTCAGGGGGGTCACACCTCCCACCCTCATCACCGACTCCACAGGGACCCACCTTGTCCTCACCGTGACCAATAAGAACGTGGACAGCCCCGGCCTGGCCGGCGGGAGCCCCCAGCAGGTACCTGGGTGGAGGAGGGGCAGGGGCTGGGGGAGACCGTGAAGATGCTCTGGTGACAGCCCCGTTTACCAGGCGCCCCCATGGCTGGGCAGACTGGGCTGGTTTCCCTTCACCTTCCACTCGATCCTCTAAAATGAGGGGTCACCATCCCCACGTCACCAAGGACGGGTGCCGAGACTTGGGAAGATTAAGGGGGCTGCCCAGGACCCCAGAGCCACGAGGGTGGAGCCATCAGGGACTGCCCAGCTCTGGACCTGGGCAGCCCCCACCCAGGCCGGGGACCATGCCCGCCTCTGCTCCGTAGGGGTGGGACAGGCCCCGGTGAGGGTCAGGGAAGCCCTAGCCTGGGAGAGGCCGAGCCTGGTGCTAGCCCGACTCCCCTCCCACGCCCAGAGAAGCCAGCTGACCCCCACTATGCTGTGCTGGCAGCCAGCTCCCTGCTGCTGCCACCCTCACAGCCCAGACCCTCCACCCTGCCCGGTCCAAAGGTGAGGCTGCTTTAGGCTTCGCGTGGCTTCTCGGCCCTGCAGAGCTCTGGGGCGGAGGAGAGGACAGTGACAGGAACCAGGCACCTCAGGATGGGAGACCGAGGCCCCTGAGCAGCCTCAGGCAGACGGGGAGGAGAGGCGGAAGGAGCCCAGAACCCCTCCTTTCCCAGGTGGCTGGTACCAAACCCACGTGGCCAGTGGCCTCATGTCTATCCCACCTTCTGCAGCGTCAGAGGTCAGGGCTTCCCCCATCCCCTATCCTTTTCTGCCCCGATGGCTTCCATGCAGGCTTCCTAAAAGCCAGGGCAGCTAACAAGTGGTCCCGGCCCAGAAGGTAGGCGCCCCTGCCTTGCCCTCCCGGATTGTGCAGGGCCCTGGGCCTCCTTTCCTCATGCCGTCACCGGTTCTCTCACTGTTCTCCTGTCCAGCCCTTGTCCCAGCCTGGTTCTCCGGCAGCCCCTGGCCCACCAGCCCAGATGGACCCAGAGCACCCATCACAGCCCCTCTTTGGGACCCCCACTTCTCTGCTGAAGAAGGAGCCGCCTGGCTATGAGGAAGCTGTGAGCCAACAGCCCAGACAGCAGGTGAAGAAGGTAGACTGGGGCCTGGCCAGGGTGGGGGGCTGCCTGGGCTGCTGGGCTGGGCTCCCACAATCCCGCCCCTCCCCAAGCCCAGCTGGAGGATAGGGGCAGGCAGGAGTGGGTGTTACAGGGTCAGAGTGGGCCTTGCGGGGCTGGGGGGCAGAATGAGCGAGCTCTGGGAGCCTGAGCACAGGCCGGTGGACTCGGCAGGTTTGGCTGCTGGCTCAAGGGCAGAAGGAAGGGGCTCTGCCCTGAGCCAGGCTGGGAGCCTCCTGTTCTAGATTGTCATCTTTTTTTTTTTTTTTTTTTCTTTTTTTGCTATTTTGTTTCACAGGAAAATGGTTCCTCCAGCCAACAGATGGATGACCTGTTTGACATTCTTATTCAGAGTGGAGGTAAAGCCCAGACTCCCAAGCTGCCTCCCCAGCCAACCTTCTCCTTTTTTCAGAGATTGTTTTCAGTCCTGGGGTGGTTGATGTATTGATTTTTGTCTAGTTATGGAAAGGACACTTAATGGACGAAAGGCCCCATAGTTTGGATGTAACAACAGCTGAGACACGTCCCATCTCCATGGCTTGGGCAAGAACCAGCTAGGCGGTGCAGCCCTCAAGTAGCAGTGCTTTACCCCAGCACCCACTGCGTGGTGGGCACTGTCCCCGCAGCATGGGGTGTAGTGATGAGCAAAACGGAGACATTTGCCTTTGCACGGTCTAGTGTGATCACGTGTGAGGAGTAAATACTATGGAAAGTTGGGGGGGGGAGGGTCTGAGGTGCCTGAGAGCGGTTGGGTTGGCCTTGTTGAGCTCCCTGGGGGGCACCCGTGAGGCCAGGTGTGTTGGAGGAGCGGCATGAGCGCAGGAGGGAGAGGGGGAGGAGGTGCACGTCGGGGCAGAGCACGAGCCCTCACGGGCACCGAGCGGGACTTGGGCTCTGGATGAAGTCAAGTGGAGGGCTGTTCCAGCTGGAAGGGCAGCTGTGGGAATCCAGGTGAGGCCAGGGGGCCTGGGTCAGGCTCTAGTAGGGAAGTGGAGAAGCACCTGAGTGTGGGTGTATTTTACAGAGCTAGTGGCTTTTCTTACGGACTAGGCATGTGGTGGGATGACAGGAGAGCAGCCATGGACGAGAGGGTATGAAGGGTTCGGCCGGAGTCACCAGCCTGCAGCTGCAGGACTTCCGGGGTGAGACGCGGGGGGCGCGCTGGGGTGCATCAGTGCAGCCCGTCAGGCTCAGGTGTGTCTCCCGAGACCGCCAAGCAGGGCAGTCTGTCACGTGAAGGCAGGTACCGGGAGTTGTCATCGGGATTGACGTTCAGAGCCAGGAGATCTGGCGAGCAGAGAGGAGGGTGAGGCGGAACCCAGGGGCACGAGATGACGTATGGCCGTGGGCAGAGTGGGAGGGTGCCTTCAAGATGGTGAAGTCCTGAAGTCCGGGGCTGTCACCGGGCAGTCGGGGGAGACAGGAACCCAGACCTGGTCACGGGGTTAGCACTGTGGTGGCCAGTGGTGGCCTCGACCAGGGCTCCGCAGTGGGACGTGGGCAAGGGGCTGGGGCTGGAGGAGCCAGCTGGTCTGGAGAGCTCTCTGCAGAGGGTTTCCTGGGAAGGGAGCAGAGAGCCAGCCTGTTCGCATGCTGGTGGAGGAGGTCCCCGAGTGCGGGGAGGGCACGGCGCCCGGTGGGAGCTGCGGGAGCTTGTGGAGGTTCTCTGAGGGCTTTAGTGCTGGTGTAGGGAGAGGGTTAGCGAGACGTACCGGTCAAGCAAGAGCTCGGCCATGGAATGGTACCCTTTAAAATGGTGACTCCTGGGGGCGCCTGGCTGGCTCGGTCTGTGTGGAGCATGTGACCCTTGATCCGGGGGTTGTGAGTTGGAACTTCATGTAGGGTGTAGAGAGTACTTTAAGTAACTTATTCTTTTAAAGAATAAAATGTTTTAAAAATAAATAAAATGGTGAATTTTATCTCAAAAAAGAAATCCCGCGGAGCTTAATAGCTGTTGTTCCCCTCAAGGTCATGGATTCCTAGGAGCCTCCACAGGTTCTGGAGTCTACAGTGGGGCCTGAGGTACATTTCTAACAAGCACAGGTGGCACTGAGGTGGCTAGGCTGGGCGGTGCTCGCAGGCGGTTGGAGGCTGGTCTAGAGCCCGGGACAGAGGCCTGGGCACAGACAGGGGGAGTTCCTGGGAAAACCGAGATTGTGCCGGAAGCAGAGGGAGGAGGCCAGGCCTTGAGCCCAAGCAGTGAAGAGATGGCAGAGAAAGGGAGCCGGGCGTGCTGCCTGCCACCCAAAAAACACACAACTGGCCAGAGCCAGGGCATCTGTGCCGGAGAAGGCCTTTGGACGGGGTGGGTGGGGGCCAGCAGGGCCCCCCGTGGTGGCAGCTGGGGAGACTGAGCTTGGGGAGATCGGCATGCCCAGAGGGGACGGGGGTGGGGAGAGGACCGGGAGGGCCAGGAGCAAGCCTGGTTTCTGCAGAATTTTTTTTTTTATTATTGTGGTTAAACACAGAGAAAATCTGCCATTCTAATCTCAAAATGCACAATTCAGTGGCATTAAATACATTCACAGTGTTGTGCAACCATCACCACCATCCATTCGTAGATCTTTTTCGTCATCCTATACTGACACTTGTTTCCCAGTAGATGGTAACTCCCCCTTCCCCTCCCCCCAGCCCCTGGTAACCTCTGTTTTCTTTTCTGGCTCTGAATTCGCCTATTCTAGGGAGCTTCGCATCAGTGGAATCCTATATTATTTTGTCCTTTGGTTTCTGGCTTGCCTCACGTGGCAGAATGCCCTCCAGGTTCATCCGTGTTGTAGCAGGTGTCAGAATTTCCTTCCTTTTTGTGGCCGAATGGTAGCCCGCTGTAGGGATAGAGTACGCCGCTCATCTGCTCGTCCGTTGGTGGACACCTGACTTGTTTCCGCCTTTGGCTGTTGTGAGTACTGCTGCTGTGAACACCGGCCCACTAGCCTGCATGGCTTCCCGCAGCGGCTGCGCCATTTTCATTCACACCAGCCACGCACAAGGTTTCGGACTGCTCTACATCCTCACCAACACTTTGGATTTTTTAAAAAAAAATAATAGCTGACTTGGTGTGAGGTGGTTATCTTTTTTTTCTTTTTAAGTTTATTTATTTATTTTGAGAGAGGGAGAGAGAGAATCCCAAGCCGACTCTGTGCTGAGAGCACAGAGCCCCAGCGTAGGGCTTGAACTCATGAACTGTGAGATCATCATGACCTGAGCCAAAATCAAGAGTCGGACACTTAACCCACTGGGCCACCCAGGCGCCCCAAGGTGGTGTCTCCTTATACTTTTGACGTGCCTTTCCCCTAGTGACTAATGAGGTTGAGCATCTTTTCCTGTCCTTACGGGTCCTTTGCAGATCTTGTGGGGTCTCTGCCTTCGGTTCCTTGGGGTTGAGTTGTAGTTCTTCACTCTGGATGTGACCCATCAGATACATGGTGTGTGGACATTTCCTCCCATTCCACGGACTGTCTTTTCTCTTGATGGTCTTTTCAACGCACAAAAGTTTTAAATTTTTATATGGTCCAGTGTGTGTATTTTTGTTGTTGTTACCTGTGTTTTTGGTGTCACAACCAAGAAATCGTTGACGAGTCCAGCGAAGATTTCCCATTTCCCTCTAAGAGTTTTGTAGTTTAAGCTCCTGAATTTAGACCTTTGACCCATCTGGAGTTAACTTTTGTATGTGGTATAAAGTCGGGCCAGCTTCGGGTCCTGATTAATCAGGCCTGGTTTCTGACATCCGTTCACTTTCTTGCTTGGCAGAAATCTCAGCAGATTTCAAGGAGCCACCACCATCCCTACCAGGGAAAGAGAAGCCCCCCTCGACGGCAACCTGCGGGTCGCCCCTGGCCGCACCGTCCCCACCCTCCGCCGAGCTCCCCCAGGCCACGCCACCTCCCTCAGGCTCACCTGCCCTCCCTGGGCGCCTGGAGGACTTCCTGGAGAGCAGCACGGGGCTGCCCCTGCTGACCAGCGGGCACGAGGGGCCAGAGCCCCTCTCCCTCATTGACGACCTCCACAGCCAGATGCTGAGCAGCTCTGCTATCCTGGACCACCCCCCCTCACCCATGGACACCTCGGAATTGCACTTTGCCCCCGAGCCCAGCAGCGTGGGCCTGGACCTGGCCGACGGCCACTTGGACAGCATGGACTGGCTGGAGCTGTCGTCGGGAGGCCCCGTGCTCAGCCTGGCCCCGCTCGGCACCACCACCCCCAGCCTCTTCTCCACGGACTTCCTCGATGGTCACGACTTGCAACTCCACTGGGATTCCTGCTTGTAGCTCTCGGGCTGCAGGGCCAGGATGGGAGGGGCTGGAAGCTGGGGAGAGCCTGATCCCACCTCTGTGTGGTCGTGAGTCCTGACAATCATAGGCCCTGCTCTCCCCGCCCCAGGAGACTGGAGCAGGCCGTGCCGCCCCCTGGCTCAGACTCACCAAGGAGACAGGCTGCCAAGGAGCAGCATTGGTCTAACCCCAGAGTTCAGGAGGCCCGGACAGGCCAGGGCCGTTCTATTGACCTCCTTTTGTGAGGTCGGAGGTGCAGTCTGGCTGCGGTTGGCTCAGGCAGGCGAGGCCCAGGGTCACTCTCTTTCCTTCTAGTCCCCTTTCCCTATGAGGGAAGAAACCAGCTTGGGCCTCTACCTCCCCATCCCCTCGATGCCAACCCCAGGGTCCCAGGCTTCTGGGAGGGGAGCCCCTTGCCATTTTAGTGTCTTGGTGTAGTGTAACCATTTAACGGTTGGTGGCAAACGTTTTCTGTACAGGTGTATATACCTCTATATTCTATATCGCCATACATATATATACATATATTTTTGGGGGCTGGGAGGTGGATTGGAGCTCCCTCCCATCCTGTGCACAATATAGAAGGGCCCAGAGACCACTGCTCCTGGGGTTAGATGCAGCCTTCGTCAGCCCCATCACGCGTGTTTGACATGTAGACACCCTGCCACCGCCTGTGCCCCACCTGTGCCCTGCTCCGTTGCTCCGTACTTGTGCCACAAGGGCAGAGGTGCCTCCTTGGCCACCCGCCCACATTCCGTCCCGCTGCCTCATCGCAGCCACCATGGCCCTGGGACGGGAGGTGGCGGAGGGGGGCGGGGGGGCGTCAGCCCTCAAACTGAGGCCTCCTCAGCTCCCTCTGGCCTGTCACTATCATTAATGGGATTAGGGATGGAATCACCAAACCAGTGCCGGGACAGAGGTCGGGAAGCTGTGTGGACTTTTTTAAAATAAAAACAAAAACACTGACTTTGGTCCATTTTTGTTCACGGAACAGGTGGGTGGTATGGCTGGGTCCTAGGCTTTCTAGATGATTCCAGGAAGGACAGAACCTTGGACATACAGCTGTGGCCCTGGCTGGACAGAAGACAAGAGGTGATTTCTCAAAGACACACTTTATTTACAAACCAAAGAGGCCAGGGAGCCTCTGGCCACCCCCATCCCCTTCCTGAGCAAAAACTGACACAACAGACCTGGCTCTCCACCTCCTCACAAGGTTTTTGGTCGGTACAAACTCTGAAATTGGGGCCTGGGGTCTCTGTAAATGCCTGTGCAGAGCCCTCCCCCGGGTACCGGGAAAAATAGGCTGAGCCCCACCTTCTGCTCCTGCCTCCCACTGTCCTCCCGTGACACTCCTGGGTGCCCCCAGGTGGCGTCCCGCTGTGTCATGGTGCCTGGCCAGAGCTCAAATGCGTCTTTCCCTTGACCCCGCAGCTGAGAATGGGCCTGGGCCACCTCAGACCCCATCCCAGAGCAGGCCCAAGACCGGCCAGGACCGTGCTGTTCTCTGCTTGCTTGAGGAGGGGGGCTGCTCGGGAGCCTAGTGCCTGGGGGAGGTGTGGGCTTGACGGCCACTGTAGGAGGAGCATCACCCGTCTATGTCCCAGCTGAACAGGTGGTGCTTCACCAGCATGTCCTGAACACCCTCCTTCAGTGGCTTCTTCTCCTCCTGCACACAGGGACAGTCCCCCGTCATGGGCGCACAGCAGGCGCTAGAGCCACGGCACGGAAAGCCCAAGGTGGCGGGGCCGGAGTGGTTTGTGTAGGTGATGCCGGCACTTGGGGTCCCCACGGGCCCTCCCGCCTCAGCCGGCCAGGAAGCTTTGGGGCGATCTGCCAGCTCAGCTGCCTGGCCTGCCCCACCCCAGGCGGCCCCCAGAGGGGAGGACAGGCTGTGGGGCTGAGGACTGACCCCAGCCACCCACCTCTCTCTTCACAGGAAGTTCCCAGTCCTGCGAGAGGCTGAAGGCGAAGCAGCACAGAACGCTGGAGGTGAGGGAGGGAGTGGAGAGGCCGTCAGTCTCCCTCAGGGCAGCTCTGCCCCAGCTTCTCCCACCCCAAGCCACGGGGCAGGGCTTCCGAAGCAGGGGCGGGGACTCACCGGAGCTCACATTTGATCTGGACCCAGCCAGGGCTGCGCAGGAAAGACCAGGGCTGGTACCACTTCTCCACGGTAGGCAGGCTGGAGCAGAGCACCTCCAGCCACAGGTGCAAGACCTGCTCGCTGGGGACAAGCGGGCAAGAGTGGGCTGCCCACCCCCAGCTGCCTTCCCAGCGCTGTGACCTCATCAGGTGACTGCGCCTTCACTCTTAGCCAGGTCTCTGAGGAGCGCCCGCTCCCCCACGCTGAGGGACAGCGCGCAGGGGCCCACCCATCCCCCAGGGCCCCTGCCCCATGGCCCTCGCTCCCCTCAGCCCCGTCCCGGCTCCTTCCCTCTGTGTCAGACTCCACCACACCTGCTGCACAGGGGCCTCAGCCCTGCTGGTCAGCCCCGGAGTGAGGCCCACAGCCACGTTCTGAGCTCAGGGAGCTTTGCCACCACAAACCACCCCTCCTCCCACCCTGGCCTGGGTCACAGCAGCCTGGAGGTTGCCCCCTCTGCCAAGTGGCAAATCTAGACACCACACTCACCCTGACCCAGGTCTGGGCCTCACAGATGCCCAAGTTACCCTCAGGCAGGTGCCCCCTCCCTAGTTCTCTGTGGTGGCCTCGTTTCTGGTGAGCCCCCTCACCGGTCACCTTGCTGAAGTGTGTGCCTTCCCCAGCCCACAAAACGATGGCTGGTCTCGCACCTGAGGAAGGCCCTTGGCACCCCGGAAGGCACCCCAGCTGCCTCGTCTGTCCAGCTCACAGGCACCCCGCTGCCCCACAGGCCCACGGCCCAGGCTACCACTCATCTGACAGGACGGTCACTGGCCCGCGGTGGGCAGATACTCACTTGAGTCCCACGCAGATGAGGGAACGGAGCTTGACATCCATCTGTGCGTGTGCAGCGTCATGGGTCACGTTCACAGACTGCACAGCCTGGGAGGGCCCAGCTGTCACTCAGGGGGCTCCAGCTGCCAACCCAGGAGGCCCGGACCACCCTCCACCCACTTACCCGGTAGAGCAGCTCCTCCGGGGTCAAGACTTTGCCATCTTCATCCAACCTGAGGGAGGAACCGAAGCTGCCGTGGCTGCCCTGACATGCAGGGCTCGGGCTGTGCCCACCCCCTCCCCCCAAAACCGCCAGGAGACCCTGCCAGGAGGACGCTAGGCAGGGTGGCTGGGCCTGTTACCTGTACGTCTTACACAGCACCAGGCGTGAATACACCGAGTCAAAGTCTCTCTCCACCTCCCGGCCTGCTGCCTGGGGGTCAAGGTGAGTGTAAGGGACACCAGGATAGATACCAGATCAAAGTCACAGGGTCCAACCAAGCGCATACTGCCACCCATGAGCTCCTGTGCCAGCTCTACGGGGCCCAAGGAAGGGCTCAAGGAGGACAGTTGGGGACGTGGGTCCAGCCATTGACTTACCTCCTCGATGAACAGCCAAGGGTGGCAGGCACCTCCCAGCAGGGACGGCTTCTTCAGCCCATGTTCAAACAGGGCCTTGAGAGCTGGGCAGAGGGTCCCTCGAACCAAGTCCGTGACCCCCTCTGTCACAGCATCATCCCCCGCGATGGAGTACTGACGGCGGGGGACAGGGTCTGAGAGGCCCCAGTCCCACGCCTGCGGCCAGACACCCCTTCCCCGTCCTCACAGCCACTGCCACCAGCCAGCATGCGCCAGGGTTGAGGCGGCGGCAGCAGCTCCCAGGGGCAGCCGAACCTTGTGCGCCCTCTTACCTCTTTGCTCCGTTCATCCAGGACTTCCACAAACTTGGCTGGAAACCAGCCTGCGGGGGAAGCAGGGCCCCGTGGGGGCCGCGTGAGGGCAGGCCGGCAGGCTGAGGAAGCCCGGCTCCTGCTGAGGCCGGAGGGTGACAGAAGGGCTCCTGGTTTCAATGCCTGGCCCACCCCTCCTCCAGACGGAGGCCTCACCTCTCAGGCCGTTCAGCTCCCCGACCCAGCAGTGCTCATCTTTCTGAGATATGATCTGCACGGTAGGCAGAGAGGAGGAGGAGGCAAAGCTTTGGTTGCCCAGGCCCCGTGCCTACAGCCATGTGGGTGGAGCAGGGACAGATCCTGGGCGGCCCGGGGTCACCCCGCTTCCCGCGGCCAAGCTCCCCACCTCTCGCTGAAGCTGCGCCTACGTGCCCACGCACCGTGATGATGTCGTTCTTGCGGAAGCCCAGCTCATCGTCGTCGTGTCGCTCGAAGTCCAGCAGGGCCTTGGCTCGGCGCCGGTGGCCGCGTGAGCATGCCACATAGTTCTCATGGTCCCGCTGGTGGCTCTCCATGCTGTAGTCCGGGCTCAGCTCCTGCCCCAACAGCAGAGAGGTCCGCTGAGGAGAGGCGCCTCCTCGCCAGGGCCTCCGCTACCTCAGGATGGGGCCAGGGAGGGAGAGCCCCCAAGTCGAGCCCACAACTCACCACACTACAGTTTTTGGGGTCTGTGCACTGGAAATGGCGGGCAACGCGCAGGATGGCTTCCCGGAGGTCGGCCACCAGTTCCGTCTGCTTGATGTTCTTGGCCTTGAGCGCCTCCAGGTCGTCCTCCCCTGGGAGCCCCAGTGAGCTATAGCAGCCCTGGCCCCTGGCCTGCACCCCCCTCCCCAACCCCAAGGATGCTCAGGGTCCACGTGGGGGTCTGAGGACAGACGCCTCCTGGTCTACACCGCCACCCTGCCCTGCTGGGGCGCTGGGAGCCACAAGCTGGAACTCGCAGGCAGGGAAGGAGTCCCTGAACCCAGCCTGGCACCGGCAGCCATGGCAGTTCTCACCAAAGAGCAGGGAGGTGATGCCAGACTTCCTCCGCTGGGTCCGGCGCCGCACGACCTGCAGGCAGGGAGTGTGGGTCAGCGGCAGCCGGCAGGGGTGGTGAAGCTAACCGAGCTCCTCCTGGGGCCAACATCTCACTTGTGCCACCTCATCTGAAACGGCCTCCGCAGCCGGCTCTGAGCATCAGAAATGCAGTCGGTTCAAAGCTGGGTCTGCCACACAGCCAAACGGCAGGTCACAGCAGAGATGCACAGAAGGCCAAGGGCAGCGGGTCATTCCACAGCTGTGGTCTGACTGGGCCAAGCCCCGGGTGCCGGGCTGGGGAGGGGGCAGCAGAGCAAGGAAGGGCTGGCGGGTTCCCTGCAGCCTCTCTCACTTCGGGCTTCCTCGAGGACCCCCACGCTGGGGGTGAGGTAGGGCCTCCTTCCTCATGGGCCCACCTGTGACAGGTTGGTGGTGGCACTGGTCCCTAGGAGTTGGCCCTGGTCCGCAATGAGGTAGGCCAGGTGCTTGCGGCGCTGCGTCTCCACGGCCACGTCCGTGAGGGAGCCAGCCAGCCGCATGGCCTCCCCCAGCAGCAGCTCCGCGTCCTCAATCTGCGAAGGGATGTCTGACAGCGTGTTGAAGATGGAGGCCGAGTTCTCGGACTGGATCAGCTCCTCCTCCTGAGCCACACGAGGGAAGGAGTGGGGGGAGGGAGCGTCACTGCCAAACGTCAGGCCCGTGAGCGGACCCTGCTCACTGTCCTCAGGTCTGGCCCCCCCGTGGGCCTCTCAGGAGGGGCCGGTGCTCAGGCCACAGGAAGCTGAAGGCTGAACCCCACTCGGCCCCCAGAGGAGGGGTGCCAGAGCATCTGCGTCCGGCCCCAGTGGGGACGGGGCTACAGCAGCACCTTGAGCCGCAGCATGCCCAGCGTGGTCTGGAACAGCACCAGGGAGCCCTCGTAGAAGAACAGGTCCCAGAGGCGCAGCAGCAGCTTGATGTGCACCACGCTGGCGAAGGCCGTGAGGAACCAGTGCAGCGTGATCAGAGACAACTCTGTGGACACAGACGGGAGCCCCTGTGGCTGGGACCAGGGATGGGCAGCACAGCCAGCAGGGGATGGAATGAAAGGCGGGGGGGGGGGGGGGGTGGGGGCTCCCAGGCACACAAGCTGGGGAGAAGCTGGAGGGTAGCTCCCACAGAGCAGCAAGAGCCTTGACCACTCCAAGGGGAGGGACGAGACAGGCTGCCAGAGAACAAGAGCACGACAGAGACTGTGATGTGCTGGGTCTAGGCTCAGCCATCACCAGGTGGGAGCCTTCCTCCCAACGCAGTTGGCTGCCCTGTCCGCTGCTGGCTGCATCTGGGGACCTCAGACTTGTGATACCTGAGAGGGACACAGGACCCCCAACCCCAGAGAAGAGGGTGGGTGCTGGCCCTTACCGATGTCGTGCTCCTGGAGCAACTTGTCCAAGCGAGGCAGGTACTGGACGATGAGGTGGCGCAGGACCCGCTGGTCTGTCTGGACTCCCAGCAGGGTGGTGCTGAAGTAGGAGGCGGGGAGCAAGTCCTCGATGATGGCGCACATCATCCAGAAAGCGTCCTCCTCCTCCAGGAACAGCAGAAGGCAGGCAGCCACCTGGCCAGGGCAGGGGGACAAGGGGCCTCTACCCGGGTCTCCATGTGAACTAGAAGCGGCACCGCCCCGGAGGTCCCATCGTAGACCGCGCGCTCTCCTCGGGGTTGGAACCAACATACTTGGCAGCCCCGGCCCTCCGCGGGGCCCCCACCTCCAGCCCTACCACCCATCCTACTGCCCAGGACGGCACTGTTCGCCAGTGCGGGGATACCCCCTTCCCCCTCCAGGATGTGCTCACCATGCCCGTGCCCTGGCAGTAGCCGATCTCTGGGTAGAGCCAGGCCAGCGCCCGGAGAACCCTGCGCAGGCGGGGCACCCCGATGCTGTTCACGCTGGCGAAGCAGACGTTGCTGGGCATGGTGCGGAGCAGGTCCTTCTCGATCTGCCAGCAGCCCACCCACAACGAGGCCCTGTGAGATGCAGGCCCGCACCCTCCACACTGGTGACACCTAAGGCACCACCCTGTGAGGGAGGCTGGGAGACCTCCGTGTCAGACAAACCCCAGGCAGGCTCACCCAGAATGAGGGTTCCTAATGCTCTGGGTCAAAGCGTATGTGCTTCCTTCAGGATTAGAGCTCAGCTAGTGTGTACCTGATACCACCAGATTCACCAGGGGATCTTACAAAAACAGAACGACAGATCCCTGGGCCTCAAGCCAGAATCACAGAATGAGAATCTCTAGAATGAGGCCCGGAAATCTATACTAATCTCCAGGTGAGGGGTGCCTGGTGGCTCCATCAATTAAGCACCTGACTCGTGATTTTGGCTCAGGGCATGATCTCACTCATGGTTCATGGGATCGGGCCCCGCACTGGGCTCCGTGCTCATGGTGTGGAGCCTGTTTAGAATTCTCTCTTCCTCTCTCTGCCCCTCCCCCGAGCACACATGCCTGTGTGTGTGCATGTGCATGCACATTTGCATAAACTATCTCTCAAAAATAAACATTGTTAAAGAATAAAAAGTCTCCAGGTGATCCTAATGTGCACCCAGGTTTGGTCATCTTTTAACAATGGTCCCTTCTGCCTACAGGGACCCAGGAAGTACAGGCTTGCTCCAGACACATGTCTGTGAGTGGAAGGGCCGCCACACAGCTGCCTGCTCTCCTGGGCCACCCCTGCCAAGGACAGACCAACAGGGTGGGTCCCCGTAACCCCAGGCGGCTTACCGCCCTCCTGCAGGCCCACACGTAGTTTCTGACCAGAAAGCACTTTCTGAAGGGCCCCTGGTGCCGTCCCAGCCTCACCTGTTTGGCAGCAATGGTCTCATCGTTGGAGCTGTTCTTCACCATCTCTCGGTAGGACAGCTCGGAATTCCTCTTCTTCTGCAGGGCCCCAGAGAGCCGCATCCACAGCTGAGGGGGAGCCTCCATGAGCGTCCAGTGGGACACCTGAACCCCCGTGGGCCCTCTGCAGGTCCCTCGCCGCCTCACCTGTGGCCTCATGCTGTGTGGGATGCCCGCCAGCACCAAGGAGCGAAGCTTCTCAGAGCGGGGCAGAGAGACAGCAATCTTGTCCCACGTGAGATCCCCCACGTCATGGTTATGGGTGAACTCCAGGTGGGCCTGCCAGCGCAGTCTCTGTGGAGGGTCCTCCATCAGAGACACACCTGACGGCCTGCCGGAACCGGGGTTGGCACCGTCTGCCAGGATAGAGCCGGGAGATGCAGCGGTGAGCAGGGATAGGCCCTGGGCTTTAGGTCCAGTGCCCAGATCTGGCCAATGAAATCCAGAGCCACGTTTCCAACAGCTTCCTGTGGCTACAGGTGCATGTCCAATAGGCATCCTCATGAGCAAATGCGAGCTTTTTAATTTCTCTCTCAAACCTGCCCCTGGCCAGTCCCTCCCAGATCCAAAGACACCCCCCCTCCACTCTCCAGATGCTCAGGCTTAGATCTCAGAAGCCCCTCTGGCTCCAGCTCAACTTACTCCCACATTCAACCCACAGGCAAAATATGTTGGCAGATTCTCACCACTTCTACCACCTCTGATATGGCCCTTGACCAAGTCATTGACTTCCATCTGGGCCATCGTGAGGCCTTCTCACTCGCCTGGTTCCACCCCTGCCTCCCTAAAGGTGTTCGGCAGTCCGAGTGCCCCTTGTCAGACACAAGTCAGACCACGTTACTCTGCTCACTCAGACGAGAGGCCTTACGAGGCTCGGTGACCACATCTCTTCAGCCTGGCCCCTCCGTCCTCATCGCCTACTGCTCTCCTCTTGCTCCCTTGGCTCCCGCTATTCCTCACCAAGTCCACTGCCAGCTCAGGATCTCTGTCCTTCTTATTCCCTCCCCCGGCTATGCTCACTGCCTCACTTCCTTCTAGTCTCCATCCAAATGTCTTCCCTTGGAGAAGCCTTCCTTCATCGCCTAACACACAATCCACCTCCCTTCTCCACAGCCCCAGATTTCTTCAGAGTTCTTCTTGCCCCCAGCATGCATGTATTTGTTTGCTGCCTGGGAATTCCACAAGGCCAAGACCACCTTTGGTTTTGTTCGAGGCACTGGGGAGGCAGCAGTGGAGGGTGGACAACCCGCGGACGGCCCCTGAAATGGTCACGTGAACACTGACAAAGCTCCTGTGGGCACCAGGCAACACGAGGGAGCGTTAGCCTTACAAAGATCCTTGTTCTCACTCATTGTAAAGCCTCGCCCTCAGCCTTAGCTTTCCAAAACTTCACCATTCGAGAATTTACATACACACAGCAAAATGCACAAATTTTAAGTGTATACTTTGGTGAGTATCAATAAACAAATGTCTCAATGTGGTCCCCATCATTTCCATTATGCTAGAGAGTTCCCTGTGTTCCTCACAGGCCTGGGTTTTAACTTTCATGTATCTGCCTGCAAACCAGAGAACAAGGAAAACTTGTGTCAGAACTGGAACATGAGCGACCTGAAGAGGACTGGCCTCAGCCCAGTAAACTCCTGCAGGGCTAGTGCTGGCCTGAGCTAGGGTGGCCTGGGTTCGGGCAGACAGCCTTCCTGACAGCCCGCCTGGGAACCAACAGGTGTATTTAGAATAGAAAACAATGGAAATGGCCTAGGAGCCCACTTACATAAGAGTAGTTATAAAATGTTATGATAAATCCATTATAATGGCATATAATGCAACCACTGAAAAAAATGCTTTTAAAGAGGTCCTGGGACGCCTGGGTGTCTCAGTCTGACTCTTGATTTTGGCTCAGGTCATGATCCCATGGTTCATGGGTTCAAGCCCTGCATCAGACTCTGCGTTGACAATGTGGAGCCTGCTTAGGATTCTTTTTGTCCCTCCCTCTGCCCCTCCCTTGCGTGTGTGCACGCGGGCGGGCGCACGCGCACACACACACACACACACACACACTAAACTTAAAAAAAATAAGTCTTAACTAACAGAAGGAATGCTATACAAGCAATATAAAAAATGAATAGATGACATAATTTTAGTTATGAAAAGTATATAAAGACACACACACAAAACCAGGAAAGGAATAAACTAAAATATCAGCAATTATATTTAGGTTGTGGGATTAGGAGTCACTTTGTTTTTATTTTTATACTTTGCTATATTTTTCAACTTCACTAAATGAACATTATTGCTTTTATTATCAGATGTGCAGATCAATAAAATTAATCTAAATTTTAAAAAATCAGAAGTTTCCATATACTTATAACAGCATGCAGCACCATTGATGAAGAAGCAGGTGAAACACCCAGAGCCCGGGTCACAGCTGCACAGTGAGAGTCACCAGAGCTGGAGCTCCAGGCGCCAACAAGATTACAAGAGACACCAGCAAGATTACACCAGGGGCTCCATCTTACCTTCCTTGTCCACGCGGAAACCGAACTCATCGTAGAAGAACTCTGGTTGCTCCACTGACTCTTCCTTCTAGAACCACGGTGAGGAAGAGTCAGTTGTATGGCCACAGGTCTGGCACCACAAATTCTATAAAATGCCACCTACATTGCTGTCTGTTGAAATTCTACTGGCATTCAAGACTCAGATCGAAGGCCACCCTTCCTTGAAGCCTCTGTGGTTATCACTCAGCTACAGGGGCCACCACCCTCTCAAACTGGCCTAGCATTTTCCTTGTTCTTCTTAGAGGTCAAAGATAATAAGATCAGGGTAAGAAACAGATTTTATGCATCTCTGCATCCTGATAACACTGGGCACACGATGCCATAATACTTTTCCTCCGACCTAATGACTGATTCCCAGAGGACATACAGCTGCCATGTCTGATGGTGGCTTCTGAGCCTGAATGACCACAGGGGTGTGGCTACCCACTCCCAGGAAGCTACAGCAGTAGGTTCCCTTTGGCGCCACAGCCTGGGAGCAGAGCTGTACCTGCGTGGACTTGGCCAAGATCTCCTGGGGCCACATGCTTGGAGTCAGGGCTGAGAAGGGGCCACTGGCAGAAGGTGTGTGGCTTCCTAAAATCGAGGAGGACCAGGAATAGGAGATGAAGAAAATTCAGAGCATTCCGGGGAAAAATTCAAGTTGGGATCTCCCCCACTCCCCCCAACAAGAGCGCCCAACAGCAAAGGGACCGCACCATCTGAAGTGGGATGGTGAGGGAGGGGAAGAGACCTAGATGAGCAACTTTCTGGAGGAAGGAAAAGAAAAAGCGCCACATGTTACAAAACATAACCAAATTTCATCTCCTTGGCTCTTCCTCCACCCAAGTGTGAGGTTCGGGGATACTGGAGATCTGAGCAAAGTTATGGTAATCTTATATGACCCGCAGGAGGACCTCCTCCTTTCTCCCACTCTTACCCTCAAAGGTCTGCCTGTTTCCATTCCACTGGATGGCCCTCCCAAGTGAGACCCTCCCCTCCCTCTGGGCAGCCTCTCACCCATCTCCAGCCCTGGGCCTGCCTCCCACCTGACATTGTGCAGAGAGGCAGGGCAAGTCTTCAGCAAATCCACACTCAGAAGGCTTCCTAGCCTATTATCATACAGCTGGAAGGCTCCTCAGGCTTCATCTGGTCCAGAAACATTTGCCCTAGAAGGAGAGCAGAGGGGAAAGTCATTCTAATGCAGCCCCTCTGCTGGGTGTCTTTTCTACCCACCACTGTGATTTTCCTGGCTGAGGGGCAGTGAGAAGGAAAAGTCACACTTGAAAGAAAAGGTTCCTATTCTGACCATTTCATCTGAGAGAGGACACAGGATATGTTCTGAAGCAGCTGTTGATGTTTTCAACAGTTCTGTGAGCCAAGGGGAGTGTCCACTCAGTTCCCATTGTTGTTAAAGGAGTGAATCCTATATACAGACTTCCCGATGCCCTAGGCTCAGGTACATATTTCTTCCGAGAAGAGAAGAGAAGAGAAGAGAAGAGAAGAGAAGAGAAGAGAAGAGAAGAGAAGAGAAGAGAGAAGGAAGAGAAGAGAAGAGAAGAGAAGAGAAGAGAAGAGAAAAGAGAAAAGAGAAAAGAGAAAAGAGAAAAGAGAAAAGAG